>NC_090941.1:822091203-822394233 GCF_040938575.1 Ambystoma mexicanum | reverse complement strand
GAAACAGCTTGCAAGAGTTGGCATTAAGCCCATACAATTGTCATTTTTGTGGGGTAATTGTTCCATAACATCTGTAGCACATGCATTATCATCATAAAGTGCATGAATGTGCCGGGTTTTCAATATTGCTTCTGCTTTTCTAGAAAGTATACCAACTCTGATACTTTTTAAGATGTTGGCATAAGTGAGATCTGCAGATTGGCGCATGTTTTCTGTTAATTCTCTGTATTGGAAATGTTGCCAAAGGTTGACATTTCCAATGCTGCCAACAGTTTTACGGCAGAGTTTGTGTCCCAATGTTTTAAAAATAGGCTCACCTTTTACAGGTGTCAATTGAAGAAGATCTCCGAAAACAATTATGTGTTTTCCTGCAAAGAGCTCTTCATAGTTTGTTTTGAGTAGTTCTTTTAATCCGAGGTGAATCAAAGCCAACATTAGGTTGGACACCATGCTCACTTCATCTATTAGTAGCATTTTCATTTGTTTCAATACTCTGCGTACTTCCATTGCAGCTTCTGCAGAAAGTTTGTAATAATCTAACTTGTTTTGGTGTTCTACTGGCAGGAGTAGTAATCGGTGTAAAGTGCCACCACCTATGTTGTAGGCAGCTAAACCTGTGGGGGCAGTGACAACAGCTGACAGTTTGTTGTTTGTCAATTGTTGAAGGAACTTACTGATGATTTTGATTAGGAATGTTTTGCCAGAACCAGCTTCACCACTGACATACAATAGTATAGGTTTGTAATTTTGGCAGGTGCATTCTTTGTTTTCATGTTGCACACCATGTGCAATTTCTTTTGTTATTTCTTGAAAAATACTACGTTGCTCTTTGTTTAGTTTTGATTGTAGTGCAGTTAAGTCTTTTTATCTTCATAGTGACACATGGGGTTTTCTACTTCTATCATAGCTAATTCTGCCTCATTTGTTATTAGTGGTTCTCCCAGTGGTTCTTGGCTTCCTGTGACAGAAGGTTGACTACTGTCAGGAGTGTCCTTATCTAGTTGGGCCTGGAGTTCCTCTTTGTGTTGCTGTTCATTGTGCAACATTGTTTTGTACTGTGCAAAGTTTACATCAGTTATACTGCTTTCATTGGCTTTGAAAGCGTCTTCATATGAGTCATAGGTATCTAGTATTTCATCTTCTTTTCTCCATGGTTTGAAGAGTTGTAGCAGGGACATGTAATATATTTCTTTATGTTGAGGAGTCTTTAATGACAATTTGATATGATTAATTAAATTTGGTTTGGTGAGTTTTACTAAGCTGCCATCACAGTTTGTCACTTTGTATTTACGGTTTTGCTCATCAGGTTTTATTTTATTTTTGTATGTGTAGTTTTGGGCTATGTGGTATAGACACATGGTTTCCAAAGTGGTACTCCTGTTTGGGTAGTATGTGTCCAATAAATTGTTTTTTAAAATGTCTTGGCTGTTGGGATCATGGTTGGCTATTGTTTCTATATCTTCGTATGATTTTAGAACTCTTTTTCTAGATTTAGCTGGACCAAGACTTAGCCATACTATATTTGCAGATTTACCATACAATGCAGTACCAGTTAATCGATCAGCTGCTTCATAGGATCCACATTCTCTATGGGACAGCATTTTTATGCCCAAGCTGTATAATTTCTGAGACACTGTTTTATCTGATGACAGGTCATTCCAGCGGTCTTGGAGCTCTGTCTTTTCTGATTTGGTTAAGTATGCTGTGACATATCGTGCAACTGCAGTACAATTGTCTGCAATGTACTGCACATCTATGTTTGCATTCCACAAGTGGGCAATGTGTCATGATCTCTGCTTCCAAAAGGTCAGGGTTTTCCCAACTCCCTTGGAAGCAGATCCATAACCCAGGTTCCGAGTGCCAACCAGTCCCAATTGGGACCTTTTGGACCCAGTCCTGGCGCCAGTGGCACCAGGCTCATAAATATGCCCAGTCCCAGCGCTGGAAGCGCCGGGCTCATAATGCTTGGGTGGACTTACCTGCAGCAGACCATGCTGCTTACTTGCCTGCCAGTTGAGCCTCTGATCCTCTTCTGTTTGGAACTACTTTTCCTGTTGGGTGGGGCAGGAGCCACTCCCTAGATTCAGAACACTGGAACTCTTCTGGAAAGCAGGAACTCTTTTCTTACCTAGGCGTGGCTGTGGAAGGAGACACCTAAGCACTACAGGAGGCTATTTAAACTACACCCGATGGATGAATCTTGCTTTGCGTTATTCTGCATCCTCTGCAGCAGAACGCTCATCGTGTCTTCTGCATCTGATCCTGGGCCTAAGGAAAAAGGCTTACCATCCTGAATCCAGTCTTCAGCAACACCTATAAAGACAAGAAAGAACAGGTTAGCATTATGGGCTTCAGTGACAGCTCTTCACTTACCTGGTCCATCGGCTGTCACCAACGCCTCGCGCTGCATTCCGGCATCTGAAAGACAAAGGCTTACCTACTCTTTGTGCGCTCCGGAGGTCTTCACACTGCATTCCGGCATCTGAAAGACAAAAGCTTACCAACTCTTTGCACGCTCCGGAGGCCTTCGGCGCTGCATCCTGCATCTGAAAGACAAAACAAGGTGCGTTTAAAGACATTGGGGAACTTTAATACTCACGTGCCATTACTCCTTTCCCCATCTAACCCAGTGGGTATTCCGGCACCCTGCAGCCGCTCCGAACTTGTACCTGCAAAATAAAAAGACAGTTAGAGCGCATCGTGAAGCAGGCAACAAGCGCTTACTTACGTGCTTCCAGGCGCTTCTATTCATCATACGTGCTCCATCTTCAACTCACTTCAGCCCATCATCCACCATCGCTGGAACCCTGCAAAACAAGAAACATCATTACTAAGGACTTTAAAGACATTAGAATTACTCGAAACTTACAGTTCGTGCAGTAAACGACGGACAGCAGTCCTCTGAAGTCAAGAGGCCTGCTCCCCTTATCCAGTGAAGAAACTGGTTACAGCACCCTGCCCCGAGGCAGATGGAGAGCACGGCGTTCACTTACCTAAGGTGAGAGTGTTAACCTTTGGGGTTCTACAGGAGAAGAGAAAGGGAAGAAGAGAGAGACATTCAATAACCCAGTTCCTTAATCCCATATTTTCTATCTGCAGACATCTTACCCTTCAAGTCAGACATACAGTGCACAGAGGTCCAGCCCAAAGAGCCAGCCGTGTGTTACACATCACCTTTGAAGATACGGTATTCGCCCAGTCAAGACCGGCGCCTCTACGGGAATCAGGTGAGCGTTACACAATGATTGCATTGTAATCATTGATATATTTTTCTTCTTCCTTTCTTTTTATGCAAAATGTATTTTTAGGTGACTTACCTCTAACACTATGTCTAACTGAACACATGAGGTTGTTCACTTGACCTGTATTTGTAACTGGTCTAGGGAAACCAAATCGGCATTTTGTGTAGTATTTCCCTTTGTTTTTGTATTTGCGACGACAATATTTGCCACATTTGTGTCTTTGGAATTGTAAGATTTTTGCATGAAGATCACTATTTGTGGATTCTGACGGAATTTCACAAGTGACATATTTTTCAATAAACTGTAAAACAGTGGCATCACTGTCTTGACCAAACTTAGGAGCATCTTTAATCCATAAAAGCATGTGGACATGTGGCGCTCCTCTGGCTTGGTATTCTTTTCTCCAAAAGAAGTGTTGCACTTCTCCAAGGGGAGGAACAGTTTTATTACAAATAAAATGTAGCATAGCAATGAAGCGATGGTGAAAATATCTAGAAACATTAACAGGATCCTAAGAACAAAGTTCTCCAGGTGTTACTATATCTATGTTTGTTGTGTTTTCGTTTGATATGCGTAGGAAAGCATGTAAATCTTCCCATGCATATTCTGTGCAACTTAATGTAACAAACCAAGTGGGTGGGCCAAGGTTTCTGATCATACAACGTACATCTCCATGGCATCAAAACCAGTACTCTTTAGTACCTCGCATATTTGCTAATAGATTTGTAAGATTTGTCTGTAAAACCTCATCTGTTTGTTGACCTTTTTGTAATAATTGTGTGGCTGTCATATTTTGAAAGTGTGATCCTGATTGTAATATGTGTGCAACTCTGTAACATAAAGTTGCTAGTTCACTTTCAAAGAGTAGGTGGAATATGTATTCCACATTTTGTCGAAATCTGGGATCTTCAGAATACATTCGTAATGAGCGATATTCTGATGCTGATATTTGAACAGGTCTATCATCGTATCTTCCTCCTTTGCCAGTAGGAAAGAGTAGAGGAAAAGCACGTGCTTCTATACTTTTTCCCATATGCTGATTGGTGATCCTTTTGTTTGACGCATTTGGTACGTTTCCAGTGCATCTTCTATGGTGTCATTAGAGTGCAATGGGTGAATTGTATAATGGTCTAAAGTGTTTGCTATTGTAGCAGGATCTAGGAGCTCAAATTGACCAGTTTCTTGTGTCTCTTGAATTATTTCAGTTGTATCTTTCAAGTTTTCTTCGATATTAATTTCTTTGTAATAATCATTATTCTCTTTGAGATATTGCAGGGCTTCTCTAACTTTATGTAAATCTACCAGTTGTTGCCAAATTCTTTTGTCTTTTGTGGGTACTCCATTTACCAAATAATTAAAGATTGTTGCATTGGATGTTGCACTCCTAGATTGTGCACATTTTCTTTTAGATCTAATGGTAAATACACTACTTTTCCATGAATACCTTTCACTAATTCAGAGGGAGGTAATTTTGCAGTTTTTGGTTGAAGTTGTATTATTGCTTGAAATGGATGAATTATGATGCTCTCATATAAATTAAGATGTTGAAGGAGTTTTGGTAGTGGATGTAATTCCAAGTTATTTGAGATAGCACGTGAAGGAGTTTGGTTGTTGTCAAGTTTGGTAGTGCAGTAACTGCAAACTATTATGGGGTCAGTTATTTCGTATTTGTTTTCTGCTATGAGGTAGAGAGCTAATTCAAACCATTTAGAATCTTCATTGTCTTCTATTTTGTATGAAAGGTCTATAGTTTTTGTTTTACTTTTATAACACGTTCTGCGGCAACACACACACACGTGGTTTGGTACTTCAGCTGAAGTGCCTTGAAATTTTAGTATTTCTTTTTTGTATGTGTGTAGTGAAAGGTTGCCATGTGCAGATTTGTTACGAAGTTGGTTGACAGCTATTTCATCCTGTAAGTGGGTTTCATTTCCAAAATATTTTTTCTGTATATACTTGATTTCTTCTAGTAGGTCTTTTGGTGTAGAGCAATGTTATTTAAATTGGCTAGTGCTAAAGCAGGACTTTTTGCATAATACAGTTTATAAACTAGATTTCTTATACTTGCATGATGTGTTGATATCCTTTTGATATCACGGAAGGTTGTTTTGCAAGTAGCTCCTGATATGCAGGCCAACAAATGTCCTTGCAGTCCTGTGTGCTTGCGTACTGGACAAGCATCCATACTTTGCAGTATTTTAATTTTGATTTTGTCTTTGCTTTTCACATATTGATTGAGGAATAGGCGTAAAGATTTGAATTTTTTTTTGGGAATGTTACAGATTGACGTGCATGGCCATGTGTAAATTAGATGTTCTGATTCAGTCGAATGGAGGGGTAAATCTAAGTTTTCAGGGCATATTTTTGTAAGGAGTACTTCTTGTTCCATTATTGTATTATTAACTTTTTCATAACCTCGACCACTGCTATGTATGGCAATTGTATTTGTTTGCTTTTGTTTGTACGCTTCTTCATTAAAGTATGGTTCTGTGCTTGTAGTGTGACTCCATTCACCTCCACAGATATTTAAGAAGTTATTTCTGTTCACATTTCGTTTATTGAGAAGTCTTTTTTGAAGTTTAGTTATTAGTTTTGTTAGTGGTTTAATTCTGTTTAACACAACAATAAATAAGTTTCTTTTGAGAAGAATTGCACTGTCTATCAACGCTTCTAAGATTTCTTTCCTACGATAGTTTTGAAGTGTTGAACCTGGTTTCTCTCCTGTTTTTATCAGATTTTGAAGGACTTTGTGACAGAACATTTTGGCTAATATACTTTTCTTGGTATGCTTACTTTGTACTATATCAAGATTTATAGAAGACGTTTTATTTGTAGTGATAGTTGATTTTCTGTTAATAGTTTTTTGGGTCGTTTTACTTTGTGATAGAGGAGGCAAAGTTTTTGCACTAGAAACTTCTTCTGTTTCACAACATGACTGTATTAGCTGTTGTGTTTCAACGTTTTTTTACAAATTCTGCTATAGATGGGTGTTTATGTTGGAGACTTTTCTTTTCATTTGCTCTACTTCTGCGTCCCTTTCTACAGAGTTGCTTTTTGGTGGGCATTCTGTAGCGTCTGTTGAAAAAAATACAGAAGATATGGGTTGGGGTTTTCTGCAATGAATGTGTGTTGTGTGCATGATTGTTTGAGTAAGATGATAAAGATGTATGTAATGGTGTGTGATTGTGAATTGGGAAGTTGAACTACCAGGGATGGGTATTCTTCAATTAATGTGTTACTAAACTGGGGTTCAGATGACAGAAAAAAGTAAGCCGGTGGTGTGGAGAAGAATAAATAATATATGTAAAGCTATACAATTAAATCAGTTGTTTGTTCTACAACATCTACATTCTAGCGGCTGAGTTGGGTAATTTGTGTGCCGAAAAATTGGAATTTGAGGGCCATTCTGACAGGAGATCACTGTTTAAGACAGGGGGGGTTTTTGGTCAGAATGGTGCAGAATCTCTATTTTTAGGCAGAGAAATACCATGAATGCACCGTACAGTGCGTGTGAGTTATAAATCAAATATTATGGTAACAATCTACTTACTTTTTTTTCAAAAATGAGTAGTTTGCTTCTTAGTTGTTCTTTGTAAATCAAAATCGGCTGCTTCTATTCAGGAGAATGGGCTTCACTGCAATTGTAAAAGAAAGAAATTAGTAATTTGGTTGCTATATAGCACTCTTTTCATTTTAGACATAGATTTTTTTAAATTGAAATGCTCAGCACCTTCCTGAAAACCATTAAAACTATATTATGACTAAGAGTAGGAAAGAAAATATCTTTACTAAGGTTTGTGGAATTCATAATCTACCAACGTATACCACTATTCTTGTAACTAAGCTTTTCCACGTAATAGTGAGTCATTGTCATCATAGCTCTCAACCATGTGTGTGGCAAAGGCGGGTGAAATCACCTGATTTTGTTTTTGGCGGGTGAGATGCCCATTGGAATGAATGGGCGTGCAGGAGGATTGGCGCGTGAGTCAGTCCTTTACAAGGCGGATGACACCCGCCAAAAGCGTGTGAGTTGAGAGCTATGTGTCATAGCCTGCTTTTGCACGTAACAGTGAGTGAATGTCATAGTCTGCTTGTCCTATATAAATGTATGTAAGTACTTATATAAACGAAAAAAATGAAAACCAAATATGTGTTTGTACAAATATTATTGTTTGAGATTTGATCATAGAGTGTGTATGTTATTTTGTGTGATTATATGTCGTGTATATATTTTATTTCAAAAATGTTAGTTTAATAGTATTGGCATGTGTGTGTGTGTATGAAGAAATTAAACGATATAAAGGTTTGTAAGTGACAGGTCATTTTAGGACAATGAAACAATGATCGTCCATTCATTTTTCAGATTATAGAAGGTAAAAGTCAGTTAGAAAATGTGTTCATGTACTGTGTAGAAAATATGCATACCTGTACTTTCTGTTCATGTCTATGGATATGGACCAAGCTGCAAGTAGAAATATTGGAGATTTGTATAGTATTTCTCGTAGATCGTGGTTGTCAATGGTATGAGACTTGTACTCCGAGAGATACACCGCACATTTGTAGTGCTGCTCTATGATGATGCAGTTACATGTAGAGTTATTGGATTTGATTGGTGGATGGTCATGTGATTGCTTAGCTACATCCAATGAGGGAATGGCACAGAGAGTGAAATCGAAATGATAGAAGGGCTGTACATGTTACGATACGTTCGCGGACATGGCGGTAGTTCTAGGACACCGCGTATTACATCCGGGGAATTTGGGGAGGGGAGGTATGGAAATGAGATTGGATGAAGCAAGAGATTGGTCAGTAAAGTTTAGTGAGTGTGTTGTGCTGGGAGAGGTTTTCTCAGATATTGTTTTTGCAGAGAGAAGAACAGATAGCTATGGCTGAGTGTTTCAAAACACATATTGTATGGATGTTGGGAGACTTGTGGATTCATTGGTTGAAGGTGCATGCAGAAAGCTGTGGAGTATCTATAGATCTTGGATTCCCACATGTGGAAGTGCACTGGCATCGAGTGTGTGGAATGAAGTGGTTGGACTTGCTACCTCTCTGTGCAACTTTGAAGATAGAGGAACATCCAGACATAATTGTAATTCATTGTGGAAGGAACAGTTTAGGACATGTGTCTGGAATTTCTTTGCAATTTGCAATGAAAGAAGGACTTCAGAAGATAATGGACATGTTTCCAAACTCTAAAATAATTTTTTCACGGATTGCGCAGAGACAAGTGTTGCTTCGTTCTTTCTCATGTGGTCCACAAATGGAGAAAGCAAGGCATAATGTTAATAAGGCTGTTTGTGCCTTCCTAAGAGATGTTGGCATGTCCTCTTTTAACAATGAAAATATTTTGTTTCGTAGTACATACATTTTTCGCAAAGATGGAGTCCATCTTACTTATGCTGGCAATCAGATTATTCTGAGAAATGTACAAAATGCGTTGCAACCTTTTTTAGAAATACAGCATTAGTTTTGAAGTACGTCTTACGTAGTTAAAATGTTTTACATTCAACCACCTCCCAAAGGCTCTTTTCAGAGCCACCACTTCCTGTTAGAGAAAAATGCATTGGTTTCAATAGGGTAGCAATGCAATTGTTTTTCTGTTCGCGGACCGTCTGCAGACTTTCACGAAATGGAAATGGCTATGCTTTATGTATCTTCACTTCTATTTTTTAACTGTGAAAGGCGGCTCTGAAAAGAGCCTTATTTTCTTTTTTGATTTTTGTTATTTTGTATTTTTTGTTGTTCTTTTTTATACACGACACACTAGGAGTGGAGGGAAAGGAGGGTAAATGGAGGGGGACACCAACCACAGGGATAAGAAAGGGCGAGCTGAGAGAGGAAGATGTAGAGTGGGTTTTATTTTGGTAGTGAGCAGGTCTTCTGGTGCTCTGAGACGATCGTCTCAAAAGCGCTCCGAAGTCGTTCCCCCCTGCAGAGTACTGTGTCACAGTACACACATACAACTGTGACCCTCGAAATGTAAGGGTCATCAGAATTCTGTATGGCCTGTGAGGCAGCTTGAGGAAGACGCTGTCCCACAGAGGTGTTCCTTGTGGTGACAGGATCAGGAACGGAGGATGAAGTAGGATGAAGTAGAGGCAATCAACCTACTACACTTCTCGCAAGGTACAACCTTGCGAATGGCCCCAGTGTGGAATGAGCGCAGGTGTCGCTTCATGGTAGTGGTCCCAAAGCTATACGAACCATGCTTCCTGTGACTGAATACCATTTTGCACTCATTACAGGTGACACGGTTCATTCTCGTCATCCGCTTCTTCCTCCTCTGTATCCTCACTCTTGTTCCCCTCTTCAGGCCCTTGGGGAAATGGTGGTGGTGGAGGGGGTGGGGGTGGTGCTGAGGCAGAGTTAGCACCATGTGGTAATAGTCGAGCCATGGATGTCATAGGCTTGGAGATGGAAATCTCAAAATCTGCAAAGTATGCAGCAAAATGCAGTGTGCTCTGTGGAATAGGCAGAAACACAATGAGAATGTGCTCTAGGGCATGGTCTTATATCGGGGTGCTTGTGCGCAGGTCGCGGACATGCGCGCCGTCCGCAAGACAGATCGAACATCAAAAAAGGTTCAAAAAGTCACCAAATTTATGTGGAAAGTTAGGATTAGTATGTGGGATTTGTGGTATGGTGATTTTTCAATGAGAAATATTGTGGATTACTTGGAAATGTACTTTTAAACTGGTCGGGGACACAAACAGTGTCCGCATTTAGAGCACGAGATGAGCGTGGGCGCGGTCACATGATTGTTTTGTGAGCATGTTCGCTAAGGTAGCGGTCGTCCGCAGAACACCCAATGTACGGACATTGTTTTGCGCATGCGTATTGATGTTCTGCAGACAGTGTTCGGGTCCTGAACTAATTAAAAGTGCGTCACATGTAAAACAAACAGTTACCGTCAGCCGTTTGTTCTTAGCACAGTTTAATTTATTTGCTAACAATACGGACAGACATAGCGTTTCAAGCACACCTCCATTTTCGTTTATTTACGAACAATTCAGGACACTACGAGTGTTCTTAGAACAGTTTCTGTTTGCTATCGAACACTACGCATAGGCATAGTGTTCTTAAGGACACCTCCATTTTCGTTTATTTACGAACAATTCAGGACACTGCGAGTGTTCTTAGATCATTTTCAACTTGCATGAGAACATTACGGACAGATGTAGTGTCCTCAGGACAGTCACATTTTCGTTTCTTTACGAGCATTTCCGAACAACCGCGGTGTCCGTGGACACCTAAATTGGTTTTATCACAAGGAACTGAAAGTAATTACAACACAATGGGCCTCATTACGACCCAGGCGGTAAGTTACCGCCTGGGTCGTACTTTTACCACCATGGCGCAAACTATGTTTACGCCATGATGGTTGGCGGACTTACCGCCCCATTCCGAGGTTGGCGGGCTGTAAGTCCCCATTAACCCATTTACGCTTCCCCATTCCCATTTTTGCCCCATAGGGCATAATGGGAGTGGGGAAGGCGTTAATTACGCCACCGTAAATTACGGTGGCGTAATTAACAACAAGGTCCCTTAGCGCCATGGATTTTAACACCTGCTAAAAGCAGGTGTTAAATCCTCCATGGCGCTAAGGGACCTCGGAATCAGGCGGTAAGGGTCGGCGCTGTTTACGCCGCCGTAAACCCCTTACCGCCTGGGTCGTAATGAGGCCCAATATAAGAAAAGTAACTTTATTTCATATATATATACAATTATGACTGGGAAGGTGGGGCAGAAACGGAAACAAAAACAGGAGAATTAGGGATTTCTAGATAACTGGGATCAGGTGAAGAAGGGAAGGAAAGCTCATCGAAACGCTTTGGTCCATAGACAGGGTTTGGGGTTAACTACGTGGGATAGGGTGAGGGGGGACAAGTGCAGGTTGGACAATGGTGTGCTGTTGGGGGTTTCACATAATTTTCCACAAAGTTTTTCAAATCCATAAAATTTTGCATAAGGTCATCCATTTTTTGATTAATCTGCTGTAGAGTGATATCCTCTGATTGTTGTTGTGAGATGCTTGGAATTTTTGTATGGTCTGTAATAAAAAAAAATGTATATGTTAAATGTATACAGAATAATATTTATTAATTGGTTTATATAGTAAAGTGTGTACCATTAGGTGGACTATTTTCTAACATTTCCTCTCGTGGGAAATGCTCCTCTAGCCAGTCCAGAGTACTACACATTTCTGTGAGAAAACAAAAAAGTAATATGTTTTTTTTTTTCTAATATAGAAAGTTTATAAATATATGAGTAAAAAGAAGTGCACTTACTATGTCTGGTGAGATATGTAATCAGTAGTGTATACGTCTGGTCTTGCTGTTGGTTGTGGAGCGTCTGTGAGGTAATTATGGTGGAAGCCACTTTATCTTCTTTTGGTATATTCCATTTTAAAACATATTGTATTTACATGAATGGTTATTGTGTTACATATATGGGTAACATTTTTTAAGTATTACTACATATACTTTGTATGTGTGCTGCTTTGTGAATGTGTTAAATGTTACTATGTCATGATATAACTATTACACATACCTCCCCAGAGTTTTTAGGTGTTGGTACTGTTGTCCAAACATGTCTGCGGACCATCAAATTCAGTAGAAAGGGTTCAGTATGTTCCATATTATATGTACATAAAGTCAAAGTTATTATTGTTAAGTCGTGCTACTAAAAAACTATGAAATTCAGTAAAAAATGTTGTTAAAGGGACGTTATGGTTAAGTTGCGCTACTAAAAACCTATGAACAATACAAACAATACAATACAAACAAACAAAAACACATACAAATACAGCATATACAGGGAAAGTGAAGTAAACAAAAAAACAGCAGTATTACCCCACAATTTTCATAACGTAATTGATTATCTTCATGTACAGAAATGATTGCTCTGCTTCAAAGCTACTACTTCCCTTTGTATAACTATCACATATTGTGACTAGACCCTAATGAAAGTAGTGTACGTGCAATGTGTACAAATATGAGCATATTCAGGTAAAGTACAGTAATAAAAAAACAACAGAACTATAACACAGTGTTGATAACCGTACTAATCATCTTCATACATAGAAAGCATTGTTGTCTTCCAAGTCTGTGTTTTCTCCCTTGTACATGGTTCATATGCTTTGAGTGGACCCTAAGTGAATTACTGTGAGAACATATTTGTAGTATAAGTCTACAAACATAGTACTTTGTATTATAGTATAGTGAATTTTTAGTTCCTGATTGTAACTGGCCTAGATATATCAGTCAAGGAAAAAAGAGGGAGCCAGACATGTGATGTCATCAGTGATGTCATCAATGGCATTTGTGATGTCATCTTTGATGTCCTGGGTGTTAGTCTTAGAAGTGCACGGTGGCGGCGCGAGTTATGGTTGCTTATCTTACCATAACTGCCGAATTTCAGGGGTTTTTCGGTTTTACTTTGAACCATAACGTCCCTTTACCAACGTTTTTTTACTGAATTTCATAGGTTTTTAGTAGCGCAACTTAACCATAACGTCCCTTTAACAAAGTTTTTTTACTGAATATATATATATATATATATATATATATATATGTATATATATATATATATATATATATATATATATATATATATATATATTTTGTTGTCCATTGTTTTTGCCTTGATAAATGTATCTTCATAAGGGTAATCTGCTTTTGTCACCCATTTTATGATGGGCTGACCTTCCCTGAAATGTTCTTCTTGTTTTGTATAGCGTAATGTGAGGTAAGCAGTGTGCCCTCTTTACTGGACTTTTATTGGCCACAAACAATCAGGATACAAACAAATCATTTGGAAGGAGCGAGCACACAAAGCAGTTTTCATCCAATTTCTCCCTTCCCACTTTAGTCATGTGACAGTACCACATGTTAATAGTCTTATGAGTAAAGGCTTCAAAGTATTATCTCAGGTGGTATTCATTATCCATCACTTGTCTCCTAACCCTAGTTATTTCTTTGCTTATGTTAACTAGCACACTATTAGTATTATCACTAAAACATTTTACTGCCACTGTATAGGCCATCCAGAAAGAAAAAAAGGGAAAAGAAAAAAGAAACGCACAATGGTGATTGAGTCCATCTTGTCCAGATATTTCCTGCTCTTCATGTGTTGACATATTAATGACATTGGGCCTCATTCTAAGTCTGGCAGTCTGGAAATAAAGGTGCCGGTGGCAACATACTGGCACCCTTTCCGGACTGCTTGACTGCAAGTATGCCAGTATGCCATGCATGTTTCTCATGGAAGTACCGGCACTGTTAAATGTATTATAAATGACACATAGGCAGAATATATTGTCACTTCCTGATACCCGTGCTCTTCGAACACTAATATCATCGCCACTAACTCTGCAGCCTGCAAAGAAAAATGCTCTGGTAATCTGATGCTTGATACAATTTAAAAATTATCACCCCTGCTCCTTATCACTGCTGCCCTGAATGTTGCAATCCAGTGCTCTGATCTATTGTTGAGGAACCATCAATGAAGACCACACCCATCTAGCTTTGCTTCTCTTACTGTAGATACATTGCATCTATGTCTGTATATGTTGAACAGTCATGAACCTATTCTCCTCCCTCCACTGGTTCAACAATACATCTTGAAGTGTTCACCATGCGACACCATACAATTTTGATTGAGGGGTTACAAAATATGACATTGTATTCAGATGCTTGCTGAGGGGAGAGTGTGGATTTTGTTTTTTCAAGAACCGCAAACAGGGCATGCTCCATGTACAATGCTACTGCACAGTCCATCACTATCTCTGATGAATTCTCTATTGCAAATGCTGCATGCTGTCAGTGCTTGTTTGCATAGGAAATGTCCGCTCATCACTGGATCTAGGATCCTCCTGTAATATGCCAGGCAACATAACATTGAAGTTATCTGTGTGAGGACAGTCATCATCACATACCAATTGGAATGTGAGAAAAAATCAAAGTCTTCCTTGTAATCTGGCATTCCCAATACGGTGATATGCTTATTGCTTGATTTCTTGTTTCAGTTCTTCAAATACATTTTCATCTTGTCTGTCCACATCACAGGGCTCTGCTGTTTCTGTGCTTCCTTCAATTATTCTAAAAGAGACCGGACGCATGTACTGAAGTCAAAGAACCAGGCACAACAATAATTGCATAGGCCTAAGAATTGATTTAGTTGCTTCACTGTCTCTAGGTGTGACGTATTTGCAATTGCCTCTGCTCTGTCAATTGTTACCTTCCTCCCTTCTTTTGGTATTAACTGGGCAATGTATAATACGTCTTTTTTATTTTTTGTAATTTGTTTGTGTCCACCTTATATGCTTTGTCAGCCAATACTGTCAATAGCATCTCTGTGTCTGCCCTGCTTTCTCCCTCTGTGGTGCTGCACAGCCAGCAGATCATCAACATACTGTATAATTGTACTGGGTGTTTGTACATTTCCCAAGTCCAACTCTAGGACTCTGTATAACACACTGGGCGACTCATAGTACCCCTGTCAGAATATAGTATGTTAGAGGCAGACCTCGTGATTTGTAAATGCTGTGAGCTTTTGAGAGCCTATGTGCAAAGGATTTTAAAATAAGTGTTTTTTAAGTCAGTCACTGTAAAATCAGTAGCAGTAGGTTTTATGTTACACAGAGTTGCAGCCGGTTTGGTCACAACTGTAAACTCCATCTCTAAGATGTTGTTTAAAGGGGGTACATCCTGTACACATCTCCAAGACACCTCGTTTGCTTTTTTCACATAGTGTGCTGCTGTGTTGCATGGGGATTCAATGGCACAATGTTGACCTGTTGCATCAAGGTGGCAATTGTTTCAAAGATGCCTTTGTCTGCTTCCTTTGACATGGGATATGTAACTCAGGCTAATATTGCTCCATCCTTCATTGTTATTCATAGTGTGCCAATTCCTTTCAGCAGACCTACATCATAAAAACCTCTGTCCCATAGTACACTTGGTATTTTTGCCAAATCTGGTTGCATATAATTTGGTACCATTTTAGCTAGCAATATAATCTGGGTGTTTTTCTGTACTGTATTTGCAATTGGTATTTAATAGAAATCTCAAAAGGTACTTCATCATCTGTCTAGTCATCCTCAAAAAGCTTGTCATCTGTCATGTCACTTAACCACTGCATTGAGTTCAGTGCTATAACTGTGTACCAGTTAACACATTCCTTGTCTGTCCCGTGTAACACTACTCTGTCTTCTTGCACTGCTGCAGTGTATTGTTATTATGTCCCATTCTGCCATATCTGTGGGTACTTCTGCTCTGAACATAAACTCTGCCGGCAATCGTAACAATGTGTCCCTTTTTCATGGGAGAAAACCTAGCAACACCTCCATTGAGGAATAACATTGCATTTAAAGGCACTCATAATGCTTTCTGACCGTGGAATGCTTATAGGAAAGGTTTATCTGGTTTTGAAGATATTATCTCTTCCTCTGTGAATGAAATGGTCATGTTTAATGTATTCATTAAATCTTTTTCCCAATATATTAACCAGTGTTTTCCAAGAATACAACAATGGTGCAGCCATAACATCATTTGCCACTGTTATAGGCAACATTTCTGTAAATAGAACCTTTGTCATAGCCCCAGAGAACCCCTGGACAGCCATACAATAGTATTGGACACATCAAGCTTCCCTGTGGGCTGTCTGATTGAGGCATGTTCCCATGAAGGGATTCCCTTCCACCACTGATGCAACACCTATCACAGGCACTGGAATGTGTAGCAATATGTTACTGTCCCACTGTCCAGACTTTTGCTTTTGGCTTGTTAGTGGATTCAATGTCTGTAATTCTTGCCACATTTGTAGCTGTTTCAGCTGCTGCATTTGGGGTGACTCTTGCTGTGGCAGCTGCTGTTGTTGTACATTATGTTGTGGGAATGGCTGCTGATGTGGGTGTTTGTATATGTCCTGCTCCTGCTGTGTCTGTGCATAATATTGTAGGGGATACCCTGGCCCCCCTCTTGGGCTGGGCTGCTGCAATCCCTCTGTCATTGCCCCTCTGCACCCCCATGCTCATGCATAATGCCCTGTTCTCTTACACATCCAACAATGTGCTCTAAAACCTGAAAATCGTGGTCCCAGCCCACCAAAACTTCCTCCATACCCACCTCCAAATTCATATTCCCTTTTCCTTGGTGCACACCCACTCCCCTTGGGGTAATAGTTACTCTCTCCTCACCCTTCCGAATATCCACTTACCCCCTGCTGTTGATATTCCAGTTCATCATTTTCTCCCCCAACATTTGTTTTCATCGCTCCCTCCACCGTTTATTTTTGACAGTCTTTCTGCACCAATTTAACTTCCTCCCTTTTCATCTCTTCCACCTTATTTCTCTCTTTCTTTTGTCTCATTTAACAATTATGGACTATGTTCACCTTTATCACGGGCCATTGTTTCATCTCAATCCTACAATTTCCTTTAGCTGCTTCTGCACTTCTTCGGCGAGACCCTGACATACGATGTGATAAAACACAGGTATTTGTCCCAACTCTCCCTTGTTTCTAAATGCCACTTCTCTTGTATTTCTTGTATAAATGCATGCAGGTCCTGATCTATCTTAATTTTGTGTGTCATAATTACACTCATGTCTGATGTGTCTGGTTATTGCAACCTCAATGCCCTCCAAACGGCTGCTCTGCATGAGGCTTGAACTTGTTTGAATGTCGAGTTGGGCACTCTAGGATGGCTGACACAAACTACCTTCAAATCTTCAATGGACAACTTGACCTCCTCCCAACTATCAGCACCATGAAAGCCGATTGGTTAGGGCCTCCTTCATTAGGATTGGAGCCGGTAGGCGGAGACGGAGCTGGCACTAACCAAAGGCAGCAGCCTAAGGCTACTATGTGTTTTGGCCCCACACTGAGCCCTCTGCTCAGGAGAGCAGTCATCTGAAGTATATCCCATGCAAGAACACAAGGCCTGAACTTGTTTGAATGCAGACTTGTTCACTCTGAGATGGCCGACACAAAGGTTCTTCAAATCATCAATGGACAACTTGTCCTGCTTCCACTTATCAGCACCATGAAAGCCGATTGGTTATGACTGAAGGCCCAGAGCCAGGAGGCGGAGGCAGGTCCGCAACAGCCGAAGGCAGCAGCCTAAGGCTACTACCTGTCTTGGCCCCACTCTGTGCCCCCTGCTCAGGAGAGCAGTCATCTGTAGTATCCCGTGCAAGAACACCAGGCCTGAACTTGTTTGAATTCCGACTTGTGCACTCCAAGATGGCCGGCACAAAGGATATTCAAATCATCAATGGACAACTCCTCCTCCCACTTATCAGCACCATGAAAGCCATTTGGTTAGGGCCTCCTTCAATAGGGCTGAAGGCCCAGAGCCGGAAGGCGGAGGTGGGGCCAAAACAGCCAAACGCAGCAGCCTAAGGCTACTACATATCTGAGCCCCACTCTGTGCCCCCTGCTCAGGAAGGCAGTCATCTGAAATATCTGTGCAAGAACACCAGGCCTGCACTTGTTTGAATGCCGATTCATGCACTCCAAGATGTCCTAAGGCTACTACCTGTCTTGGCCTGGCCTGGCCAACCCTGGACGCTGGTGCCCCTTTCCTGGTTCATTCCACCCTACCAACCTACAACTAGGTGTCCGTGCAGCGCCACCACGGGTTCACACACTTGGCTTCGGCATCAAGGTAACATTCACTGACACTATTGCCTTTAAAACGCTTTGGACACACATATCCCCATTGTGTAGAGCTAAAATACTAGTTGCTGCTCGACCCATCGCCCACACTCTTCATCGCACTCAGCCCCACCAGATTCTACTGTAGCCACTCGTCCGTCACCCATATGCTTATCCTTTCAGTACTGTGAGGCACAGGCATTCAACCTAAGTCTTCCTAATTTGTCCATTACAGCACTTAACTTATCTGTAATACTGGCTTACCTGTAACTGCATCTTTGACATGAGACAAGGCTTTCCAATTGTGCATCGACAATATATGTTGCACCCTACCGACATTTAACTGCTTGCTTGATGTAGCTCCCTTAACACGAGGTGAGGGTTTCCAACGTGCATCCAAAAGTGTTTGTTGCACCTGACTTACCTGTAACTGCACGACTGATGTAGTTCCCCATAACACGAGGCAAGTCTTTCCAACCATGCACCCAAATATGTCTTTCGCACCTGACTTACCTGTAACTGCATGCTTGATGTAGCTCCCCATAACACGAGCTGAGGCTTTCCAAATTGTGTCCAATGTAACTAATGGCTGTAACCTATGCAAGAAACCTATGTAACTGATCACTCATGCAAGCTATCAATGTGACCATTCTACTTAAGTTAAAGCACCCAGATGCCTCCGGGTTAGATGTGTGTTCGCAGAATTATATGCAGTACCCTTTGGGAACACTACACACAATTAAGACTACAAGTGAAAGTACAAATGTGGTAGCAGTAGTAGAGCAGCCAGACTTATCTCAAGAGTAAGTGAGCAGTACAAATAGTTACACAAAGGACAGCAATTACTATGATTCAGGCAAACACTGACTCAAGGTTTCTAAGTAAAAGAATATATATGTATTTACTCAACAGTTGTATAACATTTCATATTCTAAGCAAGTTAAAAATCAGATTCATAAATACACCACACCACTTCCCTTAAATTCCAGACAAGTTAAGCTCACAAAATGAAGTGGGAGCAAAATGGCACACCAGCAATTTAAAATCGAGGGAAAGACAAAGTTATTAGAAATTAGGCAAAACCAACAGGTAGGTACTCATGGCAATTGAACAAGAGATACTACAGTGAGGCGATCAGCTAGAAAAAGCTTAGGGCCAAAGTCCATGGGTCAAAAGTCTTTTTCTCAAGATCACACAGTTCAGGGTAGTTTGCGGTAAAGTTTGGATTCTGGATGAGGTTGGTTGGTAGAAAATTAGTTCAAAGAGAAGAGAAGGACAAGCCCTCGGATTGGAGAAAGATTTCAAACACTTTCAACACGGTTGAACGAAATGAACAACCAGATTTTAAGAGTACCTTGAAATGAAGAGGGAGCTGTAGCTGAGGCGGACGTTCCTGGTGGTTCCTGCAGGCTCACTGTTCCTGAAGCGACTGTCAGACTGACACGAAGTAGGAAGACTGGAGGGTCCTGCGCCACCCAGGGAAGAAACCAGCAGCAGAGCAAAACAACCAATAAAAGGTGTGCTCCTTAAAACCGAAGCAGGGTCCGACCTTCAGTGGATATTCGGCCCACTGTAGCTCTGTAGAACGAATTCCACCAGAGGAGGGGTCCTGGCTTGAAGTTTGGCCAAAATGGTTGGTCCCACCAGCTCAAGGGAAGAGATTTCCTGGAGGATCTTCTATGTCGTCGGATTCTGGTGATTCGGACCTGCAGCAGGGCTTCACAGGGCAGTTCAGTCGTTGTAGGGGTCCTCCTCTTCCAGTTCCTCATTGGTTCTTTCATTCCAGTGGCGACTCTGCCTTTCCAGTCCCAGAGACCTGATTTTTATGCAGTTTTCCCCCATTCATACAGCCTGGCTGTCAATCACACAGCAGGGTAGCTGGCCTGGCAAGGCCAGTCCCCTTAGCCAATCAGTCAAGAGTGCGACTTGGGTTACCAAGGGAACCCATGGCAGGTGTCCAAAGATCCCACCCTCACATCCTGCATACCTAGACTATCAGGCGCCTTAAGGAGGGCTTCTGTGCAGAAGCCTGCGAAAAGACAGCGAACAAAGGAGTCATCCCTGGTTTTGCGCGCATAGAGGAACACAAGAAAGACTTTAACAAAAAGAAATGGTGAATAAACCCAGCGGAACCAAAATGAAATGTATTTGGTCAAGCGAGTTTATGTTCGAGGCTAATATAATAGCATGAAACACTACCACGTTTATATAGTATAATCGCGGTAGAAAAGGTAGGGTAGATACCACTGCCACCAGCCAAGTCTTAATGTTAAGGGAGTGAAACAAGGCTCCAAAAGGCACAGACAAAAAGGGATAAGAGTTAACCCTTTCCAATACTCCATGTAAGATGGGGTGTACTGGGTCTGTGGTTTAAAGTGACTATATAAAGTTAATGGCAACTTTACTTGTTTCTGGGGGACAGTAGTCAGCCCCAGAAAAATGGAGTCACTGGGAAGTCTCAAAGACAACCCTGTGTCACTGCACTGAAGGTGCTGTGTAACACACACAAAAAGTGGTGCACATGGAGTAGGTGAGGCTCCAGACCCCAAGGTCACACAAAAAGTGAAAACAAACAC
This sequence comes from Ambystoma mexicanum, assembly GCF_040938575.1. Taxonomy (NCBI): domain Eukaryota; kingdom Metazoa; phylum Chordata; class Amphibia; order Caudata; family Ambystomatidae; genus Ambystoma; species Ambystoma mexicanum. Next base: position 822,373,751 of record NC_090941.1, on the reverse strand, counting down.
AGCAAAACACATGTAAGAGTGGGAAAAAAGGCTCACACTCTTACCAGGGGAAAAAAATAAACCCTAGAAATCCAGCAAAGCTGCCGAGGGACTCATTAGGTAAGGGAAATCAGCCATTTATAAGAATTCTCCCTAACAGTGCACTATGTAAATGTCAAAATAAATACATAAATACAGTTATTAAAAGGCTAGCCATCATGTGTTTTGCTTTGTGCCATCACATCTAGATAACCCGCCCTTTTCCATACATTGGGCCTCATTACGAGTCCGCCGGTAACCGTGTCGGTAAAACCGCCTGGTTACCGCCGGACTCGTATTACCATTCCGCCTCCGTGACTCCCGGAATTAACAGGCAATTACAGCCCCGGTTTCCCGGGAGTCACGGAGGCGGAATGGTGTTAATCCCCATTCCCATCAATGGGAATGGGGAAGTGGAAACAGCGGCACCATCTCGTGATGGTGCTGGTGTTTCACGTCTGCCTGCAGGCGGGAGGTGTTCAACCCGCCAGGTCAGACCTGGCGGGAAGATCACCTCCCGCCTGCAGGACTCGGGATCGGGCAGTCCGGAATTAACAGTGCCAGCGCGTTTACCGCCACTGTTAATTCCGGCGCGCCCAACCCGTAATGAGGCCCATTGTCTGCCTGTTCTCCTAGTATTGATGCAAATAAACACTTTATGTCCCCTAGTGCCAGTGTCATACCTGCTGTCCTTTTGTCCAACTTGTGAATCCATTTCCCTGCCCCTGATATCAACAATGGTGGGAGAGCCACCAAATTATTCTTATCTGCTTTTGCCCATGTAATATAGTGGGCTAGTCCCTTCTGCTTTTTCCCATGTAATATAGTGGGCTAGTCCCTTCACCTTTGGAGCAATGGTAGCTGCGTCAACCTTGCCTTGTGTACCAACACCATCATGCCCTTCGTCCCCTTTGGCACTGCCGTTATGCAGCTTGCTCGACGGCCCGGCAAGTTCCTTAATCTGTTTACATACAGTATCTTCCTTCCTGTATTTACTGGGAGGAGCTCTGCGATCGATGGAGCTGTGCTCTGTAACATCTCATCATCCCACAAACCTATTGGTGGATCAGGCTCACTTAGTTGAGGGGCTTGTTCCACCTCTTCTTCCTCATCACTCTCTTCATCCTCCCACTCACCCTCTATTTCTCTCTGTACTTCTGTGCAGATTCCTTCACTCACATACACTCCTTTCTCATTTTCATCTATTATGTTTCTGCTAACGTCCATGTCCCCCTTATACTCTCTTCTCTTTTTCTGTTCCCTGTCACTCCTCTACTAATGCTACAATTACCTTCTCTATGATGCTGTTGTCTTCTTTTCTGCTGTTCATGCTCTCTCTCCAGGGTTTTCACGTTGTCATTGTCATTTTTCTGACCATCGATTTTAAACAGTACCTGTCCTCCTACCAATTTGTCCAGTTCTTCACTCTTTTCAACTCTTCTCTCACCTTCTTTAGGTGTACTTCTAACCTGTGTGGTTTGTCATTTTCTACTTGAGTTGCTAATGTACTTCTGGTGTCACATACTGTTTCTGTTTCTTTTACCTCATCTCCTGCTTCTGGGGGCACACACCTATTATTGATTGAATATGTGGCAGCCTCTAATGAATATAATCCTGGCACGTCAAGAGCGCAATGCATGGTGGACTGTACATGCCCCCCATTCTCTCTCCTGCCTGTATTCTCCTTCATGACCTACTCCTCCTCCTCAAACATTTTCCACAATTTGAGTATGCTTAGTCTCCTCTGTAATTTTGTTCACTTGTGTGTGGCATGTATTTATGTGTGCATATGTTGCAGAAGATGCTTTGAGTGTTTCCCTTCTTGGGGCCATGGCTGATACATTTTATCAGCTGTGTCTTTAACGCATTGCACATGATATTTCAAAATATTTTTATTTTTTATTTTGGGGAAGTGATTTACACAAATGAACAATGGTGGTGTCAGACATTATAACAAAATCCAATTTACCACAAATTTAACAATTGCTCTTTTCACCAAACTCTAATTTTTCTTTACCCCTTCACACCCCCTTCACTCATAACAATATACAATATCAACAAAATATCCTCCTAGCTCACACCAACACTACACAATCTCAATCTAATTCATATTTACCTCCAACAATCCTAGCTGCTACTCTACCAACACATAAAACACCTCTATCGTACTATCAAATACCAAAACAATATCAAAAACAATCAAAACAAATAAATCTATTCTTACTCTTATTTCTTTGATGCCCCCTGAAGGAGACGGAGCTTTCTGCACATAAAACATTTCGTAGCATACGTATGCGAGCAAGAGTAGGCGAAGGAGGGAGGACGTAAATTGAATAGCATAGTTTTTAGGGATTTGCGAAAGGAGTACAGCAAAGGTTCTGCTCTGAGTGAGTTGGGGAGGGCATTCCAGAGCTTAGGTGCTATGTGTGGGAAGCCAATGCCGCCGGCTTTGGCTCTTCTTACATTGAGTACTCGGAGTTGGTTGACGTGATGGCTTCTTCTAGGACGGGTGGAAGAGTTCTTAGTTATAGTTTCAGATAAGTATGGGGGTGCTGTGTGATTGATCCATTTATGTGTGAGAGTGAGAATTTTAAAGTTGATTCTTTCCTTGACTGGGAGCCAATGGACGAGTCTTCTGGCCTGTGAGATATGGTCAGTTTTGGGGATGTGTAGTGCAGCACGGAGGACATTATTTTGCACTATTTGGAGCCTGCTTAGGTTTTTAGTCGATGTGCCTGCCAGGAGGGCGTTGCAATAGTCCAATCTGGCTCCTATAGTAGCTCTGGCTATGGAGAGGCAGTTGGGCGTGGTAAGGTAGGGTTTTATGGCATGAATGAGGTTGGTGGTCAGAGCAGATGTGGAGGCGATGGTGCTGGTTTGTCTGGTCATGGAGAGTGTGGCGTCTAATAAGACTCCTAAGGTCTTGACGGCGGAGGAGACAGGAATGCTAATACTGTCAATGATCATGTGAGAGTAATCGGGGCTGAGTTTGGTTAGTGTTTCGCTGGGGGCTAGGATGATGATTTTGGTTTTGTCTCCGTTTAAACAAAGACCATTGATCGCCATCCAGGTTTGGATAGTGGAGTAGATTTTGAGGAGGGCTTCTGAATCTAGGTCGTACTCTCCGGTGAGGCGGAGGAGAACTTGCGTGTCATCGGCGGAGTTAGTGTTGGCAATGTTGAGGGAGTCCAGTAAGTCAAAGAGGGGTTTAGTGAATAGGTTGTAAAGGGTCGGTGCAGTGCACGACCCTTGTGGGACTCCACAATTTATAGTGGTGGGGGGGGTGCTAGCCTGGTCTGAGAACAATTTTATGGCCCTACCTTCAAGGAAGGATGTGATCCAAGTGGTTGCCTTGTGAGAGAAGTGTGCAGCATTGAAGAGGTGGGATGTGAGAATGCTGTGGTCGACCAGATCAAATGCTGCAGAGAGGTCGAGCAGTAGGAGGAGAGCAGGTTTGCCTGTGTCCATTATCTTGATAATTTGATTCTTTAGATCTAGAAGGGCAGTTTCAGTCCCATGGCCTTTGCGGAAACCTGATTGTTTTTTGCCTAGGATGGTGTTGGTTTCCAGGTAGTGTTGGATTTGGTTGTGCGCTGCTTTGTCGAGGATTTTGAGGAGGAAGGGGATGGTGGTGATGGGTCGATAGTTATTAGAGGAGGAGGGATGAAGAGAGGGTTTTTTCAGGGGCGGGCAAACCCAAGCTTCTTTTAGACATTGTGGTACGGTTCCAGATGCAAATGAGGCATTGATGAAAGCCGTGATGATGGGGGTGAGGGATTCTGAGCATTCTTTGATTAAGGAGGGTGGGCAGATATCCCCTTTGCAGGTGGAGGGTTTGATTTTTTTGAGGAGGTCCTTGACTTCCATCTCTGAGACTTCTCTGAAGGTGAAGAGGGGTGTTTGTGAGAGAGAGTTGTTAGTTGGAGGTGTGGGCGAGCAGGTGGGGGTATTGAGTGCTTTGCGTTGGGAGGCTATTTTGGTTTGGAGTGTGTTGATTTTATTGAGGAGTGCAGACTGAATGTCAGTGCACCATGCTTCATCCTTGAATATGGAGAATATTTCTCTAGATTTGGAGCTGGCATTGGTGATTCTCTGGTTATAGGATTCAGATTTAGCGTGAAATATGGCTTTTTTGTAGGTCAATGAGATCTCTTTGAAATCGTTAAGAGAGGATTGGTTTGGCGCTGATTGCCATCTGGATAGAGCTTTGCGTTTCTTGGTGCGAAGGTCAGATAGTTCTTCAGTGAACCAAGAGTTGCAGTGCATAGATTTTTTCCCTTTTTTATCTTCTAGAGGGGCAATGAGTTTGATGGCTTGAGTGAGTGCACTGGCATAGGTGTTGGCGAGGGAGGCAGGGTCATGGGTAAATGGAGGCTTGAGTTCAGGGATGTGGAGGAGAGGAGCAAGGTTGGAAGCAGTGAGCTTTTTGGAGCTTCTTACTTTTGCGGGGGGGCATGAGTTAAGGTTTTATGGGTGGACGTGGTAGGAATGGAGAATTGAATGAGGTAATGGTCCGTCCATGGGAGGGCCGAGATGGAGGTGATTGTAGATGAGAAGTTGTGATCCACTAGCCAGTCAATGGATCTGCCTTTGTTATGAGTGGGTGCAGTAATTGTGTGTTCGAACCCCATGTGTGATAGTTCTTTGGCTAAATTAGCGGCTGCTTTGTACTTCGGGTCAGATAAACCAAGGTTAATATCCCCTAGAAGGATGCTTTTGGAGGTGTTTTTGGGGTTGTTGCCTATGTTATAGAGGAGTTGCTTTTGGTAGTCGGGGGGAGATGATCCTAGCGGTCTGTAGGTGATAAAGAAGTTTAAGGTGCAGTTAGGGGAAAGGGCTAGTTTAGCGGTGAGGAGATCAGCGTTGTTGTCCCATTGTTGATTACCTATTCTGATGGCAAGGGTGTCTTTAAAGATGAGGGCGACGCCGCCACCACTTTTAGAGTTTTTCCGGACCTGTCTGAGAATGGTATAGTTTTGAGGAAGGGCGAGGTGGATGGAAGGGTTGAAAGCTTCATGGAGCCAGGTTTCAGATATGGCCAGTAGGTCAAGATTGTGGGTGGTGATAAGGTCATTGATTTCGATGGCATGGGCCTGAACAGAGTGTGCATTGATGAGTGCACATTTTAAATCTGGTAGTGGAGTGTGTGTGTTAGCGGTGGGGATGTTGGAGGTGGAATGTGCGTGTTTGGGCATGATAGATGCGGCGTGAAGGGTGCTAGGGTAGTGAGCATGGCCAGGGAGGTGAAGCTGGGTGACTGACGTATGTGTGCGAGAGCTGAGTTTGTTGTTCCTAAGGAGTGTGGAGGGTGGAGTGCTGCGGGGAGCTAGGAAAGGTTTGGTGCGTGTTCCTAGTCTGGAGAGCCTGAGGTGGAGTGGGTGATGTCCGGAAGGATTGGTGCGGTGGTTGAGTGTGGGTTTGAGTGCAGACAATGGTGTGGAGTGTATGAGGTCAGATAGAGGAGTGGGGCCTGGGTGTGCATGGTGGTCTGGTGCGCCGGCGGCATGCTGCAGATGCCCAGAAGGGAGAGGGATAGGATGAGGATGGAGGATGAGGAAAGGAGATGCATAAGCACTGTGGGGTGTGTGCCAAGAGGCTGCATTTGTAGGCAACAGATGTGCAACAGATGTGCAGGCAGGCAGGCAATTATGCTGTTAATCAGGGCCGCTAGGGGCCGGCAGTACACAATAGCTCAGGGCCGCTACAGGCAGGCAGTACACAATAGATCAGGGCCGCTAGGGGCAGGCAGTACACAATAGATCAGGGCCGCTAGGGGCAGGCAGTACATAATAGATGAGGGCCGCTAGGGGCAGGCAGTACACAATAGATCAGGGCCGCTAAGGGCAGGCAGTACACAAAAGCTCAGGGCCGCTAGGGGCAGGGGGTACGCAATAGATCAGGGCCGCTAAGGTCAGGCAGTACGCAATAGATCAGGGCCGCTAAGGGCAGGCAGTACTCAATAGATCAGGGCCGCTAGGGGCAGGCAGTACACAATAGATCAGGGCCGCTGGGGGCAGGCAGTACACAATAGATCAGGGCCGCTAGGGGCAGGCAGTACACAATAGATCAGGGCCGCTAGGGGCAGGCAGTACACAATAGCTCAGGGCCGCTAGGGGCAGGCAGTACACAATAGATCAGGGCCACTAGGGGCAGGCAGTACACAATAGATTAGGGCCGGTAGGGGCAGGCAGTACACAATAGATCAGGGCCGCTAGGGGCAGGCAGTACACAATTGCTCAGGGCCGCTAGGGGCAGGCAGTACACAATAGATCAGGGCCGCTAGGGGCAGGCAGTACACAATAGATCAGGGCCGCTAGGGGCAGGCAGTACACAATAGATCAGGCTGCTAGGGGCAGGCAGTACACAATAGCTCAGGGTCGCTAGGGGCAGGCAGTACACAATAGATCAGGGCCGCTAGGGGCAGGCAGTACACAATAGCTCAGGGCCGCTAGGGGCAGGCAGTACACAATAGATCAGGGCAGCTAGGGGCAGGCAGTAGACAATTGCTCAGGGCCTCTAGGTGCAGGCAGTACACAATAGATCAGGGCTGCATAATACGGTGGTCCATTATCTTTGTAAGGCTGTTAAAAAGTTAGACTTATGCTTGAGGGCAGCGTGGGAGAGGTGGCATGGAGCGTTATGCTTGGGATGAGAAAGGGTCAGGGGGGCCATTGGTTTTCTGGCAGGGGCTGCAAAGGAAAGGATTTTTTTTGGAATGGTGTCCAAAAGACTCACCTAAGTTCCTTTGCGGAGGGAGGAGTGTGCGCGGGCAGCATGGCGGCTCCTAAGCGCCTGTGGCGCTCTGTCCGCTCAGTCAGCTGATGGCCTTCTTTCCTTGGCCTTACTTCGTTGGCCGGCGATGCCTGCCGGCGATTGGTGGGTGGAAATGAGTGTTGGCAGGCAGCCAATCGGCAGGGCTGAGGGTCAGGCGCACCAAGGGACAGAGTCAGGCAGCAGTGTGTTTCAGGGCGGCACCCATCTTGTTGTGGTAAGCCTCGTGGGAGATTCGCTTGTAGAGGCATTTTAATTAATGAAATAGCATGAGATGCTATTCATCCGAGGACTTGCGCGTCTGCGGCAGATCTCTGGGCGCAGCTGCTGTGCAAGGCGATCATCAGAGGGGCACAGAGGGACTACAGGGCCATTTAGCAAAGAGCCTGCTAAATTACCTCAGAGGTATTCTGGAAGGGTGTGCTGCTCCTGCAGCACACGGCGACGGCGCTGAGGAGCTCCTGCTCCAGCGTGGATGCAGCGAGGTGTGAGCTGGGCATGCATATGCTCACAAGATCCAACACCCATGTATTGGGTCATACCCTTGACTGGGTATCAGCAGTGAACACGCCATTAAAATCAAGCCAAAACCTGTACCGGCAGTGATGGAACAGAGTGTTAAGTTTCTGACTTATGAAAGAATTGAACCCATGTTTAGGCTCCCATCTAACATTTTAGATACAGAGACTACAGAGTCCATGGCTTGTAAACTCAAGATGACACTGGACATGGTGCCCAATACTCTTGCTCCACTTAAATGTAAAAAGAAATTCACTGAGAGTAAAAAAAGTAAACCTTAGTTTTCCCCTGATTTACAAATACTTAAAGCTGCATCACTTAAACTTTTCTATATTTGGAAGGCTAATCAGACGCCTGTATCCTTAGCTAATTTTAAAACTGCATCCAAGAATTATATGGTGGCAATAATAGCAGCCAAGTAATCCTTTCATAATCTAAGAATCTCTCAGGCCACTTCTGATTCAAAAGAATTATTTAAAATTCTCAAAGAACAGGAGACGATTCCTCAACCCAAGGCTTCTACCATTATTAGAGCTGACAAATGGTGCCTTGAGATCCAGAATGCCATGTTGCAGAAACTGGAGAGGGATCCGAGAAGGCATTGCTAGTGAACAAGTTCATATCTATGATATTGAGGTCAGTAGGGCCCATTCATTCTTTGAGAGGAATAAAGACATTCCCATATTTAATTTTAGCCCCATTACTACTGAGGATTTAGCTTTGGTAATATCTAAACTTAAGGCCACAAAATGCACAGGTGACCCCTGCTCTTCTATTATCATTAAGACCTGCCCACTGTTGCTAGTACAGTCCATCTGTAAGTTTGTTAACTCCTCATTGACAACTGGGGGTGGTCCTAAATGATTTAAAACAAGCATGGGTTACACCATTACTAAAAAAAAACAGGATTGGATCAAAGTATTCCGGCTAACTACAGGCCGATAACCAACATCCCTTTTCTTCTTAAGATCTTGGACCGGGTGGCATACTTGCAGGTTGCCCAACATCTTAACCTATATTGCATCCTAAATCCTTTACAATCAGGGTTTAGACAAGGTTTCGGGACTGAAACATCTTTATTAGACCTCAAATCCAAACTACTTAGTAGAATGGACAAAGGCCTTGCATCTTTGCCCATCTCATTAGATCAATCCGCGGCTTTTGATCTTGTTGATCATACCTTCTTAGCTGAGCGGTTTACGGAAGTAGCTAATTTCTCTGCAGAAGCTACCCTATGGATGTTATCTTTTCTATCAAATAGAACTAGCAGTTAGTGCAGAGGATGCTATGACGCCGGCCATCCCTATGTTGTTTGGAGTGCCTCAGGGTGCCTGCACTTCACCATGTATATATAATATTTTCATGGTCCCCTTCTTTGCGTACCTAGAGCGGGAAGGAATCCTTTTTTCCAACTATGCGGATGACACACAATGTGTCATCCCGCTTTCAGGATCTCACTGCCATGATGAAATAGAACTTAATAGAATATTTGCCAGCATTGAGCATTGGATGATGCAGAACAATCTGCCTCTCAAATGTGTCAAGACGGAACTCATGGTTGTTGGTTCATGAAGCACCCTCTCCAAATTGGACCTTGAGTATACATTTTTTTTTGTTGGGGATGTACAAATCATTACTCTCCCCAAGGTTAAATACTAGGAGTTGTTTTAGATCAGGTGTTAGATATGAAACCTTATGTAGGTTGCACTGTTGAATCGGCAACTTATTATATTAAACTACTAGCCCACCTGAGACCTTACATCTCTCAGGACAACGCGGAAGCAATCGCACGAGCTATAATTGGCGCAAAGATTGCTTATTGTTGCAGTCTCCTGGCAGGAGCTAGTAAAGCCTCTATCAACCAGCTTCAAGTTGTTCAAAACGGGGCTGTGAGAGTGGTGTTGGGCCTCTCAGCACGGGCCCACATAATGCAGTCCCGCTGTGCATTGCATTGGTTGGCTGTGGAAGCTTGTATAACATTTAGGATACTAGTTATAACGTTCAAGTGCCCAATGGGCACGATGCCAACCTATCTACAAGACCATGTTAAGGAAAACCTAAACATAGAAACCTGAGATCTAGCAATCAAAAGATATTATTTCTTCCTAGATGTAAGACTAAGAAGGTGCAGGTAGGAGCATTTTTTGGTATGGCTCCCTCTTTATGGAATGTATTACCTATCGCTCTGAGAACCCATCAATCCCTTTGTGTGTTAAAAAAGGAGTTAAAAACAAGGTTGTTTCGTCAAATAATCAGACTCTGGTACCTGCCCGTCCGGGCCTCTGGCAGGACAATTTCTTGACTTTCCATCTCGTCTAGACTTATCTGTTTTTTGTGTCGTGGGTATTGTCTTGTCCGCGCCATCACACCTAAGGGTTTATGGCTGTGCTTTATAAATTAATTAAAGTGAAGTAAAGTAAAGCGCTGAGTCCCTTCTAGCCACCATTCTGCACTCTGCATCCAGCACGCTACCTGTGAGACCGTGCAGGACTTTCGCTGAAACTGGGCGCCTGCCAACCTACTCTCAGGTACGCACATGAACCGCTCCCTGCAGATGGATTCTGCTGCCCAAAGGAGCAGCACTGAGGGGTCCTTGACTCTCCACCAGACACTGGGTACCTCATCAGTGCCAAAATGTTAAGGCCCATACAACAATAATCAATAAAAAAATAAAATAACAGAGTACCTCCAATTGAATGAAGAAACCCAGCTTTATTCGTATGCAGGCAGCTGCTGGGAGAGCGTACAGAAGACAATCTCAAATTGGTGTTAGGAACAAGCTTTTAAACACGATTTTCATCATAAATGACATCATATTAGTAATTATCATAAAAAAAAGTCTACTCTTTAACTTGATTTGTTGGTTAACTATAGAACATATAATTCTTTTATAAGTGGACACTTTACTTTTGGTCCTTTCACAACTACTGACTCCTCCTAAGTAGATCCTCCTACAAATGGTACATTTCAATGTAGCTTGTTATTGGCTGGCACTATAATACACGAGTTGGTAGAAGCACATCAGTTAATTGGGCAGACATTTTCTCACTTGGCCTTGTACACTTTTTTGCAGTACCAAGATGCATGGTCGGGAAGGAGAATTAATAAACTGTATGATCCAGCCAAAGTAATACTCCCATCTCGTTCCCAGGCCTGAGGTCCATCTACCAGCTTGTTCGTGGCCATAGGCATGCTGCCTCAGTTTCTGGAAGTGCTACGGAAATGGCAGATGCAGTATCTAAATGCACCTTATATGAGTGACCATTGTTTCAGTCTTATGGTGAGGAACCACTGTGCTAAAATCATTTTGTCCATTTATTGGGATTTTCCTGCTGTTCTTCGTTTGTGCGCTTTTCTTTGAATGGCCATTTGGGGCATGGTGTATTCACTTGTTATTGAACCAATTGGCATGGTAGATACCTGCACCTATTCAAGGATGTGTGTATTTCTCACTTCTACCAACTGAAACTAACCTTACAATGTTATGCTCTGTGCTGTGGGAAACCTTATCTAATGCAGTTTCAGCTCTTCAAACAAACCTCCCTTTGGTGCACTGACCTTGGTGTTGTGCTGCTGTCTGGGCGTTGTGAGATCTGGAAAACTGTGTGCTAAGCAATGTATGTCTGGATGCAGTATTTCATATTTGAGGCGTTGCTAGTTTTGCTCAAAGTAATGGTGTTGCTTCAGGTTTTCTTTCCATCATATTTTGTTCTTCTTAGCTATTGCATGTGTACCCTATCAACATGTTCTGGAACCTACTACTTCTGTAAGTGTAAACTATCTTGGCCCTCATTACGACCCTGGCGGAATTCGAAAAACGATGGCGGAAATGTAATACCGCCATCGAATACCGCTCGTTGCGATTATGACCCGTCACCGTAAAGTACGATGCCATTAGCGGCACCGTAGTGAACGCCAACGCTAACTGCACCAAGTACGCGCACGCGCGCCTTGCAAAACCGTAATTTCCGCCATGGCGCAACGGTACGCGAATTCTGACCCTAGCGGACATTTACTTAACGCCATCAAGCATGGCGGAAAGTACCATTCCGCCATGGTGAGAATTACGGCATCGCGAACCAACCGTAAATGGCCCTACTGAGTGCCTATACTCCACTCCCTGCCCACATTGCACAACTCCTCGTAGGCGCAATGTAGTCACACTATGCAACCAGTGAAATGTACAAGTCACCCATGCATGCCAACGAACAAATGCATGCAGGGGCTCCAAGTGCCTTGTGAGTGGCCATCCATATTTGGCATGTCACCATTGCCGTACTGATGCAGCACAGGCATGTGAAGGTTCAAGTACACCAAAATGAACTGAAATATTCCATGAGACAAAACAACAATAGTCCCCCATCGCTTGCCACCAGTGTAAATCAACATTCAAAGCAGTATCCTGAGGGAGACTGCACCAGCCCTGTACTCTTGCCAGTAGACAAACCAACCATCAGCATAAGCATGTACCACACAAGTTGGCAGAGTGACTGAGCAGCCAGGCTCATCTCAAGAGGGGCCAATGGGAGCTGTAGGGCACAGATGGCACGAATACAGAAGCAATTCCAATGGACCTGACCTCAGTCTCCCTCCAAGAAACGCACGCAAACACAGGCACCTGTGACCAGCCATTTTCTGATAATCCCATCATTCCACCAATCCACCTGGCTGACCGGCATCTGTTGCACAAAAGCTAATCCCCCGCCCCTGAGCATGACATCATAAAAACAGTCATACTGGCAGCCCCTATCCCTGACCTTACTGGGCTTCGTAGGCAAACGCGGCCAGTACAGTACCACACAACTCTACTCAGAAGCCGGAACCCAATGCAGATCATCTCACAATACATCACGCCACAAATCGGAATATGCTACATTACTAGCAAAGAATAACGCTACACGGTTAATATCTGAATATAAATTTAATGCACATCAAAATCACCAAGCCCATACAGCTATTTGCTCATAAACTCCCAAATAATTTTCATTACTGTGGGCTGCATCCGCAATAAATGACCAGCTTCTTCTTGTGTGACGCCCTGTTCCTTCATGGTACACAGGGGCTACATTTACGTTCAAAAAGGCAACATGGAAGCGCCTAGAACCGCAGGGCCGTCCCATGAAGTAGGCACTAGTCCAGCTGAAAGGTTGATATGTTGCTCCTAGCCACTAGTACTGTGTAAGGGCATGTGGCCCATTGGCGATCGTCCCATAAGATCGTAATGGTGCTCCACTGATTAACTCGAAGCTGCAGGTGTCGACTGTAAAAGCCATCTGCAGGAGTGGCGTACAGATGGCAGCGGCAAAAGGGGAGGAGATACCTGTCACCCAAATGAAAAAAAAAATAATAGTATGGGCATCCGAACTTCATATGTATTACTCACTTCATTCAACACACTAAATCTACAACCATATGCATATCCATATGCTAGCCCACTCAAAAGGATTAATTTCACCCAAAAATCACTTGCGAATCATAACGATATAAATCGAGGTGAATACACTATTACAAACGAGTGTTTGTGTGCATGCGTCTGTTAAAACAGAATCCATTAGATGGGATTAGTAACGTGCATAGACACAAGTGTTTGAAGGCGCGTCGAGACAGGGAGGGTTCAACAAGGGCAGATAGACGATGGTCCCACTATGGCAGCTTTGCATCACATAGCGCAGGGGAAGGGGATAGATTCCAAAAAGCCATGTACATGGCAAACTCTCAATTAAATCATCTGTCCATGCATCCATTCATCATTCCCTCATCCCGGTATAAAAACGCCTGAATATTTACTCACATAACATTTGAAATTTCCATTGAGTCTGTGCGTAATGCAGTCTGCAAAATTCACTGTGCTCCTGCCCGGATTTCTAGTGTAGTGAAGTAACATGTATTTGGGAACGTCCTGCCTTATCGTCCACTACGCTATTGCGCATCCCATTCAATTCATATCAATCATTGCATTCTCGTCATGGGCACTGTCCCAAGGACATTCAACAATAGAACGTTATATTTCCAGTCAGACCTGTGGGCGTCTCCTCGCCGCTAGTTGAAAACCAAAAGCGCTGTCCTTCGAATTCCTCATTTGCAACATCACGTCGAAAAGGCATCTGTGAACGCTTGAATTCACAAATACATCTATGTAGTGCGGCTGTGTGTGAAAATGGTAACTGGCTTCAATCACTAATGGGACTCCCCGCCCGTCGGTGAACGCCGGTACAGTGCTGCATGAGGGTCCACCGTTGATCGAGTACTACATTCCACTGACCCTTCACAAGTTTGTTCGCGACTGCAAATATAGTATGTGAAACAATGGGACCATAGCAGAATTAACATATAAACCAATATTTCACTGCCATCGGGATTAAATACATGATTGTAATTGCAAGATGCCATGCGTCAAATTGCAGCGTTGTGTGCGGGACGTGCTCGCCCAAAAGTTATTGCAGTTGGCACAGGTGGAATGAATCACCACAGGTGGAGGCTATACAGCCTGAAAACACATAAATTGTACACCCAACCCCTCCCACAACCACACCCACTCCAAAATGCTACCGACAGAACTAGCGATGTTGGGCCTGGGGGACCTGATAGCACTGCAAGTACTCCAACTTCAAGAAGAAGACGAACACCAACTACTACAACAACCGGCCGCACAGAGGAGACGCAGGAGGAGGAGGAGGAGGGCAAGGCAGGGGCAGCAAGGCCCACCAGCACAGCCACTACCACCACGCAGGCAGCCCGCAATCCCACGCCTCCGAGCTAATCCGTTCAACCTCACTGCTGAGCAGATCCACACCCTCTACCGTTTGGACCGGGACACCATAACCGCCATTGTCAACATGACACACGCTGACCTTGTCAGCATGATAGATAGCCCAACCGCCATCCCACTCCTACTGAAGGTGGTGTCTGTACTCCACTTCCTGGCCACAGGCACCTACCAGCACACAGTCGGACAGTTGCATGGCATTTCACAGCCACTATTGTCACGGACACTATTCCAAGTGCTTGATGCCCTCCTGAAGCACACAGACGACTACATATCTTTACCACGCTCGGAGCAGGAGATTACAAACACAAAAGTGGGATTCCATGCACTTGGCGGCATACCGGGTTGCATTGGTGCCATCGACTGCACCCATGTGAAATTGGTTGTCCCACATGCCATGGAGGTCCAGTACCGCAACCGGAAACAATATCATTCTATCAATGTACAAATGGTGTGTGACTCCAACAGGATCTTTACACATTGTTGTGCCCGATTTCCAGGATCAACCCATGATTCTATGGTCTTGAGGAACTCTACAATACCAAGCTACATGGAGCGACACGCAGGGCACCGATCCTGGCTACTCGGTGAGTCTCATTTAATGCATGAGAATGTGGGGTAGGTGATGCGTCAATGACCTGGCAGGAAGGGGGGGGGATGCGTACGTAGCAATGTCATTCCACAAACATCCTTTATTGTCCACATACAGGTGATGCCGGGTATCCACTGAAGAGATGGCTCCTTACACCAATCCGGAACCCACAGAACCAGCATGAGGAGGACTACAACCATGCCCACTCACGTACCCGTGTAGTCATAGAACAGGCATTCGGCCTACTGAAGGCTCGTTTCCGCTGCCTCAGCAGGTCTGGCGGGGCACTCCTGTACCGCCATGAGAAGGTTGCAAAGATGGTCATGGCATGTGCCATGCTACACAACATGTGCGTACATAGAAATGTGGCCATGCCCCCTGACACAGAACTGCAAGCACCTGAAGATGGTCATAATGAGGGTGGGGATGTGGCAGCACCTCAAGGAGTCCGCGAGGCACAGAAGGCCCTTGAAATTCGTCAGAATCTCATAGATGCATGCTTCTAGCACTCACGCCTGGTGGCTGTTACATGGACACGGGACTTGTGGCACTGTGTGTGTCTGGAACATGCACAATGTGGACTGTACGCCAAGAAAGGCCTCGTACACAAAGATCAATGTCCACACATCTCATTGGATGAATATGAAGAAATGTATAGCAAATGTGAAATGATATTACACACCCAATCGACCCCCTCCACCCTCCTACCTCCCCCCCGAACACCAGTGTCCAAAGATGCTCATTGTCAGTGGGCAGACGCTATTGCAAGCCCCCTCTCCGGGTATCAGGGGCAGCCCTGCCTGTGGAGCGCAGGTTCCTCCCAGATCTACGTTGGGGGCTGCCCTGGACGGAACTTGCAACGGATGATGTCTCTGCCTGCTCACGTCCATGCATGTCCCTAAGGGTTTGTGAGAGCTCAGTGAGCACACGGCGCACAGCGGCAAGTTCACCACATACGTCTTTGGACGTCGCATGCAGTTCCCCCCTCAGGCTCTCGGTGCTTCTCTCCATTTGTCCCCTCAGGCTCTCGGTGCTTCCCTCCATTTGTGCCCTTAGTGTCTCGGTACTTCGCTCCATTTCTGCCCTAAGTGTCTCAGTAGATGTTTCAATGGCTGCCTTAGAACCCCCACATTCAGCAGCATGCTCCTTGAGGAGCGTGGCCAGTTGCTGCTGTTGCACAATCATCTGCTCGAGGGACTGTTGCCTCTGCTGGGCCATGCCCATTTGTGGTGGTGTCACAGAGGGGCTGATCACCTCATGTTGCCTTGCCACAGGCCTTGTGGGGGTTGGCCAGTCGTCGTCTTGTGGGTGCCCCTGCGTGGTTTCCTCATGGTGTACGGGATGAAACAAACAGGGGGATTGAGACAGGTCATGGATGGGTCCTACATCGACAGCACCGTTTTCTGTGTCGGAGCATGCTGGCATGAAAGCAGTGTCACCTATGGTGCTGCTGCCACCAGAAGCAGTGCCTTCCGTGGCATCCATTGGGGGGACCTGTGGTGCTGCTGTTGTGGACATGCTGGCTGCTGGGGTGCCTGTTGAAGTCCCCTCCAGTGTGCTGCCACTTGATTTGTGCTGCTGCCGTGTCTTGATCCGTGCAGCTGAGGTGGAGGGTCTTTGGCCGTTGGTCTTGGCCCTCTTTGCAGGTGTGCTGGTAGGGGTGTCCTGAAGCTCGTCGTTTGAATCGGACCCTGTGGTGGAGTAAAGGAGGGCGAGCGTTATTTATGGGTCTGTGGAAATTGGAATGGCAATGTATCACATGCATTGGGGTGGTACCTGAGGGTGATTTGGGTCAGGGCCTTGGAGGTGGTCTCATTTTTGTGTGGATTGAGGATGCAGTTATTTTGCAGCCTGCAGTTAGGGTGTGCATGCTGCACATGTAGAGGGTGTTTTTAGGATTTTTACTTATTTATGTATTTAATCTGACTTTTAAAGGGCGTTATCATGGCAATGTATGTGGACGTTCTCCTGGACATGTGTTTCTATTGCACTATGGGGACACATGGTACTTCACATGATTGGAAATTGTGGATTTAGCATTGTTTTATTTGGGCCACCTACCTGATTCTTCGGATGTCTGCACTCCTTTCTCCATCCCTCCGACTCCCTCTATGCTCTCCATTCCAATGGTGCAGGCACAGATTTCTTCCCAGGGGGTCAACTTGATGGGTGATTCCGATCCTCCCCCGGTAGCTGTGGCAATGTTTCGGTTGGCATAAAGTATGTTCCGGACGCGTATCCGCAAGTCGTCCCATCGCTTTCTGCATTGCTGTGGGTTGCGGGGTGCGGTCCCCACTGCACTTACCCGCTGTGCCACCAGGGCCCATATGGCCTTCTTGTTCGCAAGTGCCGTCCTGGTCATTTGCGTCGAGAAGACGACGGCAGCATTCTCCTGGAGGGTCTCTGTCAGCACGGTGAGTTCCTCTTGGGAGAAGTGGACCTGCCGCTTGCGATCGCACGCTTTTTTAGCAACTTTTCCCATATTTATTTTTTTAACTGGGGTGGCTAACGGGTTGGGATGTGTCTCAGGGTCGGATTTTTAATGCTTGTGTTGGGATTCTGATTTTATAGGTGTACGGTGTGCTGTTTCCCGTTCCGGCCCCATGTTTTTACTTCCGTTTCCGTATTTTTACGGTGACCGTAATTTGCGCTGACCGCTTATTACGGTGACCGCTAAGATGGGTGGCGGAATTGCACCTAGGGCGGCGTACGACGGCGGTAAGGGGCGTTTTGGGGTCATTTCCGCCATCGCGGACTTTGCACTTCCGCCATGGCATAATGCTCGTGCCTGATGGGTCAGAATTAGCCGCACTTTACTCCATCGTGCAATGGCGGAAACGCTATTTACGCTATGGCGGTCATGTCAGTTACTTTACGCCAGGGTCGTAATGAGGGCCCTTGTGCCCTACATGTGTCTCACAGCATCTCAACTCTTTATTGTGGCTATGTGATTTAGTGTTACACTGACAGTTCAGTGAACATTTCTAAGTTTGTATTTTCACCCAGAATTGGCAAGATGTGGGAGCGGGGCCTGGTGTGGGCGCAACTTCATCTCCATTACCACAGAATCAGAATATTTTCTGAAGGCATCTGCATCATCATCATCCTTTTGCTCAATCTTTAATACTTTTGCATTAAAAGAGGTTTTGCTGTGTTCTTGATTAGCACATATTTAACCTTGACAATGGTTTTCCATGTCACTCTGCAGTCCTGTGGTGCAATAATTTGTGCTCACCGTACCACAACTCACATCTTTTATACGAGTATGAATGGTGACCAAACCTCAGGTCAGTGACAAAATCAGTGACTTAGCTTCTTATTGTATTGGTCATTCCTGCATGTTCAGTGGACATCAAAGAACCACACATATCTGCTGTTGTTACACTGATGTATGTTGTGGCAAATGTGCTAATGGTTCTACGTGTAAAAGTTGCCTCAGTGTAGCTTAATTAACTTTTTTTTAGGACAAAATCATGCACGGGTACCACAAATTGTAGTGTGTTTCTGCTGCTCATCACACTTGTAATCCTATGACCAGTGACACACCATCATCAATGTGTGCATCTTTCACTTACTATGGCCCCCAACATTTCATAGAATGGCGCTAGCATTGTCGTCTGCAAAGCATCGCCCACTCACGCTTACACTGCTCCCTTTATCCTCATCATCTCTGCCCACCTCACCCCACACCCACAGCCTCCTACCCCCCAAAAAGTTTAACATCTTTTCTTCTATTTTGAGTACAGGATGACTGAAAAAAGGCCCCCATTGACAGGTTGGGGGCTGACAGGCCCCAGTATGGCAGTGTGGCAAGTTATAGAGCCCTGTGAGGGATGCCAGAAACTCACCTTCTTCGCAGCACTCAACTCAGTTCGGCAGACGAACCTCAAGGGAAGTTTTCAAAGTTCATAGGTGTAGGACCAACCAAAATTCTGGTGGTTGTAATTTTGAACAAAATGTCTCTCTCATCCCTAATGTGTGCACATAAAGTCACACATTTGTGTGCACCCCTTGCGCCTAGAAGTAGGAGAAATCGATTTTTTAATATTCATAATAAATTGATATTATTATTACATTCAGAGAGAAACATAACTACACGCAGAAATGATGGACAGATGGAACTGATTAAACTACACGTGTTTGTGCATAGAAAAAGATAACTCACACCATACCATTGGTTTAGCTTCCTGTAGTGATGCGATACTGGTGTCTGACATTGGAAATGCTGAGCTGCAAGGTTAAAAAAAAACGCTGCACATACAATGCATACTTAATTGATGCGGTTTCACGTCATAATCGTTTCCCAGGTCTACAAGACATGCTGTATAACAGCTCATTCTATTTTAGGATTTGGACATTGCAGTGCATGAATATTCACACTGCTATTTTTGCTGCTTTTTAAATTATGGGGACATTTTACCATAAAAACATCAATGATAGCACGATTTGACAGGAGAGAATATGTCTGCCGTTCCATTGCTAAGTCATTCTGCTGAAGCAGACGGGAAACAGTACTAATTTATGTGAAAAAAGTGCATTCCTTTGACACAGCTGATGAATCCTAAACTAAAAATCTAATGTGTCAATGAAAATGAAATAATAGCAAATATATTTTTTAAACTGTCTTTAAATGCTATAACATAATTGTGCACATTCAGAAATATTAATCGACCTCCAGTAACTGTGGCTGCTTTAAGTTGAAAACATTTTCTGAGTTCATATTCACAGAGCAATTTAGGGAAATGGGGAGTATGATGAGTGTCAAGCAGAAAAACAGTGTGGTGTGAATATGCAAATCCAACGCTCACAAGGGGGGGCACACCTATAAGATAAAGAAATAACGCCAAATGTAACGTCAAGGGTACATCATGACACCCTTATATCACACCTATATTACACCGCATGTGCCACAAGTTAGGGACTAGGGTGCTGCACAGGGAAGGGCATGCGTAAAAATACAGAACATGTACATAGCTTTAACTAGCAGCAGGCATCTAGGGATAGGGGAGTACAGCTGCTGTGTTGAAAATAAGTGCAACAAAGTGCAATATTTGCATAGTGTGTTTTAACATAACTTAAAATTGTATCAAAGTCAAGGTTTTGGTATATTAATGAATAGTTCCGTTATAGTTTAGTTAGTAGGCCCTGGGCAGACTACACAGAAGCCATTTTTGTGTCCATTTGAAAGGCCGCATCTCATTGTGAAATTGAAGTTCTTCTGAAAACTTGCAGAAATGCTAGATCAGCTCACCAAAGGTGAGACACCAGGAAGCCCACAGTAGGTAATTGTTACAGAAGGACATTTTTCTCATGGCAAGAAAACTACAGCTGAATACCAGGTCCAAGCCCACACAATACTTTGAAGGTCATTGAGATAGTTACCAAGCACGCAGGAAGCAAGTACAGCAGTAAAAGAGAATTAAAAATGAGAAATTTGGTTTAAGCAATGGTGTCCGGTACAGTTGTTCATCTAGCGCTGGCATGATGCAAGAGAGGAGACGTGAAGCAAACAGGTGCGTGGGTCCAGGGAAGTGGGGAACCAATCTGGGGAATGGGATATGGTGTTGCAAAGTTGTAACAATGCCCCTGACCTTGTTGCTGTTCTCTGATAATCCCATTGGATAGATTCGGTGGGATGCTGTGGCTCACTCTGTCTCCAATGTAGGGGTCCAATCCGCATTGAGGGATTTATCAACTTGTGCCTTAGTGGATGCAAACCAATGGCATGCCAAAGTTTCTGCAGGTCTGCAGATAATTATGCAATTGAGGGGAGGAACACTCAAGGGTCATGGCGGCATGAAGAGGTGTGGAAGGTGATGTTCCAGGAAATGTTTTTATCAAATCAGGACATGTAATATTTATGAACCTGTAGGGGTCCCATGATGACGCACCCATCATGTATTAGCACATCCACAAAATTGTAATGATTGATACATTAGTTAAATGTGAGAATTCTTTGAATACATATTGTAGCCCTTCTGGCCAGAGGTGGGAATCTATTACAGTTCAGGTCTACAGAGCTGTTTGTTCTCAAATGTTTCATAAAGCAGTTTTTTTTTCTTGCACAGTGTGTTCTTCTTTTGGATAACATTTGTATTTGTCTTGGATTGCCCCTGGAGACCCCTGGTCTAGGAGCGGTGTGTTACAATAACCCCAGACACATGGAAGTCAGGAAATATTCTGTTTAATTTGGACAGTAAAAGGTGTTCAGAGGCTGACCTCCCAGGAGGAGGGGCAGCATACAGTGATTCCATTGATGAGAAAGATGTGAAGGAAATGGAGCGGGAGAAAGAAAAGTAAAGAAGAAGAATGAGGAAAAAGGAGAGAGAGAGGGAGCAGGAACGAGATAGTGGAAAGGGATTGTTCCCAGACACTCTGAAGTGGTGTCTGCAGAATGATGGTCATGAGTACCAGAAAAGGTAACAAGGCATCACTGCCACAGGCACAGCTGCCCCTCTTGCAGAAGGCTTCAGGAGGACCCCAGTATATACCCTGGGCCAGCATAGACAGGGATAACTTGATGTGCAGCTTGCTGTCCCTCATGGCAGGGGCAAACAAGTGGATATATGTCTTAGACAAGGAAACGGCAGGGATTACCCTGGCTGTAGGTGATATTGAGAGTTTATTTGCTTCCTTGATCGGTAGAACAGCAGGCACAATTTGGGAGTAGGCAGGATAGGATGGGGTGACCCTAAGTAGCAATGCAAACAATGACATGCTCTTTAATAATAATAATTAATAATAATAATAATTGCCAAGTGCACGCATGGAAGGTATAGTGGACTATGTACCCACTTCCGACATGCAGGCTATTTTGACATGCAACATGAAGCAAGATGAAGACCCTATAAAACATCCACCAGATGTAAAAAAGTGGACACAAGTGAAACAACAATGCACATTGGATGCAAATATTCCCGCTTTATTCCATATATTGATTAGGGACCTCCCACGGACATACAAAAATTGTTAAAGAAGGTGGTTGTATTAGAATCAAAAGGGTGGCCTGAGAGGCAAACGCATGTACTGCACTTTTGTAATGCACAGCAAGATAAGGATAAGGATTCCACAGATAATGTGATATCTGAAGCGATATTAGTACAGACAATGTTGGCTAACCTTAGCCTAAAGGGAGCAGTATTAATGAATGTTACACCAGGGAAGCCAGCAGGTGGGGGGTACCCAGGGGATGGCCCAGACACAAGCATCCATAAGTATTGCCCAGTTACAAACACCTATAGCATGTGGCAAACCACAAGGTTATTATCCATAGGGGGAGGGTGTGCTATACCAGGAGTGCTCCCTCAACAGTGAGGGTATTATTCACAAGGGGGTATAGTCAGAAGGGTGGATTTTATCAACAAGGGAGTGGGCATTCACTGAGAGGAAGTGGGATGGAATATTGATATGGAGGGCCAAGACCAAGAATTATGGGACCATGTTTCTTTTGTGGACAGATGGGACCCTTGTCCTGGGAATGTTGGAGGGTGCCACCAACATCGTATGGCTAGGGTGCAGGCCCAGTGTACCAGACCCCATGCAGCCCCCACAGGCTCAGATGCAACTACCACTGCAACAGATACAGACCTTGCAGAAACAAAAACCTTTTATGGGAATGTTGCAGGCAACAATGGATTCCTAGGTACCAGAGACAGTCACAGAGCCACAGCAGTTGCCCCAATAGTCACACCTAAATGCCCTACAAGCCCAGGCACAGTCACACACACCAACATAGCAGTGGGACAGCAACTAGTTAGCATAGAATGTAGTGCTCAACTACACAGGCATGGTAGTGTTTGGAGGGAACCCCTTTCCAGTACGGGGGTCCACTATGAATACCCAATAGGCCAGCCCACAGGGATCCCTGATGTGCCAGTCCTTTTGGTAACTGCAGACTCATAGGTGGAACCTAAGGTGGCAGTGAACATAGCCCAGAAAGACTTCTCCTTTTTGGTTGACACAGGATCTACCAAGTCGTGTATAAAGTAGGGTATATTTCCCCTTTCAGACAAGTTAATGGACATGCAGGGAAACAAAGGTGATTTTAAAGCACTTTTAAGCTAACAGGCACTGCTGTTTTTCCTTTGGCACACATTCCACTCATGGCACCCCTGGCCCATCATGCTTGCACTGGTGGGTGGCAGGTCAGGGGACCACTTTTTTGTGTGCAAAACTGCATGGTTCTCTAGGATTCTGGCTTTTCCGCCCTCTTGGATTTCCTAAGCCCACAGCACCAAATGTTGCAGCATAATAGTCCACACGTGGGTCAGGACACCCAACAAACCCCCCCACCCGACTGCACTTTGATTTCAAGTCGAGATGGAGTCGGGTGCAAAGGATGTTTTGATCCACGCGCTGGGATGTCCTTATCATCTTTTTCCAATTCCGTAGATGGCACAGTTCAGCATCTTTTCCTCCATCCGGTTGGATCGATCGGTTCTCCTCGCCTGTCCTGATGGGAATATTGGGCGGTACCCCAGGCCCCTCGGATATTTGCTCCCGGTCTCTGGGTTGTTCTCCTTGGTCAGTCTTCGTGGTTTCATCTCTCCTAGGATGATAAAGCAAAAGCGGTAATACCTATTCGTAGACATTTCTCCACCACTATTAATGGTGTGGCGAACACATACATTTTATACATCCGGTTACATTTCTCAGTTTTGTTTTGAAAAATAGGATATAACAGGAAATATTGACATTAGGTTACTATGTTTTTGGTATGTGGAATATTTTAGGGGTGGAGCTTTTATCGATCTGGGGCGGCCCCCTCTGGGATTCCAGAGGATTCCTCCAGTTGTTGCAGAGTGTGCCTAGGATGGCAACACTTTAGCTGATTTATATGGACCCACTTATCTTCCCCTTCCACCAGACTACCTTTAGGGATGCAGATCTTATAGGCTACTTTGGAGATTTTGTCTATAATTTCAAACGGTCCCTTCCATGTAGGCAAAAATGTTTGCTGTTTGGCCTGGTTCCTTTGGAAATTGTATAGATAGACCGGGTCCCCCACAGTATTTTCCTTCCTGGTGGTCTTCAGGTCGTAGTGGGTTTTCATGCTATCAGCTGATCTTTTTAGATTCCGCTGAGTATAGGCAAAAGCATGCGGAAGGTGTTTCCTTAAATTCTCCACATACTCATGAGTTGTGGAGGCATTTATCAGTGTCTGCTCTTGGGTCCTGTAGAGCAAATGCTGGGGAAGCACCATCTTGCGTCCGGTCATCAACTCAAATGGTGACATTTTAGTTGCAGATGCAGGGGCAGATCTGATGGCCATTAGGACGAGAGGTAATCGGATATCCCAACTTGGCCCAGAATCTGCCACAAACTTTTTTAATATGCTCACAATGGTTCGGTTGTATCTCTCTACTGTTCCAGAAGAAGCTGGCTGGTAAGCAATATGTAGCCTCCTTTTAACCCCCAGTATCTCCCACATCTTTGTCATTACCTCGCTGGTGAAATGGCTACCTCTGTCTGACTCAATCCTTTGAGGTATACCAAAACTGGAAAAGATGTGGTTAATCATCAGGGCAGCTGCTGTTTCTCCCTTGAAGTTTGGGGCCGGGAGACATTCCACCCACTTGGTAAACAAGCATGTGACGGTCAAAATGTACTTGTTTCCTCTAGACGAGCTAATTACAGGGCCTACAAAGTCGATTTGCAAATCTGACCATGGCAGTGTCATCCCCCTCTTTTGGAGAGGTGCACGGTGTGTGTGGGATGATGGCTGAAATTGTGCACACACCAGACACCCCTTCAAGTATTGGTTGAGGTCCTGGCCCATATGTGGCCAGTATGCAATCTCTCTTAAGATTTAAAGTGTTGTATGAAAGCCCCTATGACCGGTGGTGGCCGCATCATGGGCGTGACTTAACATCAGGCTTCGGAATGAGGTAGGAACCACCCACTGATCATGGCCAGCTTGTGATTTCCTTACCAACAAACCGTCTTGGATTCTGAACCTTTTTGGACATTTCATCAACACTCTTAGGTCCTCTTTCCCAATGTAATCGGTATCCGTCAGGGGAAAGTTCTCAGGGTCCTCAATGTGTTGGTAAAACTTACCAATTATTGGGTCCCACTTCTGAGCTGTAATCAAATCAGCATAAGGGGTCTCCTTACTCCATTGTGCAGTTGAAAGATCATTGTGAGCATTTGTCTGGGACCTAGTGATAGCAGTGACCTGGATTTCCCCCAACAGGGACTCTATTTCTATTAGATCCCCTTGGGTGGCCCCGGTTTTGGCCAGCTGATCAGCTAAGTCAT
The DNA here is from genome assembly GCF_040938575.1 of Ambystoma mexicanum. Taxonomy (NCBI): domain Eukaryota; kingdom Metazoa; phylum Chordata; class Amphibia; order Caudata; family Ambystomatidae; genus Ambystoma; species Ambystoma mexicanum. The sequence continues at coordinate 822,348,825 of NC_090941.1, read as the reverse complement.
TTCCAGTTTTGTCTGGTCCCTCTACTTTGGAATGACCCTTGATCTTTTTCCAGTAGATGGTCATCCTATTCGATGTGACCAGATCATTAATATTTTGGATTAACTTCCCATGTTTCAGGGGTTTGTTATTCGCACATAACATGCCTCTGGTTTTCCAATTAACCAGGTGCTCCACGAACCCGTTCCGTACATAATCCGAATCTGTGATTATGACCAGTTCGTGGAGTTGATGTTGGACAGCAGTGAGGATGGCCTGATGCACAGCCATCAACTCTGCCACCTGACTACTTCGGGGACCAATTTTGTATCCAGCGGAGGGATCTGGAAACTCCTTCACCCATGCATTCCCTACGCCGGCCACCAGTTCTTTCTCCCCGTTGTTTTCAACATGGTAAGAGCATCCATCCACATAGACAGTGGGCATTCCCTCACACTTGTCTTCTTCAAAGACTTTGTGTGGGGAATTAAGGTATGCCTCCATGTTGGCCTTGATTTTTAGACTTTCGTCCTCGAGACAGTTTTCTCTGGCACAATCATGCAAGTCAGCCAGACCTTGCGCGAGGAAACTCTTCTTGTTTTGACCATATCTGACCTCCACAGGAAAGCCTTGCATTGACAGAATCCAGGAAGTAATTCGGGAATTACTCACATTTCCGGCCCGGATTCTGTCACTTTGGAGATATTGCAGAGGCTGTTGTGGAGGCGGTAATTCTTCAATGCCCACACCGTTGCCAGGAGTGCCTTCTCACAATCGTTGAATTTTTCCTCCACAGAGGATAAAGTTTTGCTCCCATACGAGATTACTTTATTGACCTTGTCATGCTTTTGGTATAAAACTGCTGTCAAGCACGTATTAGAAAACCCTGTCTCCAGGAAGAACTCCTTGTTTCTGACAGGGTAAGCTAGGCAAGGCGCTTGTGAGAGGCTTCTCTTGAGTTGTCCTACTGTCTCAGATTGTTCTGGACCTCATTCCCACTTGACCCCCCTTCAAGAGATGAATCAGGGGTCTGGTGATCTCTGCATAGCCCTCAATGAACTTTCTGCTGTAATTAGTCAGTCCAAGGAGGCTCCTTAGTTCCTGCAGAGTTGTGGGATCCTTCAGTTTCTGGAGTGCTTCCACTTTCTTTTCTTGGGGACAGAGACCCTGAGGAGTAATTTCATGCCCCAAGAAATTAACACAGGTTCTACACCACTGTGCCTTCTGAAAGGAAAGTTTTGCTCCGGCGGCCCTCAACTGTGTCAGAACATAACAGATCTCCGCTATGTGTTCTTCCACAGATGAACTTTTGATGAGGACATTATCTACATAAGCCAGGTTACCCCTCGCACCCAGGTCGGGCATGGTCTTATGTAGGAAAATGTTGAATTCATTGCCAGAGTTGTGGTATCCGAAGGGAGTCCGGGTCCATGTGTACTGCTGACCCCCAAAGGTAAAAGCCAGTTTGTTTGGTCCTCCCTACTGACAGGCACGGTTCAGTATCCATTGGTCAGGTCTATTGCAGTGAATACCTGTGACCCCTGGATCTGGGCCAGCCCTTGGTCAATGTAGGGCAAAGGCCATCGGGAAGTATGGACCTGTTTGTTGAGCTCCCTAAGGTCGGCACAGAGTCTCCACTGGCCGTTTGGCTTCAATATTCCCAGCACCGGATTATTGACGGTGCTGTGTACTGGACGGATTATTCCCCGGGACTCAAGGTTCTTAATTATTTCAGTAAGGGACTCCATGGATGAGACAGGCAAACGATATTGCTTCACAAACACTGGAGTCATGCCAGAGTCCGTGGGAATTGTTGTTGTGTGGATGTTGGTGCGACCACAGTCATATGAGTCTACCGCAACGAGATCTTGGAAATCCAAGAAAACTTGTTTCAACTTTTGCTTCTGTTGCAGAGTCACACAGGCATCAGCTAGGTTGACTCTCTCTTCCACCATCTGCCTGAAGCCTGGAAGGACTTCTGGTTTAGCTATCTCAGCGGCCTCCTCCAGTTGGGTGGAGAAGTCCCTGGTCAGAGTGCTGATTTGGACTGGAGGCTTCAGGTGGGAAAGGCAGGCCTCATGGACCTGGAAAGTCACCTCATCCCTCCTGAAGTCACAAGTAACATCTTCCTTACCATAAGGGCAAGAAGTGTACACCAGGAAGTTCCCCCCATGCCGGGTGAAAATCCTGTCTGGTGTTGTATTGTCCTCACTGTCACTGTCAAAACAGTCCTTGGGGATTTGTCCTAACAGTTCATTTCCTAAATCAATGGAGAAATGTCGGTCATCAACCGCCATTCCGATAATGGTGCCTACGGCTAGAGTAATACTCTGTTAGTCGCTGTTATCCACCTCTATTGGAATGGTGTCATGTTCTATGTTGACTAATGGTGTTGGGTTTACCCCTAACCCTTGCGGTTGGGGAGAAGCATTTAGATGAATATAAGCATCAGGGTTTTTCCATTTTTGACCTCTTTTAACTTTCACTTCCAGGGATAATTGTCGTGTCCTTTCTGGGATGGTGACTTCCTCTTTAATCTGAAATTCAACTGCATAAGGTTGCAATTGAGCTGACCTAAATGCTTTTTCTTGATCATCAACGCCCATGGGATTATTCGCTAATCGGGACCAAGCTTTGAAGTTGATTAGGTCCAAACTAATGGCAAAGCGATTGAGAATGTCACTGCCTAAGTAAAAGGCGGCAGTGACGTCTCGCACGACCCAACAATTATGGACTATGCTCTTGTTGCCAATGGAGATTTTGAGCATACACCTGCTTGGCAGGAGATGTTTGGAATTGGGTGTTTCCAGATCCATTTCCCATTTGTCTATCAGTTTGAATGTGGGAATGGCTGGATCTTTTGGGAGTTGGCGGAACCTGGCTTCGCTGATGAAGCTCTTAGCGTTGTTCACACACACTCGAGCGAGAACAGAATCCTTCCCATCATTTAAATGAACAGGGATGAACAACTGCTCTCCAATTTGCTGAATATCAACCAGGCTCTGAGCTGATTTCACATCTTTCTGGACTATAGGAGTGGGAGTGTCTGATTGTGGATTGGTAAAGAATTTCAGAGTGTTTCCTTCCAGTGTGGAATACCACCTTAAACTGGAAGGAAGGTTGATTTTCAGAAATAGAGAGGACCCCCCATCACCAGTCTGTTGTCCTACTGCTATTACTATCACGTCTGGAATTTGGTTGTTCTGGAAGTGAAATTCTACTTGGTCAGATTTTTGTTCAACCATGTGGCAGGTGCCGTTTAAACTAACATGGTTGACACTCTGTTTTAATTTTATTGGTCGGCTAGTCTGGATCCAGAGGACCTTGTTTACACAATCTATTAGGGGTGAATACCTTCTCAGAAGGTCATTCCCTAGTAAACAAGGGGTGCCCTCTGGAGTTACTACTATGACCGGGTGTTTCACCTTGTGTCGCCCAATTTTAATGTCCAAGTCTGCAGTCCCCTCGACGGGAATTTCCTTCCCGTCAAAGTTCTGCAGTTGTCCAGGAAGAGAGGTGAGAGGAATACGATAATTCTCCCCCCTTCCTGTATTTAGTTCATCAAAGGCCCTTTTGGACAGAAGGGTAGCTTGAGATCCAGTGTCCACAAGCGCCAAGATTGTACCCTGCCCCTGTACTTGTACCAGGGCATAATATCTTCCCTCCTTCTCCTAAAGGGGGCACAGATAATGCACATTTTTGGACAACTGGTCGGCTAACTTTCTGGTTTTGGACATGGCTTGTGAAGAGATTTGGGCAGAATTCTGTGGAGAGCCTGGGGAATCTGAAAGAAAAAGTTGGCAACTGGAAATGGTTTCGGGTTCTGTGCTGCCCCCCCTTTTTGGAGGCAGTCATCAGGATAGGTTTGACCCATGGGATTTTGGTACTGTTGGTTCTGGGATAGAATGATGGGCGGCGACAGTTCAATCCCCACCTCTACCCCGTCTGTTGATTCGGTTTTAGGTTCCCCTGGATCTGGTTCTGGGCCACCCCTGCCTTTTGGAAGGCAGTCACCAGGATGGGTTTGAACCAGGGGTTTTTGGTTTTGTTGGTTCTGGGATAGGATGATGGGCGGCGACAGCTCAATCCCCACATCTACCCAGTCTGGGTTGAAATCCCTTGGGACCCATTTTTCCTTGGGAGGAGTTCCCCCATCTCTGAAGGAGAAGATCCTTTCCCCAGGATCCTCTGAGGATCCCTCTCCCTCAAATTGGAAGACCTGTACCTCCTCCACAAAATGGGTCGGTTTGGGTACTTTGTTTTTCCTACCTCCACTCTGTTCCTTGGGTGGCAGACTTTCAGGGGTAGGAGGTTTGGTTTCCGGTTCCTGGTTTTACAGGGGCTGTTTACAAGTTGGGAAGGAAGCTTCCTCCAAGGCTTTACACCCCCCTTCCCCTTGTGCCTCCTCCCTGGGAACCGGTGGGTTATCGGGGTGCTGCCCCCACCATTGTCCTGGAGCACTAGGTCCAGAGTTTGGGGCATTCTGTGCAGGCATGCCCATCTGAGGGTTCTGTTGGGCCCTCAGCATGCGGCCCAAAACCTCTGCCATGTTCTGAACCTGGCGCTCTAACTGGGAAACCCGCTCAGGCTGATAAGGGGTCTGGTTTTCTCCCCTGGGCTGATCCCGGGAAGGGTAGCTATCTCTTCTCTGGTAATACCCTGGGTTGGGAAGATTTGGGTACCCCTCCACCCTTGGCCTCCCCTCTCCCGGATTAGGTTGTCTGGGCTCAGGGAATTGGGGAAAGAAGGATGGATGGTTTTGGGGTTGGAATCCTTGTGGATACCTGGGGAAAAAGTTCGGGCCAGGGTTTGGTGAATTTCTGCCCTCCCGTGGGAAGTTTGGAGGGAAGTTCTCTGGATTAGGTGCTTGACTGGATCCCCCCCCCTTGGGCTGGAGGAGTCCACACATAACCCAGGATGGGTCTGTTTCCCTTGTAGCGGGGACTTACATAATCAGGGGAGCGAGGGACACCATTTGTGGGACAACCTCCTCGACTCCCTGTCTGTGACTGCCCCGAGGGTCTTCTGGGCTGTGAACTATTTGGTGCAGGCAGGTTTTTAGGCCCCCCTCATCTCCAAATCTAAAACGAGGGCAACCTTTACCTCTGCCACCTAGGCAGCAGCAGGGGTGCTGTTGGTTTTGGGGTTTTTCTGCGCATTACTTTTATTTTCTATGGGTTTCTGCACCTCATAGATCCGGGTGGCTTGTTCAATGACCCAGTCTAAAGATCTTTTCTCATGAAAATCTCTCACAAGCTGGGTCATTATGTACTTGGGAAGAGCATGGAAAAATGTGTTGATGAATTCTCTGCTGTCCGTGCACACCCTTCTGGTGGTCTGCGCAAAGGCACGCTTCAATTCTTGCACAAATTCTTGTGGGGCCTGATCCTCCCCACATTGCAAATTGTAGGCTGCCTTGCGAGCCTCTTGGGGATTTCTATGTACAGAAAAATGTTTCAAGATGGCCGCCCTATATGTGGACCATCTTGAATCGTTTTTGGTCCTCCAGCCCCGCAAAGAAACTGGAGTATTCCGGGGAGAATGTCCATTTGACGTACTGGATGCAGCTACTGCTGTCCTTCAAATGGAAAGTCTCCATCATTTGCTCATAGAGCTCCAAGTGTTCCCAAACAGAATACGTGGCGTTCTTATGATAAGGCGTGATGACACTCCTGATTGCCTTAATCTGTTTTAAGGGGTCCTTAAGCAAGGCCCTTTTCACCTTATTGGCCTTTTTAGTTCGGGTAACCCTGGTCCATTCATCCTCTGATTCAGAAGCACTGCTCCCAGAGGTGCTCATCTGATCTTCCAGGTTTTCCCGGATTCTGCGAGCCTGGGAATAGCTGGCAGAATGTGGGGACCTGGTCTCCTGTGTCCTGTGACGCTCAGAGGAGTCTTCAGATCCCTCCTTGCTACCAGGATTTGATGGGTACCCCCCCCCAGTGACCTAACTGGGCAGAGGTTTTTAGGATGCCCTTAGGGGGCCTAATTTCCTGGGGTTCCCCACTAAACCATACCCGGGTGCCCGCCCATCCACTCCTGGGTGTTACTGGCCTATGAGCCCCATACTTTTGGCTGGATAGTAATCTGCCATTCCTGTGGCCCTGTGCTCATGCACGCCAGGGGACATGGGGGTGGCAGAATCCAGGGACTGAGAGAGATGAAGGCCTCTGGTACTAGGGCTTCTGAGGTTATGCACAGGTGTTTCCCTTTCCCAGGAAATTTCATCTCTGTCAGTCCCTGCTCCCTGTTGCAATGCAAGAGCCTGCGCTTACAGTTCCTCAGTTAAGGCCTTACTAGACTCTATCAGTCTCTCCTGCATGGCTACCTGTTGCTGGAGCCTATCATTGTGCTGACAGAGAGCCTCATTTTCTCTCTGTGCCTCCTGATTGGACCTGGAGTACTGGGCCAGTCTCTGCTGCAGGAGGGTTACCTCCTGAGTCCCATCCCTACTGGCCTGCTCCTTTCTTGCCAGAGCCTCCTCCACCCTCCTGGTGTGACCTAGCAAGCCCTGATGCTCTTTTTGGAGGTCACCCAGCCCCTGGAGGGCCAAGTGATTTTCTTCAATTTTTCTTTTTAAATGGCAGACTTCCTGGCCTAAGGTATCCCTTTCGTGACCAAGAGCCTGCATTTGTGACGCCAGGTCGTCCCTCTGCCTTTGAAAGGCACCAGCTTTCTGGCGTTCTTCATCAAACTCTGCCTGGGTATCCAAAATCAATTTATTGCTTTCCTCTTTCTCTCTGTCTAGTTGGATTTGCAGGGTGGCTACCTGCTCTGTGCATGACCTGTTGAAATTGATTTGTTGCTCCAGCTTTTTCTGGCTCTGCAGTAAGGAGTCCAAACTGTCTTGGTGCTCCTTCTGCAAAGCCAGAATTCTGGTATCCTGGTCTGTCTTTTCCTGTTGCAGTATATCCATGTCCTCTTTTATTTTAATGATATACTGCCTACTATCATTTTCTGACTCCTGGCTCCTCTGCTCAGAAGAGACCAGGTCAGATTGGGCCTTCTCTAATGCCAACAGCTGACTACTTGCCAGATCTTGGCCTTCAGCACATTTGTCCTGCATGGCTCCCATATATAGATACAAATATGCCGCTATCCTAACCATCTTGTTGTGTTCATCTTTAGCTTTAGGAGCCATGTATAGTTCGCTCAGGGCCACATGTAAGGGACCCTGATATCTCCAGATATCTAACCCAGTTGCCATGACCTGTTGTGTGATTGCCTGCAACCACGCATCCTGGCCCTGCTCAGTCCATTCACCTCTCACAAATAGCTTATGTAAGAAGTGCTCTCTGGCTATTTTGATGTCTACCAGTGTCGTCATTCTGGAATTTGAGTTCCTTCCTGACTTACAGAAGTTTGTAATTTATTTTGCAAAACAGACCGTTTCCTTAGAGCGTTCCTTTGAGGAGTGCTTTCACAGTGTAAAACAGCGTGGTGATCTAACCGGATATGTGTATCCGGTCAGTTGGCACACTGTATTAAGCTGCACAAGTGGTAATTCTAATCCAGAATCTCCGGCTACGAGCCCCCACTTTGTAAGCGGATTCAATTCAACACCACAGCTAAGTCAATGCCCAGTCTGGGATGCTGAGGGAAACCCTTATTGACATATTTTTATGTCCAGTTTGTTTACTCTGGATGACAACCCTTATATAACACCCCTCTCTTAGAACCCCCCTGACACCACTGAGCCAAAAAGTAGGTTTGTTTTGCAAATTAAAAGGTTTATTTGAAAATGAAACAATATATAGATATATCACACTTTTATAATAAATTAATGTTTGATAGCACACTTGTGAAGATGATAGTGATCTACAATGGATAATGTTACAGTGGTACACTCTTTTGATGGCTTAGAAGTGATATAGAGAGGATAAAGTAGCTGAGAATGCTTTTATGGCTTCAAGGACAATGCAATGATGAATGAAAATGCAGTACGGAATATAAACTTGATATGACTTCAACAAAAGGCAATGTAATCACTTTTCTTTGACAATTCACCCCCCACCCTTTATGCAAGGTAAAGAGATTGAAGGAAAGCACACAGTTCTGTGGAGGGTTTTAACCCATGTGGAATCATTAGACGGGGTAAATGTGGGGATTAAGCTGTCGCTGCCCATCATTTTACCCCAGAACAAAAATAAATCATTGGAGTGGGTAAAGATGGGGATGCGCTGTCGCCGCCCATCATTTCATCCCAGAATCCAGGAGAGCTGCGCAGTTGTGCGCACACCAAAATGGGTTGCCAAAGGAAAAACAGTAGCGCCGGTTAGCTCAAAACAGCGCTTCAAAAACCACCCTGGTTTCCCTGAATGCAAGCTTCAAATGCCCATTTTAAACATTGCACATATGCAAAATGTTCACTGAACACCAGCAGACATTTGGCAGAAGGAAATTTTGTGTGCATACTAAATCTGGGAAGATGAAGAGCCCAAAACAATGTTTATAACAAGACTGGCTGAGCTGTGGATTTCAGCAGTTTTAGTAAATGTGTACTGAAAGACACTAAAAATCTAAATGTTTAAAAGAAATGAGTGACCTATTTCTGAGTGTCACATAGGTTGCAATTGTTTAAATGTCATAGTTTTAAACTTAGAATCAGCATTCTAGCTGCATATGTAAATTTGTTAGTTGTATTTGAATGCAGAAAACTGGGGAACAGAAATGACATGTAGCTATAAACTGGCTTAAAGAGATTCCAATTTTGCCTGGCAACTACCCCCCATCAGGAGTGAAACTTGAGTCACAGCTGTATTCCCAGGCCTATCTGCCTTTTGCTGGCCACACTAAGGATATGCCATCTCTCTGATAATTGAATTAAAGGGAGCCCCCACAGAATACAGGTGCTCTGAACAAAGCCCTGTCCTGACTCAGGCAAATGTTTTATTGGCGGGAGTCGTAAATGGAGCTTCCTCCTGGAAGGAAAGGGGAGGGGCACTGCCTGTGAGAGCAAGCTGGCTTGGCAGAACTGGAAAAACCAGAAATTCAACCTTGTGCTGGGGGGAAACCACACCCCTTTGGGGCCAGAACATAACTCTAAAAAGATGAATAACTCATAGTACGGACTTGTGAAAATTATTTAAATGACACCATAATTCTTGTGATTTTTCTGCCCACATTTTAAGAGGTTTTTAGAACCGGTGGTATGTTCAGGGGGGTTTTAGCGGAAAAGAGGATATTACTCTAAATGTATGCATGTTAAAGATCTGACACTTCATCAATTAATGTCCATACTCCTTGCGCACATGTGTGTAAATTTGGGTTAATGTCCGATATTGCAAAATCAGTTAAACAGTGAAATATGTGCCATTTCTGAATGCCAGCCCCCAGGAAGAGCAGAGTTTGAACAGGGGATACCTCCTGTAATGCATGATGGGTGCATATGATTTTAAAACAATATGTACCTCTGCAAATATGTATTTGGTTCAAATCTAGATTTGTGTGCAATTGACAGGAGGAGTGGACTTTCTGCAGGCTGTAAAATGACATCACTCTGACACAACTTAGCTCCCCCAATCAGGGGAGAAATGAAAGCTTGGCCAATGATAAGTGGCGAGGGGTAGGGTCTAGTGATGCTGCACACACACCCATTTTAAAAACAGATAAAAGCAGACAGACAGGACAGATAGGGACATTCATTTCCATCTGCTGCGGGACGCTCTGCCGGAAAAATCCATACTTTACCTCCATCAACCTTCAGAGAGCCAACCTAGAGACTTCAATCTATCCACCTTCAGAGACCCAGACCAGACCAGAGGCAGAGCAGAGCTGACCCAGACCGCTGTTAGCAGAACCAGAGAGCTGAACCGGAGTCCAGTCCAAAACCTGACCAGATCTGTGGCGAGGCATATTTCTAAATATATTGTGAGTACACAGTAGAACTGTGCAGAACCAATCTCTTAGTTAAAGTAATATAATTCAATCTATTTTAATCTAACCAGGACTGTCTCCTAGAAGTTGTACCTTGTCATTTTGCAAAACTGTCACTTGTCACTTTGAACTTTAAAATTTCAAATCTGAAAAACGACCTTTACGAAATCGCTCATATCTCCGCGACCGTTTGTCTTAGAGACTTGCAGTAACTTTCATCTGGAAGCTGAGATCCTAGGCTGTCCTAGGACCCCAAAACGATAGTGATAGTCTTTGTAGTTCCTCTGTAATCGCGCCCGGCGCACTCGCGAATTTTACCGCGATTTGCCAATTTCTCCACGTGTAAAAATCTGCTGCTGCTTGCCTTCCGTTGCAAAAATTCGTTTGCAACCTGACAACCATTATAGAGCATTGCTAAAGTGATCCTGAACTTATTCAAAGCATATACCACTCACCCTAAACCTCTAGAGGGAATTAAAAGCATTTTAGCATATTTTTCACTTCATTGCCAGCACATATAAAAGCATTTTGGGCCTGTGTTTTAAACTTCTGTAGTCCAAGCTTGCTGGGGTGAACTGAATCACATTTGATTGCATTTCTGAGAACTGTGTGCTTCCTTCCATTTCCTTGCATTGCATAAAGGGGGGAAGTGGATTGCCAGAGAAAAGTGATTACATTGTTTTGTTGAAATCATATTGAGTATTTTCTGTACAGCCTTTCATTCAACATTGCATCCATTTGAACTCTATAAAGCATTCTCTATCACATTATTCTTCTGTCCCTACTTACCAGTGTGCTACCTTATCCATTTCATGTCAACTCCTTAGCGATTATACAGAGGTGTGCTAGTGCCAGATTCCCCGTTGTTAATCTTTATCATATCAGATTAAGTGTGCTATTCAATTATTAATTTATTCGAAAGTGTGATATATATATCTATTGTTTAAATTATCAATTAAACCTTTTAACTTGCAAAACAGAACTACTTCTTGGCTCAGTGGGGTCAGGAGAATTCCAAGAAAGGGGTGTTATATAGGGGTAGTCATCCAGAACGCATGAACTGGACATAAAGGTATATCAATAAGGGTTTTCATTCAGTATTCTAGACTAGGCGTTGACTTGGCTGTAGTGCTGAATTGAATCCTCTTACAAATTGGGGGCTTGTGCCGGACGTTTGGGTTAGATCTACCATTTGTGCAGATTAATACAGCGTGCCAGCTGACCAGATACACATATCCGGTCAGATCACCACGCTGTGTTACGCTGTAAAGGACTCCTCAAAGGAACGCTCTTAGGAAAAGGTCTGTTTTGCAAAAATAAAATACAAACTTCTGTAAGTCAGGACAGAGACCAATCTCTAGAATGACGACCTTAGTAGACATGAAAATAGCCAGAGAGCACTTCTTACATAAGTTATTTGTGAGAGGTGAGTGGACTCACCAGGACCAAACAGTCTGGTTGCAGGCCATCACGCAACAGGTCACGGAAACATGGTCAGATAAATGGAGAGATCAGGGTCCCTTACATGTGGCCCTGAGTGAACTATATATATCCTCTAAGGCCAAGGATGAGCACAACAAGATTGCCAGGGTAGCGGCATATTTATATTTACATATGGAGCCATGCAGGACAAATGTGCTGAAGGCCAAGATTTGGCGAGTAGGCAACTGCTGGCATTACAGAAGGCCCAATCTGATCTGGACTCTTCTGAGCAGAGGCTGCAGAGGAGCCAGGAGTCAGAAAATGATAGTAGGCAGTATATCATTAAAATAAAAGAGGACATGGATATACTGCAACAGGAAAAGGCTGACCAGGATACCAGATTTCTGGCCTTGCAGAAGGAGTACCAAGAAGGTTTGGACTCCCTACTGCAGAGCCAGAAAAAGCTGGAGCAACAGTTAGATTTCAATAGGGTACGTGCTGAGCAGGTAGTCACCCTGCAAAGCCACCTAGATAGGGAGAAGGCAGAGAGCAATAAACTGATCCTGAAAGACCTGGATACCCAGGCAGAGTTTGATCAGGAGCGCCAGAAAGCTGGTGCCTTCCAACGGCAGAGGGACGACCTGGCAGCACAGATGCAGGCTCTCAGTCAGGAAAGAGACACTTTAGGCCAGGAAGTCTGCCACTTAAAAAAGGAAATTGAAGAAAATCACCTGGCCCTCCAGGGGCTGGGTGACCTCCAAAAAGAAAACCAGAACTTGGTAGAGCACGCCAGAAGGGTGGAAGAGGCTCTGGCAAGAAAGGAGCAGGCCAGTAGGGATGGGACTCAGGAGGTAAACCTCCTGCAGCAAAGACTGGCCCAGTTCTCCAGGACCAACCAGGAAGCACAGAGGGAAAATGAGGCCCTCTGTCAACACAATGATAGGCTCCAACAACAGGTAGCGATGCAGGAGAGACTGATAGAGTCTAGTAAGGCCTTAACTGAGGAACAGAAGGCACAAATGCAGGCTCTTGCATTGCAACAGGGAGCAGGGGCGGATGGAGACCAGGTTCGCTGGGAAAGGGAAACTCCTGAGCATAACCTCAGGAGCCCTAGTACCAGAGGCCTTTATCTCTCTCAGTCCCTGGACTCTGCCACCCCCATGTCCCCTGGCGCACATGAGCACAGGGCCACAGGGATGGCAGAGTACTATCCAGCCAGAAGCATGGGCCTCATAGGCCAGTACCACCCAGGAATGGAGGGGCTGGCATCCGGGTATGGGCACCCAAGCACAGTGCAAATTGATGGGGAACCCCAGGTGAGTAGGCCCATTAAGGGCATCCTGAAAACCTCTGCCCAGTTAGGTCAGTGGGGGGGTACCCATCAAATCCTGGCAGCAAGGAGGGATCTGAAGACTCCTCTGAGCACCACAGGAAACAGGAGACCAGGTCCCCACATTCTGCCAGCCATTCCCAGGCTCGCAGAATCCGGGAAAACCTGGAAGATCTGACGGGAACCTCTGGGAGCAGTGCCTCTGAGTCAGAAGATGAATGGACCAGGGTTACCTGAACCAAAAGGGCCAGTAAGGCAAAACGGGCCTTGCTTAAGGACCCCTTAAAGTAGATTAAGGCGATCAGGAGCGTCATCACGCCTTACCATAAGAACGCTAAGTATTCTGTTTGGGAGCACTTAGAGTTGTTTGAGCAAATGATGGAGACTTTCCATTTGAAGGACAGCCAAAGCTATATTCAATATGTAAAGTGGACCTTCTCCCCGGAATACTCCAGTTTCTTTGCGGGGCTGGAGGACCAAAATCATTTAAGATGGTCCACCTATAAGGCGGCCATCTTGAAACATTTTTCTGTTCACAGAAATCCTCAAGAGGCTCGCAAGGCAGCCTACAATTTGCAATGTGGGGAGGATCAGGCCCCACAAGAATTTGTGCAAGAACTGAAACGTGCTTTTGCGCAGACCACCAGAAGGGTGCGCACAGACAGTAGAGAATTCATTAATACATTTTTTCATGCCTTGCCCAAATACATAATGACCCAGCTCGTGAGGGATTTTCATGAGAAAAGATCTTTAGACTGGGTCATTGAACAGGCTACCCGGATCTATGAGGTGCAGAAACCGGTAGATAGCAAAAGTAATGCCCAGAAAAACCCCAAAGCCAACAGCACCCCTGCTGCTGCCAAGGTGGCAGAGGTAAAGGTCACCCCCGTTTTGGATTTGGATATGGGGGGGCCTAAAAACCTACCTGCACCTAATAATCCTAAGCCCAGAAATCCCTCGGGACAGTCACAAGCAGGGAGTGAAAGAGGTAGTCCCTCCAATGGGGTCCCTCGCTCTCCTGACTATGTAAGTCCTCGCTACAAAGGTAACAGTCCAATCCTGGGTTATGTGTGGACTCCCCCAGCCCAAGGGGGGGGATCCAACCGAGCACCGAACCCAGGGAACTTCCCTCCAAACTTCCCACAGGAGGGCAGAAATTTACCAAACCCTGGGCAGAACTTTTTCCCCAGATATCCACCCGACTTTCAGCCCCAAAATCATCCATCCTTCTTTCCCCAATTCCCTGAGCCCAGACCACTGAATCTGGGAGAGGGGAGGCCAAGGGTGGAGGGGTACCCAAATCTTCCCAACCCGGGGTGTTACCAGAGGAGGGACAGCTACCCTTCCTGGGATCAGCCCAGGGGAGAAAACAGGGCCCCGTATCAGCCTGAGCGGGTTTCCCAGTTAGAGCGCCAGGTTCAAAACATGGTGCGGGATCTGGGTCACATACTGAGGGCTCAGCAGAACCCTCAGATCGGCATGCCCGCGCAGAACGCACCCAACTCTGGACCTGGTGCTCCAGAACAATGACGGGGGCAGCACCCCGATAACTCACCGGTTCCCAGGGAGGAGGCACAAAGGGAAGGGGGGTGTAAAGCCTTGGAGGAAGCTTCCTTCCTCACTTGTAAACAGCCCCTGGAAACCCAGGAACCGGAAACAAAATCTCCTGCCCCTGAAAGTCTGCCTCCTAAGGAGAAGAGGGGTGGTAGGAGAAACAAAAGACCCAAACAGACTCAGTTTGAGGAGGAGGTACAGATCTTCCAATTTAAGGGAGAGGGATCCTCAGAGGATCCTGGGAAAAGGATCTTCTCCTTCAGAGAGGGGGGAACTCCTCCGAAAGAAAAATGGGTCCCTAGGGATGCAAATCCAGACTGGGGAGATGGGGAGACTGAGCTACCGCAGCCCACCATCTCATCCCAGATCCAACAGGAAGAAAATCCCCTGGTTCAAACCCATCCTGGTGACTGCCTCCAAAAAGGGGAGGGCGGCCCATAACCGGAGCCAGGGGAACCCACAATGGCTCTGATCTCCAGTTGCCAACTTTTTCTTTCAGATTCCCAAGACTCTCCACAGAATTCTGCCCAAATCTCTTCTCTCGCCATGTCCAAAACCAGAAAATTAGCCCACCAGTTGTCCAAAAATGTACATTATCTGTGCCCCCTTGAGGAGAAGGAGGGAAGATATTATGCCCCGGTACAAGTACAGGGGCAGGGTACAATCTCAGCGCTGGTGGACACTGGATCTCAAGCTACCCTTCTGTCCAGAAGGGCCTTTGATGAACTGAATGCAGGAAGGGGAGAGAATTACCAATCTCCTCTCACCTCTCTTCCTGGACAACTGCAGAACTTTGACGGGAAGGAAATTCCCGTCGAGGGGATGGCAGATTTGGACATTAAAATTGGGCGACACAAGTTGAAACACCCGGTCATAGTTGTGACTCCAGAGGGCACCCCTTTTTTACTAGGGAATGACCTCCTGAGAAGGTTGTCACCCCTAATAGATTGCGTAAACAAGGTCCTCTGGACCCAGACTAACCGACCAATAAAATTAAAACAGAGTGTCAACCATGTTAGTTTAAACGGCACCTGCCACATGGTTGAGCAAAAATCTGACCAAGTAGAATTCCACTTCCAGAATAGCCAAATTCCTGACGTGACAGTAATAGCAGTAGGACAACCGACTGGTGATGGAGGGTCCTCTCTATTTCTGAAAATCAACCTTCCTCCAGTCTAAAGTGGTACTCCACGCTGGAAGGAAACACTCTGAGATTCTATACTAATCCACAATCAGAAACTCCCACTCCTATAGTCCAGAAAGATGTGAAATCAGCTCAGAGCCTGGCTGATATTCAGCAAGTTGGAGAGCAGTTGTTCATCCCTGTTCAGTTAAATGATGGGAAGGACTCTGTTCTCGCTCGAGTGTGCGTGAACAATGGTAAGAGCTTCATCAGCAAAGCCATGTTTCACCAACTCCCAAAAGATCCAGCCCTTCCCACCTTCAAACTGATAGACAAATGGGAAATGGACCTGGAAGCACCTAATTCCAAACATCTCCTGCCAAGCAGGTGTATGCTCAAAATCTCCATTGGCAACAGGAGCATAGTCCACAATTGTTGGGTCGTGCGAGACGTCCCTGCCGCCTTTTACTTAGGCAGTGACATTCTCAATCGCTTTGCCATTAGTTTGGACCTAATAAACTTCAAAGCTTGGTCCCGATTAGCGGATAGTCCCATGGGCTTTGATGATCCAGAAAAAGCATTTAGGTCAGCTCAATTGCTACCTTATGCAGTTGAAATTCAGATCAAAGAGGAAGTCACCATCCCAGAAAGGACCCGACAATTCTCCCTGGAAGTGAAAGTTAAAAGAGGATAATATCTGCAAAACCCTGATGCTTACATACATCTAAACGCTTCTCTCCAACAGCAAGGGTTGGGGGTAAACCCAACTCCATTAGTCAACATAGAACATGACACCATTCCAATAGAGGTGGATAACAGCGACTTAAAGAGTATTACTCTAGCCGCAGGCACCATTATTGGAATGGCGGTTGATGACCGACATTTTTCCATCGACTTAGGTAATGAACTGTTAGGGCCAATCCCCAAGGGCTGCTTTGACAGTGACAGCGATGACAATACAACACCAGACAGTACATTTTCTGTACTGCCTTTCATTCAACATTGCATCCATTTGAACTCTATAAAGCATTCTCTATCACATTATTCTTCTGTCCCTACTTACCAGTGTGCTACCTTATCCATTTCATGTCAACTCCTTAGCGATTATAAAGAGGTGTGCTAGTGCCAGATTCCCCGTTGTTAATCTTTATCATATCAGATTAAGTGTGCTATTCAATTATTAATTTATTCTAAAGTGTGATATATATATCTATTGTTTAAATTATCAATTAAACCTTTTAACTTGCAAAACAGAACTACTTCTTGGCTCAGTGGGGTCAGGTGGATTCCAAGAGAGGGGTGTTATATAGGGGTAGTCATCCAGAATGCATGAACTGGACATAAAGATATATCAATAAGGGTTTTCATTCAGTATTCTAGACTAGGCGTTGACTTGGCTGTAGTGCTGAATTGAATCCTCTTACAGTTCTCAGGAATGCAATCAAATATAATTCAGTTCCCCCTTAGCAAGCTTAGAGGAAAACAGGTAGGAGTTTGAAACACAGGCAATATACTTTGATGTGGTATGCAAAGAAGTGAAAAATATGCGAAAAATGCTTTTAATTCCCTATAGGAGGTTCAGGGTAGGTGATAGATACTTTGAATCAGTTCAGGCCAGCCCTATCAATGATTCAGGGATGGTTATTAGGTTGAAAACAGATTTCAGGGATGGAAGCAAAGACAAATATTTTTACACGTGGCTGAAATTAAGCAAAATGTCAAATCGCGGCAAATTTAGTCACATGCGTCGAGCGCAATTACAGAGGCACTATAAGGAGTAGGAAGTCGGTTCTAGACTTGTTGGAAAGCTTAGAATCTTAGCTTTAAGATGACAGTTAAAACTCGCTCTTAGCACAAATGGTCCGGAGATACGGCCGATTTAGTAAAGGTAGTTTTTCGGATTTTAAATTTTAAAGCTCAGAATGACAGATGACAGTTTTCAGTTTTAAAGATGACAGAATGACACGATTCTAGGAGGCAGTTCTAATAGGCTGAAATAGTTTGGATTAGATTATTTTAAACTAAGAGGTTGGGTTTTGGCACAGTGCTATAGTGTGAGCTGGGTACTCACACTATAAACTTAGACAGGAATGCGGCTTCGTCACCGATCGGGTCAGGATTGGCTGGACTTCTGCTAGCGGGTCTTCACAGCGGTCTGGTCTCTGGTTTTGCTCTCAGCACTCCACATTTCTGGTCTCTCTGGATCTCTGGTCTCTCTGGATCTCTGGTCTCTGGAGATTGATGGATTTGAAGTCTGGAGTCTCCCGGCAAAGCGTCCCGCAAGAAAGTGGAAAGTGAATCTCTCTACCTGGGTTTCAATGTTCCTTTTATGTGTTTTGAAAATGGGTGTGTGCCTGGGCCTAGCTAAGCCTGCCCCTCTCACTTATCATTGGCCAAGCTTTCCTCTCTCCCTTGATTGGGGGAAAGAAATGGAGTCTCAGAGTGATGCTGTAGGTTTTATGGTCAGAGGAACCTCTCCTTGTCAAATTGCACACAAATCTATTTCTGATTAAAATACATATTTATCTATGTACCATTTTTCTAATATTATAGGTCCAGTTAGCATATTTTCTGTAGCACCAAACCATCCGATCCCTGTCTTTGTACAATGTCGTGTCCACTTATGACAGAATTGTCCCCTTTTCATCCAGATAATGACCTCTAAACTGTTCCAGGTTTTACACAAATGTGCACCAGGGATATGGGTTTCAGATGATAAAGTGTCAGATTTTTAACATGCATACATTTGGAGTAACAACCTTTTTTCCGCTACTATCCCCAAGAACATCCCACAGGGTCCTAACACCTCTAAAATGTGCACAGAAAAATCACAAGAATGATGATGTTGTTTATATAATTTTGACAAGTCCGCACTGT
Organism: Ambystoma mexicanum; assembly: GCF_040938575.1. Taxonomy (NCBI): domain Eukaryota; kingdom Metazoa; phylum Chordata; class Amphibia; order Caudata; family Ambystomatidae; genus Ambystoma; species Ambystoma mexicanum. Next base: position 822,330,666 of record NC_090941.1, on the reverse strand, counting down.
GAATTCTCCATCTTTTTAAAATCATGCTCTGGCCCCAAAGGGGTGTGGTTTTCCAAAGCACATGGTGGAATTTCTGGTTTATCCACTTCCCCCAAGCTCAGCTTGCTCTCACAGGCACGGCCCCTCCCAGTTTCTCCCAAGAGGAAGCCATTTACGACCCCCCTAATATAACATTTGCCTGAGCCAGGGACAGTGCTTTGTTTAGTTTCCAGTAGTCCCCAGGTGCTCCTCCCCTAATCCAATCAGAGAGGTGTCATCTCCTTTTGGCAGGGGCAGCAGAATGCAGCCAGGCCTGGGAAGAGTGGCTGAGCAGGTTTCACTCCTGTCGGGGGTAGTTGACGGGCAGAATTCACTCTCTTCAAGCCAGGCTAAATGTCACTTTAGTTCACAGTTTTCTACATTCAAATCAAACTGACAATTTTTGCACATGCAGCTAGAATGCTGATTCTAAATTCAAAACTATGACATTTAACAGTTGCAACCTATGTTACACTCAAAAGTAGGTCACTCATTTATTTTAAACATTTCAATTTTAGTGGCTTTCTGTCCATTTAACTTATGCTGCTGACATCCACATCTCAGCCAGTTTTGTTATAAACATTGGTTTAGGCTCTTCATCTTTCCAGATTTTGTATGCACACAAGAATACATTTTGCCAAATGTCTGCTGGTGTTCATTGAGATTTTTGAATATCTTGTGATGTTTAAATAGGCATTTTTAGCTTGCATTCAGGGAAACAAAGGTGATTTTAAAGCGCTTTTAAGCTAACAGGCACTGCTGTTTTTCCTTTGGCACACATTCCACTCATGGCACCCCTGGCCCATCATGCTTGCACTGGTGGGTGGCAGGTCAGGGGACCACTTTGTTGTGCGCAGACCTGCACGGTTCTCTAGGATTCTGGCGCAAAATGTGGGCTTTTCCGCCCTCTTGGATTTCCTAAACCCACAACACCAAATGTTGCAGCATAATAGTCCACACGTGGGTCAGGACACCCAACAATATATTGTACATTCTCCCATCTTGTATATATTCTGTATATTTTGTATTACCTTTGACTGTACATATATTTATGTATACTACTATATATATTTCTGTACCATTGTAAAAACTGTTGTATCTTAAGATAAGCACTCAGATACCTTTGGGGTTTGGTGTGCGATATAAGCAAATAAAATAAAACAAATAAACAAATAATATGAGGTGGAGAGAGAGCACCAATTTCAAATATGTATCCCATGCCAGTTGATATATAAATGGTATAGAAAGTTCCCCCAGAAGACCCATATTATGGGCACTATATCAACCCATGCCCACGCAGATTTGAGCAAGGTACCAGGGAAAATATGGACCAGTTGCCCCCACGATGTAGGCTTTGGTGGAGGAAGTCAGGGGAGTCCATATAAATCAAAAGGAAGGGGAAATATTACTCCAGGTAAAACAGTACCCCCTGTCGAGAGAGCCAGACAAGGGAATATATGAAGCCATATTGGCCCTGTCGCGACATGGGATTATGAAGACGTCAGATACCCCATGCAACACAGCCATCTACAAGCAAAGGGGGGGTTGTAGCGGATGATCCAGGTTCTCCACCCATTGAATAACAATGTGGAGGCAGAGTTTCCAGTGGTATCAAATCTGGGCAACATCCTTTACACCTTGACTCTCAGTATCTCACTGCATTTACCTACTGCAGCACCAGGTTCCAACACACCTGTTTACCATGCGAGCATTGTGAGCATTGTGAATTCCCAAGTGTTTTTAACAGGGTAATACACATGGGTCTGACCACCATCTCACCCACATGAAATAATTACTGGCAGTAGAATGCATTCACCTTCTACTACTCCACATACTATTTTTGATGTGCACAGCACCTGCACAATTTCTAGGGTAAGAGTTTCAAGGGTATCTTAAACAACTTACTAACTCACTCAAATATATTTCATGACAGTTACAGCCTTGTCAAGAGCAGCCAACCATCTCCTAAGAAGAAGTACCATCCCCAAAAGGCGAAAAGGACGTATTGTGGCAGCCACCACACTATCCAGGAGAACAAATATATATAAGGAATTTTACAAGGAGATTATCTGACCCCAGGTTTGAGTGTCCCTTCATCGTCCCGTATTGCACCTCATCACCTGTAAAGGTAGTGGGCAGGCGACCATGTATCCATCTACCTGACCTCTCCAGAGACAAAAACAGCGGCCCACTCCCAGGGGAAGAAGTGAAGGGTGAGTGAAGGGAGTACTGCAGACATTTTATTGGCTTTTTCATCCTCTTGTCACCTATTTCAGAGACCTGACACTTCTTTTGGATCAACACAGAATGGAGGACTAGCAGTTGTACAGAATAGATATAGAAATGTGTGGTGATTAGGATGTATAGTGATTTTTCTGTATTGTGTTCTTCTTTTCCTTTGGTTTAAAGTAGAAGGGAGGTATTTTACCCCCCTTTTAGAGCAACAGCAGAGCAGCAGGAAATGAACATATATCAGTGTTTTGAACCAAGAGGGAAGCACTTAATCCGGGTCTGTTTGTAGATAGCATGGGGAATCGGTGGTCAACTGATTCTGAGACATTTGTTATAACCACATGAAGGTAGCAGGTCAAGATAGTGCAAATGACACATGTTACATGTTCTCTCTCATTCCACACGCAATGGGGATACGAACGTTTTTCCTCCCACAGAAATTGCCAGTAGAAATGGCACATTGTCTTATAGACCTGGCATTTTGCAAGGTTTGAGGGCTGTTTCAGGGGCACCGGATGCAGGCAAAACTGGTGGAGGATACAGACCCGATCAATGAGGACAATTATATATGATTAAAAAGATGGCAGAGGCAGATTAAAGAAAACATATTATCCTATAATATCAAACAGAAGCCAAGAGAAGGAGGGAGCAGCTCTTTACCACTCAGCGCAATCTCTCATGTGTGAATGATACAGGATATCTGATACCTTGGTGGGTGTTAGGCAATCATTGGGGTAGTAACCCTGCTGGAGTCTGCACAACCCTTGTCCTCTTGGAATGAGGTAACCTACCTATTGGTATAGGGCTATTCTACATAAGTTGGGAGTGTAACTGAGCAGCCAGACTTATCTCAAGAGGGATAAATGTGAGCAGTAGAGCTGTACCATCGAAATCCACAAATACCAGTATCCAAATAACACTTACATTCAAGGTTTTCTAGTAAAAAAAAAAAATATATATATATACATATATATATGTATTTTCTCTAACGGTCAGTTTTAAATAAGCATTCTTTAAAAAGTGCAATGTACAACAATAAAAATGCACTTCAAATACGTTCTCAGAATCAAAGTCAAGCAAGTAGATACTCTTTAGATATGCTTCATACAGACCTCCTACACCCTGAGTTCACTTCACTAACTAGCCGGTCAGTGGCACAGTGAGTAGAGTGCTCGCTTTGACATCCGTGCAGAGCTTGCTAACATGCAGAGCTTGCTAACGCAGGTTAGAATCCCAGCAGGGCCAAACTCAGCCTTTCATCCTTCCAAGGTCGATAAATGAGCACCACACACAATGGGTAATAATAGGCAGCGCTCGGATACCTGAGGGTTCGAAGCGCTATATACATGCTAAATTATTATTTTATTATTATTAACTAGGACAGTAATGGCATTTATATATCACTGTTGCACTTGGTAAAATTCTAAGGTTGGTAGAAAGGGAAGGTTAATAGAAGGAAAAAGGTTAACAGGTTCTCAGAGCATTTGTGCACTTTTTAATCTCCCAATGAAGTCTAGATAAAACGTTTCCCTGCAATATTAGTTAAAAAACCAATGTATCACCTACGAGGGACAGTTAGAATCAAAGTCAATGGGTCAGAAGTGTCTGCAGGTACCCAGGACAGCCAAAGTCAATTTGGAGCAAAGCCTATGGAGCTGAGGAACTTCTTAGATAGAAAACAGTCTTGCACAAAGTTAGAGAGTCTGTTGTAGAAAATCACTTTTGGGCCATAAGCTGCTACACTTGTGAAAGTTAGAGCTGATATAAACTCTAGAAAAGCAGCTGCAGCAAGTCTCAACTGAGAAAAGCAAGCTACTGACAAAGAGGTAAGTACTCCTTAGTCATCACAGTATATTAGGTTAGAAGAAGAGGATGCAGCTGGCTTCATTCTTAGTTGCAGTGTTGTAGATCCTGTATTCCTGGGCCTCAGTCTTGGGGACAAGAGGGAAGCCATCTGGAGGACTCCTGCACAGCAAGTTTGAAGGTCGGCGGCAGCTATGGGCTCTTTTCAATTCTGCTGCACTTCACAGTTTCAGCGCGAGTTAAACAGTATCACGTGGATCTTGGACACCGGTTGGGCTTCCTTCACTCCTTGAGTCCAGCACTCTGGTGAGGTGACTCGAGCTTGGGTTGTCTTGCTTTTGGAGGGTCCTAAGGAGACTCCTGGATCTTTTGGCCAGCTCACATAAGTTGCACTCGACTACCGATTTCTCGACCCCAGGCACTCGGTTCCAGTAGCAGCAAAGAAGTACAGCCAGTTGGGGAAGGTCTTCCAGCAAAATTTGTCTTGGGGTTAGTTGGTCCCACTAACCCAATGGAAGAAGTCGTCCTTTCCGGAGCTTCTCTTCAATTCAGGAAAGGAGTTTCAGCACAGCAGCAGGGCTTCACCAGGAGGTCAACGGTCCAGGAGGATGCTGCAAGCTTCTCTTTACAATTCTTTCATTGGATGTTTTGTCCAGTGGTCTTCAGTCCAAGAAGCCTCACCTTTTATGCAGGTTTCTCCCATTCATGCACAGCCTAGCTGTCACTCATACATCAAAGTGGCTGCCCTGCAAGGTAAGCCAGCCAGCCAATCAGGACTGGTGGCCATCTGTTAACCAAGGAGACTAAGGACAGGGAGTTTCGGGCACCTACCTCACTTCCTTCCCTGCCAGACACAATGGAGCCAAAGTCGGGTTTCAGTACTGAAACCTGCCAAAGGCAAAACAAACAAAGGGCTTAAACTTGGTTTGGAGAGCAGAGTAAAACACCACAAAAGTCCTCACAAACAAGAAATGGTAAAAAAAGAAGACCAGGGCCATTTTGAAACAATGGTCACCCATGGGTGCTATACTGCAGCTGAGGATTCAGCCTGCGGTAGAAAAGCACAATGGTAGGAAAGTTAAACCACTGCTGCCAGCCATTTAAGGAATGAGGGTAACATAACAATGTTACATGACTAAGTAGAAAAAGGGGCTACTAAGTAACCTCCAGCACTTCACATAACACCTTACTATTCTTGGGAACAGTAGTTCTCACAAGAAAAGGTATTTAATGTAAATGATTTCTCTGTGACACTGCACTGAATGTGCTGTGTGTCACCATACACAAGGTAGATGCCTATGGAGTTTGTCAGACTCCAAAAACAAAGGAAACACATAATCCAAATCAGGTCAAAATGCACGAGATAGTGAGAAAAAGGGATCACTCTCTTTAGGGTTAAAATTAAAAAGTCCTAAAGTCCAGCAAGAGAGCTGTGGGGCTATAAGGTTGAAGGGAAGAGTAGTGGGTGGAGGGACTAACAGGGTGGAGTGCAGAGGGATGGGTAGGATTTGCTGAAGAAGTGACAGTTGTGATTAATGATACATTTCACACTATTTGGAATTATCACATCCAGGCCCTTACCTGGATAGATGATAGAGAGCAGCCCTTATACATAAAAACACTCACATGATATGCTTTATGTTTCAGATCCACAGGAACAAAAGGTTAGATCAAATTGTAGACCAATATAGCATGCCAGAGGACACTTGATTTGCCGAATATATAGGTTGGAATCACTGCCCTTATGGACTATGTTTCGGCCTGTGGTTCACACGCATATGCCTAATTACCAATTTACTGGATTCGCCAGAGTTCCCTGGTCACTCTACACTCCCCAGCCCTAGTAGTACCCATTTCTGACATTTTGCCCTTGAATGATTATTTAACCCTACCAAAAGGGGTTTCCACCCGTGTTAAGAGAAATATGGACACACCAGATATGAATGCATGCGCCACTGCAACTGTTAAAGAGGACAGGCATCCACGTGCCAGTCAATCAACGATTATTTTCAGGGGAGGACATGAAACCACAATCATTGGTCACAACTGAGTGTGGACTGACTGGATGCTATCCTTTGGAATTTAGACACTTCAGCAAAACTGCCATTTTCTTTACATCACTACTGACCCCTAGTCTTCAACCTGCAGCCAATGCAAAGTGGTTGCAAATCACACAATACGAGTTGTTCCAATTGGCAAATGGGGCAGAGAAAGGGCAGAATGCAGTAAGGGAGGAGTTAAGGTCATTACAGTTGGTCGCTCTACAGAATAGACATTTATTGTTAATTGCCATGTATGATGGTGTTTGCATCGAAATAGGGAGTAGCTTCTGCACATATGTGCCTACAAATGCCACCACAAACAACACACTGTCAGAAGCATTAAATGCCCTCATTCCCTCCACAAGACTTTGGTCCATAAAATGAGCAGAGTGGCCAAACAACAATGGTTTCAAAGAATATTTGCTTAGGTACCCATGTGATTATGAGTGTTCATAAAAAGTGTAGTTCCAATCCTCGTATTGGCTCTCCATGCCTTTTGTACATGTCAAGTGGGATTGAAATGGTGCAAATGGGGTGAGAACAGGGGGAAATATATCATGAAAATAGGGATGAACAAAGTAAGTTGAGCAATACGACCGGCCAGGCACATTCAAACACAAGCAATTCCCGAAACTAATATGCTACAGGGAGGAGAGGAGTTGGGGCAGCAGGGGACACTTTCCACCCCACCTTCTGATTTGGAAAACTATATGGCCAACAGGGTGGATTGTTATGGAGATGGAGGTTGTTCTTTCTGTGGTGCACTCTGGATTAATATTTTGCTGAGGGAGGCAGGTCACAGGGGGTGGTTAGAAGATTGATACCACAGGAGAAGTTGGTAGGGGAGGAGACACAAATGTTGATCAATACATTGATCAAAGGGGGGAATGTGAATATACAAATCCAATGCTCACAAGGGGGGTCAACATATTAGATAAAGAAGTAATGCAGTAATGCTAAAAGTAACATCAAGAGTCACGTAATGACGCATGTACATCACACCTATATTACACCTCGTGTGGCACATATTATGGAATAGGGTGCTGAGTAGGGAAGGACACGTGTGAAAACACAGATCTTATAAGTAGCTTTATCTAGCAGGTAACTAGGGTTAGGTAAGCACGGCTGCCGTGATGAAAACTACATGTGCAACAAAGTGCAACATTTTTATAGTTTGTTTTACCATAACTTAGAATTGTATTGCATTTAAGGGTTAGGCGTATTATTGAACAATAGATTGGTTATATTTTAGTAGGCCCAGGGCAGGCTACACAGAAGATATGTTTTAGGCCTTTTGAAATGCCACAACTCACTGTGAAATTGAAGTTCTGTTGACACTTGCAGAAAATTCACCAACGAGCCCACAGCAGCTTACTAATAGTTGCAGAAGGAAAGGTTTCTCATGGGTAGATAAATACAGCTGAATGCCAGGTGCAGGTCCACATCATAATTTGAAGGTCATTGGGGTGGGTACCAAAGGGCCAGGCAGCATAAAAAATCAGTAAAAGAGAATTAAATACGAGAAATACAGTTTCACCAATGATTATCTGGTGCTGGCACAATACAAGAGAGGAGATGGGGAGCAAATGGGTGGAGGGGTAAGGGAAGTAGAGATCCAATCTGGGGACTGGGATATGGTGTTGCAGAAGCTGTAACAATGCCACTGACCTTGATGCTGTTCCCTCATAATTTCACTGGATAGATTCAGTGAAATGCTGTGGGTCATGCTGTCTCCATCCCACATTGAGGGATTTATGAAATTGTACCTTAGAGGATGCCAACTAATGCCATGCCAGAGATTCTGCAGGTCAGCAGATAATGATGTAATTGAAAGGAGGGATGCTCAAGGGTCATGACATCATGAGAGGCATTGGGGGTGATGGTACAGGAAATGTTTTTATCCAATAAGGACATGTAATGTATATGAACCTGCAGGGGTCCTGTGACAATCTACCAATCATGTATTAGCAGAGCCCTAACATTTTAATGGTTGATAGATTATGTTAATGTGAGACTTATTTGTATAAATATTGAAGCCTGCCTGGGCAGAGTTGAGCATGTATTAGAATTCAGGTCCACAGAGCTGTTTGTTATCCCAGCCGACTGTTTACTAAAGCTGTGTTTTTTCATACACAGTGCGCTCTTCTTATGGATTACTTTTGTATTTGTCTTGACTTGCTCTTGGAGAGCCCTGGTCTACAGGGCAGTGGGTGCATAAGAGGTGGAAGAATGAATACAAATGTGAAGACTGATGAACAAGTGAGGGTATGGGAGGATATGTGAATGTATGATTAATGATGAGGACTGATGAATGTGTAAGCATATGGTGCTGAAAGGATGAATTAAAGATTTTGAAGATGGGTGAATAAATTAAAATTTAAGAGCTTATGATATTTTGATAATGTATGCAGGTAAAAATATGTGATATGGATGAATGGATTATTGGCTGATTCGTGCCAGGAGGACAGCTCAGAGGAAACATGTTCATGTTGGGAATAAGACGATGCAGTATAAAGTGGGCTTCATTGCTTGTCTTAATCTTAGAGGCTGCAGGCGTATTGCATTAAGGGTGTTATAAATGATCCATAGAATTAGTGATCTCAAAACTCCAAAAAAAGACAGGCGCCAAATGCTTGCATTGCACAATATTATGTATTCCATAGTGTAGTGCTTTTTAGGTCCTGGTGCGGTGTGGTGCCCTTGAGATAACACGTGTGTTGGCCATTGGCCTTTCTCCAATCAGGGCATAGATATTCTTTCATATCTTTGTAACATTTTTGAAGTTCATATGCAAATCGTTGTGAGAAATTACATCATTAAACAAAACAAGTTATGCAGTCCAATTACATTCATTGAGGGTTGCATTATTGTACACAATGTCATGTCAGATAGCAAGGTTGTAATCAATTCAATAGGCAAGACATGGGGTAGACGTGGGTTCATAGAAGACAAGGGGGGCCACAAGTCAAAATATTGAGTTACAAGAGAAACAATGTGACATGATAGCAAATAGTAGATAAAATAGATGAAAAATAATGAAATCAAATAAAGTGTCAGAGTAATTTTAACACATCAGACACAGACAAACAGAAGAGAAATAATATAAAACATCATTAGTTGTCACTCAAAAGTATACAAAAAACAACAAGACTACCAAGATGAGATCAAACTAAGAAAACTCTGTAAGTTCTATAGAGACGAAAGAGATTATCAAGATGACAGAGTATATACGTTCCAAGAAAAATAAGCAGCACACCAAATACGTCATCAGCCAGCTCAGACAATGATTCTGATATAGAAGGTACAACATCAGACAGTTCCACCACAGAACTAGATAAAGTTAAAGATACGGACCAGGTTAGAATATCTCAAGGCTTCATGAATCAAATCAGATGATATAAGAAGGGTAACAGAAACCCTACCCAAAAACTAGTCAATTCTGAGTTACTGATGAACACAGACGAACACCGGACCGACTCAACCCACTTCAGGAGGAGAGGAAGGAGGGGGTGGGGTAGAGGACGAGGGAAACCCGATGTGCTAGAAAAAATCAGAAAACAATTTCCAAGAGCAAATGCCAAAGAAATGTTGAGGACCACCAAGTAAAGGACCTTGTAATGAATTTATCAAACAGGACTATAAAAATGGACAAACGAATAGTCCTTAACAAAGGACTAAATGTGGAGGTCCAAATCAACCTATTTAAATTCCTTTGCAAACTTTGCAAACTTAAATTAAAAATATTCTTTGCTGCACAGGTAAAAAGCATACCAGCCAAAGGACCGGAAATCAACCATAGCCACCTAACCATATGCGATATAGAATATACCTACAGCATAAGATCGTTAGATGAACCAGAATCCTTTGATATTAGGGAAGTACTACATGAAATGAATGTTGAACCTGATATAATGGAAATGAGGAAAGTGAAACCAAAATCAAGACTCATACCACAATTATCACCTGACAACATTATCGATAACGTTCCACAAATGGGTTGCAGCAGACCTCAACCAAATAACAGATACATGACAAAGGAGAAGACAATTGAGTAACCTAAACCACAATGAATCTAGAGCACTTAAAAACTTAACCTCTGACATGACATTGATAATCAAAGACGCTGATAAAGGAGGGAATATAGTGATAATATAAAGAGTGGATTATATGGAGATGGCCTTCAACCATTTAAAAACATCAGACTGTTACAGAACATTAACATGTAATCCTGTAAATACAATTATTAAAGAACTGGAGGAATACATCCTGGGGTGGCATATAAAAGGAATGATTACAGATGAAGAAGGGACATATATACTGATCAAAAAAACCACCATCCCAACGATGTATCTCCTCCCCAAAGTGCACAAACCTTTTGAGAGAATTCCTGAGGGCTGACCTATCCTAACTGGGATACGCTGGGTGCCCGAAGGGATTTTGGAGTATCTGGACAATATTTTGCCGCCTAGAACCAGAAATCTACAATCGTACATCAAAGACTCTACAGTGGTAATCAAGAAGCTCAAAACAGTGGAATGGAGGACTGACTATCTCTTGGCAACCCAAGATGTCAAGGCTCTTTATACATCCACAAAACATGATTTGGCAATCTGCACAATTGAATTTTCGCACAGAAAAGAATCCCCATCTTTATACCAACATATCAAACTGCGCAAGGAAAACTAAAACTAACTCTAGACTACAACATATTCATGTTTGATGAAACCTTGTGTAGCTATGGGCACTACATACGACCCAGCCCTAGCTAACCTATTTATGGGTTTATTTGAGGAGAAAATTGCGTTTACGAATGAGAAATTTGCAGAAGAAAGATGAGCTGGAGGTTAATAGAATCTTCTTGCTGATTGAAAGGTGGATGTTGGACAATTTCCTAGCTCTGAATCAAAGTAAGACAGAGCTGTTGATTGTAGGTAGACCAAAGGCCCTACATAACTTAAATGAAGCCTATAGCGCCTTTAAATTGGGAGACAACATTATTTCTCCTTTAGCCCAAAAAAAATACTAGGAGTGACTCTGGACCTGACACTGAGTATGAAGGCAAATGTCTCAACAGTGGTGGCGGGGGTAGTATATTACATCAAATTGTTGACTCATTTGAGGCACATGATCTCCCAAAAAACTGCAGAGACAATTGCAAGAGCAATAATCGGTGCTAAATTGGATTATTGCTGCAGCCTTCTGCTGGGTATCAGTCAACGAGAACTGCATAGGCTGCAGGTTGCTCAGATCTAGGCGGTCAAAGTAGTTCTCAGACTTCCTAGGCATAGTCATGTAACAGAGGCCAGGCACTCTCATCATTGGCTTCCCATTGAATCCCGGATCAATTATAGAGTGCTAGCCATTGCTTTTGAATGCAGGCTTCAAATAATGCCGGCATATCTACAAAGCCACATAAAAGAGAAGTGCAATAAAAGAACTCTTAGATCAGGAAATCGAAATTTGATAATACAGCCAAGATGCAAGACTTCAAGAAAGAATTGAAAACCCTCCTATTCACCTGAGCCCATTATGCCATGGACTCTACCACCTGCATCCATTTTTTGCTGGGAATCCAGCAAGCACTTTCTTGTGGGTCCTTTGATCTGTCTCTTTTTTTCTGCTTTCTGTTTTGTGTTGTCTCTTTCTTCCAGTCTACACCTTTATGCCTGTGGGCCAATAGTGTGTATAACAAATGTAATGTAACACCACCATTGTAAAGAAAAAGGCACGCAAGGGTATCGGACACCTTGTATGGTTAGTGATTGGGTATAGGTATCCATTTCTGTTGGGTATGTGACTGTACCACTTTCCCATCATATCATAAGTGGGTAAGAGCATTCTTGTTTGTCTGTTCAGCAGACAACAAGGCTTGTACATCTGTGGGAATCCAATTGTTGTGACCCTACATACAAGGGGTATGGAAGGGAGATCCAGTGAGCTGTTGTCAGGCAAGTGTTGTAGCCAAATTACATGTATTCTACTTAGGTGGACTGGCGATTAATTATGGAGCTCTGCAAGCAAAATTATGAATTGGATATTCAGTCAAAAATGTAAGATTTCATCCAGCTCCTGCGGTCAGTACTGAGCACTGCAAGTGTAAGAGTGGGGGTTGGGATGATGTGTATTTGGGTTGCATCTTGTTGGAGTGTAACAAATGGGGGTAACCATAATGCAGACCCATCCTATAGCCTGAAGTAGAATTAGGAAGACAGGGTTACAGGTAAAAATTAAGTAGACTGTAACGAATGGAACCAGGAAATAGCCTTATTTAATTCAGCTACGCCAATGGATTTATTTCTTATTTTTCAGTAATGGTTGTGAGACATTAAGGTAGTACAAACCAATAACAATGATCAAAAACATGAGTTTTGTGAGTACAGTGAACAACATATTAGACAAACGATAATTCGTAGCCCCACAGTTGAATATCTATCTCTTCAAGCAAAGGCAAGTGCATAGCATGATTTAACATCATTGTAAACACGAACAAATGCAGAATGTACATAGTGGTAATAATACAAATAGAGAAAGAAATATTATCAAAGAAAGGAAAATGTGTGTTCTCAAGTGTGACCCAAAATTTGGGTTTAGCTGCAGTCATAAGGTGACCAATCCAAGGTCATTTGGCACCTTCTTCGGGGCCATGGATTGTGTCTCCCGGTGGGTAAGTGTGCACATTGGAAGGGCTATTTTAGAAAATTAAAAGGCTAAAAAACCTCTGAAGGTTCTAAGTGGATGGGTACTAACAACAACGGAAAAGGTAAGACTACCCTTGTGTACGGGTCCGGAATGGGTAGGGCCGTAGGCGAGTAGCAGCATAATGCGACCAGTGGTGGTCTTAAAGCTGGGGTCAGTCAGGCTGGGCAAGGAACACAGAGTGAACCAAGTTGCCAGGATAAATCTGTAGGCAGGTGTTAGGGAGAATTCTCAGATCTAAGCAAATTCCTCTCTACTTTAGAGACCCCCAGCAACTTTGCTGGATTTTGAGGACTTGAATTTTTAACCTGGAGAGAGTGAGACACTTTTTTCCCACTCTCTCATGTATTTTAATGTGATTTTGAACTCTGTGTTTCTTTTGGTTGTGGAGTCTGACAAACTCCATAAGCATCATCTTTTACATTGTGTCACACAGCACCTCCAGTGCAGTGGCAGAGTGAAGTCTTACAGATTTTCAAAGGTTTAAATGCCTTATCTTGGATAAACTACTGTTTCAAGAGCAGAAAAGTGAAATTGACTTTACTCACAATTGTAACTTTCTAGACCCAGCAAAAATATTTTACAATAGGGTGCTGGATGAGTTACTCAGGATCCCCTTTGTCCAGTTTTTTATGTAACAATTTTATGTTACCCTTTTCTAGATGAATGGCTGGTGGCAGTGGTTTACTTTTAACTACCGTGGTGTTCATTTACCACGGGCTGAGTTCGCAGCTGCAGTAAAGCACTCATGGGTGCCACGGTCTTCTTTATTCACCATTTCTCTCTGGAAAGATCCTTCTTGAGATTTACTCTGGGCGTCAAACAAGGTTTGGTCCCTTTGTTCATTTTGTCTTTGGCAGTATTCACGAGGGAAGCCCGCATCTAGCTCCATGGTGTCTGCCGGGGGCAGGAAGCGAGGGAGGTGTCTGAAACTCCCTGTGCTTAGTCTCCTAGGAGACAGGAAAGCACTCTTAGGTGATTGGCCAGTTGGCTGTCCAGTAGCGACAGCCACCCTGCTGGGTGACTTATATCTAGGCTGAAAAAAATGGGAGAAACCTGCATAAAAGGCAAGGCTCTTTGGCTTGGAAGGTAGTGTTGACCACTGGATGAAGGAATCCGATGAAGAACTTGAAGAGCACACCGTCTGCAACCCCTGGAGTGTTGGCTTACCCGGTGAAGCCCTCCTGCTGTGCTGAAACTCCATTTTCATTTTGACTAGGGAAGCCCTGCAAGGATAACTTCTCCCTTTGAGTTGGTGGGACCAATCAACTCCAAAGTAAGCCACCGAGACATCCTCTTGAAGCTGGTTGAATTTCTACTGCAGTCGCTGATGTAACCGAATAGCCAGGGAGAGGAACACCAGATCATGTGTGTTGCTTTTAAGCTGGCCAAGAGCTCCAGGAAGATCCTCCATACTCCCAGGAAGCAGGACTGACTGGGCCTGAGCCCCCTCAACACAGTGCAGCACCCTAGATGCAAGGAAAACCCATCTCAACAACCAGGAACCACAGTGTTTCTACTTGTGGTAGACACGAGGGACTGAAACACCAAAGTGCCACTTGTTTTAAGATTGCCGGTTGCGGTCGGTGATAGTCCCATTGCAGTGCAGGAGTCCCCATAAGTCCTCCCTCTTGTCCCCACAACTGAGGCACTGGAACACCAGGATCTGCAAAGCTGCATAGGAACAGAAGCCACCTGCTGCACCTTTCTTCAATCTAATGTTAATGTACAGTCTGAGAGAACTTACCTCTTATTATGCCACCTTCCTTGATCTCATTTGAGACTTGTCTCAGTTGCTCTAGTGGAGTTGCTTGCATCTTCTACTACTCACAGGCCAAACAGCTTGTGACCCTAGATTTGATTCTACTGTTGCTACAAAGATGTCTAAAAATGTGTGCAAGACTTTTTCTCACCTGCAAGAAGTCCTTCAGTTCACCTTGACTTTAGCTAACTTAACATTGGCTGGCCTGGCTCCCTGTATGACTCTTCTCTCCTCTGTTTATATGTTGTGCCTTCCTTCCAGGAAAGGGTTATCTGACTTTGCATTGGGGGGTTATTGAAAGTACTTACCTGGTTAAGAATTTCTTTGACACTCCTCTCAAGTATATTCTTAATTGAACAGTGTTGTACTAGTGGCCAGAATTGTTTAATTATACTCTTGATCTTGGTGGTGTCAGGGCTGAACCTGGTGACACATGTAATAATGTCCTGCCCGGGGTCCCTTGTCCTTGGTTGTAGAAGTGTTTTGCGGGGGGTACACAGCGTTCTGTTCCGGGTGTTCTTCGGCAGCTTTCTTGGATAACCACGTGCTAGAAGCTTGGACTCCAATTGTTGGGCATGGTGTCGGTATTCTTGTACTTCCGAACAGCTTCTCCTCAATCTGAGAAACTGTCCAAAAAGGAAGGTTGTCCTTTAAGTTCTGTGGGTGAGTAGTGTGTTCCGATCTGTGTCCTTTTTATAACAATGCATGTTAGTTTTGCATTTTGGACCTTGATGGTAAGGTCTAAAAAGTTAATGGCTGAAGGGTTGCTGGAGATGGTGAATTATAGTGAGGCCGATTGGGTATTAAGCCAAGTATACAAATCCAGAGGTTTCTTGGCCCGGCCCTTTCCAAGTGAAGATAATATCATAAATATACCTGCGCCAAATATTGATGTTGTTGTGGAATGAGTTGGTCAGGTGCAGTACGTATGTTGCCTCAAATTCAGCCATGTAGATAATGGTGAGACTGCCGGCAAACGCCGTCCCCATCGGAGTTCCACTGATCTGGAGGTAGAAGTTGTCATGAAAGCTGAAGAAATTGTTGGTCAAGGCTATTTCTAGCAGTTCAATTATGAAGTTCACGGGGACCCTTCTTTGGTTCATGTGATGGGTGAGGTGGTTCCACGTACATGCTAGGGTTGCTTCTTGGGGATACTGGTATACAATGTTTTAATGTCTAGACTGACAAGGATGTCCTCGGCATTGTTAAAAGGAGTGTCTTCAAAAGTGGTGATCGTCAACATAGTATTCCTAAGGTATGTCGGAGTGAATTGGCTCAAAGGCTTCAGAAAAAAATCAATAAACTTGCAAATGGGTTCAAATGTGTTCAAGGATAGACCCGCACCCGGACACTACGGGTCTCCCAGCGGGATTGTTGGCTTCCTTGTGCATCTTGAGGCGTGCATAGAATGCTGGGGTTCTATCCTCTGAGCTGTTCAGGAAGGTCTCTTCTTTGTCACTGATCCAATCCTGTTCAAGAACATATCTGGTGGTGGCTTCGATTTGATGCTTGATGTCACTGGAAGGACCTTTTCTCAATTTCGTATAGTTTGTTTCAACATCCAGCAAGGTCATTAACGTCTTCTTGTATTGGTCAATGTTTTGAACCACTATGCCCCCTCCATTGTCAGCTGTTTTGATGATAATGTGTGATACGAGCTGGATCTGTGTTGTTGTCATTGGGGCAGTAGGTAGATTTTATCCTGAAGCCAGTGTATTCATCTGATTTGGTGTAACTTGAATCCTGAAAGTGGGATTTGAGGCATATGGAGCGAAAGAAGCTCTTGAGCTCATTATGTAAGGTGAACCAGTTGGTGGGATTAGTTGGTACATACGAGAGTTCTTCTGTGGACAGATTGAATCCAGAGAGGTTGAAAATGGGTAGTACGTCCAGGTTTGCTGTCTCAGCTAGTTGCGTCTGCGGCCTCTCGGTTGCCGCCAGTTCAGGTATTTGAACAATGGCATTGGTGGAGGACCCCAGAAGGTGTTCTTGGGGCCCCCTCTCCCTAATAAAGGACACCAGCGCTATACTTACAACACCTAAGCCTCTAAATTTCATAGAGTATTCTACGGCCTCTGCGCTACCATAGCAATGCATTCAAAGCGTTGTGCCATTGTGCGTGCGCAACAGTGCAGCGCTGTGTTCACGGTCACTTGTGAATACACTTTGGCCCCATTTCAGAACATCCAGGTTCCTCCCAGACACAATTGAGACTGAATGGGATTACAGCCAGCGCAATACTTACAACCCGCAAGCCACTCAAAATCATTGAATAATGTACAGTGACTGCTCTACAGTGCAACACACTCAAAACAATGAGCTATCACGCGTACGCTATGGTGAAGCATTGTGTCCACTTTTTAGTCAATCATGTGCATTTGCAGCCTAATATACTGCTTCTCTGCTCGAGAGTCGCTTCTGCACCCTCAGCGCTCGGAAATCAGCATGCCATGCTCCAGGTAAGCGCGCTTGTAGCCCCATATGCAATGAGCATTGAAACAGCAGATCCAATTTCTGGTTCTTCGCTTTCCAATTGCAAATCCTCATACTTTTCCGATTTCTTCCACAGATCTATTCATTACTCTGGGAACAGCACGCTTCTCCAGTGCAACTAACTTGCATTTTCAAGGCGCCGGGACACATTTTCGCCATGGTTTGCCCATGACACCATCTGGAACTGCTCTGAAACAACACGAGCCAGTCACACCTTGTTGGAGGTAAGCATGTGCCCTTAGGTCACCCTTCCCTTACTGTCTAGTCCCCTTGCCCACAACACCACATGCAATTCATAGCACAAGGTCAATATAACCTTTGCCTTCCCTGCCTCCAGATTTATCCTAGCAACTTGGTTCACTCTGCATGCTCTGCCCAGCCCGACTGACCCCGGCTTTAAGACCACCACTGGTCGGATTCTGCTGCTACTCACCTACGGGCCCCCCCCATTCCCAGGACCCATGCACAAGGTTAGTGCTGCTGATTCAGGAACCCCAGTCTTCCCTTTTCCCTTGTTGTTTGTACCTATCCACTTAGAACATTCTGAGTTTTTTTTTAGCTTTTTAATTATCTAAAACAGTCCTTCCAATGTGTGCTCTTACCCACAGGCAGACACAATTCATGGCCCGGAAGAAGGTGCCAAAATGACCTTGGATTGGTGACCTTTTGACTGCAGCAAGACCCACATTTTGGATCACACTTGAGGACACACATTTTCCTTTCTTTGATAATATTTCTTTCTCTATTTGTATTATTACCACTATGTAAATTATGCATTTTTTCGTATTTACAATGTTGTTAAATCATGCTATGCACTTGCCTTTTCTTGAACAGCTAGATATTCAACTGTGGAGCTATGAATTTGTGTTCGTCTAATATGTTGTTCACTGTACTCACAAGACTCATGTTTTTGATAATTATTATTGGTTTGTACTACCTTAATGTCTCACAACCATTACTGAAAATAAGAAATAAAGCCATTGGCATAGCCGAATTAAATAAGGCTATTCCCTGGTTCCATACATTATTCTACTTAATTTTTACCTGTAACCCTGCCTTCCTAATTCTACTTCAGACTATAGGATGGGTCTGAATGGCGATTTCCCTACGCCAATACAGTTCTTCTTTTTCACAAAAATAGAAAATCATACAAAACTAGAAGAATATTGGTGGTTACCCCCATTTGTTACACTCCATTTCTCAGCCCCGGGTTCCGCTTTCCTGCGCTATCCCTTTTATTACATTGTGGCATTTTGTTGGGGCAAGTACTGTGTGGGAGAGGAGTGGGCATAGCGTGATACAGATTTGTGGGTGCAGATTAATGGGGGTCCTGGGACGAGGGAGGACTTTTGAGTACTGTCTTAATGTAAGGGACTGGGCAATGATTTGTGGGGGTACTAGGGTGGACTTGTGGGTGCTGCCTTAAAGTAGGGGGTTTGAGCACAGTTTAGTGGGACCACTGAGACGAGGACAGAATTGTGTGTGCTGCCTTGATGTAGGGGTTTGGGGCACAGATTAGTGAGGGTACCCGGACGAGGATGGCATTGTGTGTGCTGTCTTATGGTAGGGGTTTGGGGTGCAGTTTAGTGAGGACACTGAGACGATGGCAGACTTGTGGGTGCTCACAAAAAGAAAGGACCTTGGCTGCAAAGCCAGCGGTGTGGTCTGCGCTCCCATATACCACTTTGTGGTGTATAATATTCTTGATCGTTTTCGAAAAAAGAATATATATATATATTCTCAAACTTCTCAAAATGTTCAGAAGATATTTAATTCTCAATATTCTTTGGTTATAAGTCTTAAAAGTGCAATTCAATATTCAATTGTGATTGGCAAATGCATATCAGGGACAATGCATTTCAGACACAATATGTACTTCTTCAGGGCCAGTATGATTCTTTAGCTAGATCTAATACATTATCATGAATTAATCCATTGGAATAAGCCACATAAACATTATCAAATCAGGATACATTATGGTAAGTAGTGGTAAGTAACAGTCCATTTGCATATACATCATCCACTTGATCATCATCCAACCAGTGTACGTTGAGGTTAAGTATACGTGAGAACCAAAACTGTCGCAAGTATCAAGACATGATAGGTAAAATATCGACATCCAATTGTATAATGTTGTTAGATCAGCAATACATACGTTATATGATGTGATATTAGTAGAGGGCGAGAGAAGAAAGAAAGAGATAGCACATTATTGATATATGGTCAGCCTAATCTCATTCTTGTGCATCCACGTGATCATCATACATCATCTGTGTGGGTGAGCCGATTCTCCAAGCAGAGACTTGGGCGGATATCTTTATCCACTGCAGGTGCTTTCCTGTGGAACAGCCTCCCTGCCTCGCTCCATCTTGAGTTGGATTTCCTCAAGTTCCGGAAACTCTTCAAGACTTTCCTCTTTGCCTCCTCCTCTCTCACTCTCCCCTGCTATCCACCTCTTTCTGCTCTATCGCCCTCTTCCAGTGGCAGCTCCTATATGGATGGGTGTAAGAGCAAGGCCCCCCTTTTTTGCATGATAGTTGAAAGATGTACATTTAGAATAAAAACTACCTTGCATCTTTCACCTAGCATGGTTTTCCAGCATTCTATTTATTCGTGTGTCAGGCAGTGGCAATGATTATATAAAGCACATGGCTGGTGTGGTAACGAAACAGCCTGGCACTGATACAGCCTGTGTGTGCATGGGCACGTCCCTCTTCAAGCAGTCTTTCCCTCTAGTTCGGCATAGAGCAGGAAGTGCTCCACTCATATGCTGTTGTCCTATTACATTGGAGTGCGGAAGGGCGTAGAAGGTCTGGCCCTGCAGCCTCTGATAATACGCAGACAGCATAAATTGTGCCAGAGACTGTGACTGACAGCACCTATGGCCAATCTGAGGGCAGGATCTGCTGTATGTCATGCACACATTCAAAAGTCCATTGACTGTTATTTTGAGCCATTGGAATTTGAGTGTATGCTGTACAGGGGTGGGGGGACACAAGCATCCGGCCTGGGCCTTTCACATCATGTGACTGCATGTGCAGCGAGAAGACGACTCGAGCCAACATCTTTCTGGCCACCGAGGTATGTAGCCAGCTGACCTACTGATTGAGCCTCACTCAACAACCGAGGAAAAACTTGCATTGCCTATCCGTTTACTTCTTTTCAGACCATGATATGCAGGTAGGTTTGGTTCCCCCAGGACTCACTCAGTGGTTGGTGAGTAAAGCCTGCCTACTCCACTCTGTTGATATACGTCTCTGGTTTGCTCTTTATGTTTGCTGTGTGGCGTCAGCGTGATTTGACTCGTTTTAGAAGCAGGGTCAGCAGCGAGCACAATATGTTAATTATTTACTTGTCTTTTTGCGCCTCTCCCCGTCTAGTGAAATCCCTTAGATCTGCTCAGAGATGTGTAGCAGCTTCTCTTCTAAGAATCTGCTCCACTAGGGAGGCATGGCCTTGAACCTTCTGCACCTCACCCTTTCTGGGCGATGTTCTGTTTTAAAATTCATGTTTTAGTAATACAAAGGCAGATCAGTTGCCGTCTGGTATGGTAGGTAACAAGGCGGGCGCATAATGGCTTGAGTGCATCATGTAATTTGTTAGGTCGTTGCACTATTGCAGGCTGAAAAATGAAGCATAAATGTTAAAGGTACGGCTCTTTTGTTACACTGCTGCAGATCCTATTGTGATGGGACTCCGGAAGGGGTTGAATGGATCATGGGACATGCTGGAGTCCCAGATTGGCTGTGTCATATAATACAGTTCTCAGGGTGCAGGCGCTGAGCAGGAAAACATGTCTGCTTTTCAACTGATAACATATCTGTTAAAATGGAATATATGTTCTTTACTGGCCCCACCCACATTGGCTTACAAGATGTAGACCAATGAAATGGCTGGAGGGTCAGTCAGACCAGCACAATATATGCAGTAGTCTTTAGTTGGACTATGAGGTACCACATCCATTACAACATTCTCCAGGTGCATTAATATTAGCCAATTTATGGTGCTCAAATAAATTAATCTCGAAGCATAAAGGGATCAGTTAGTTCTGCTGTAATTCAAACCTCTATTGGCAGATTCCACAAACATGCTTTGCACGTTGACACATCTTAGAAGTGAATGTTGTGTGCAGACATTGTGGATTATATTTCCATGTTTCTGAATCCTGATCATGATGCAGTTGGCACAAATCACACAATTCTTACTTTGATAGTTATTATTTTTGTGAATGGCTTACTTAACTGGTAAATTAAGTTTAGTAGTAGTGTATTGCATGCTTTAGGCATTACTTTGGTGCCACATAAAGGTTTTATGACAATAAGGCATGGCTGAACAATAGATATCAATTATTCCGAAATGCCCATTACATGCATTCATATTTTACATTCCCAACAACAGAGTTTAATGAATATATTTGGGTACATTTCAGGACCAGCTATACTTGTACAACTTGCTTTGAAATATGCAATTGCATAAGTCAGAGAAATTCCCCACCATAAGCCCCTCTATAGGTTTTGGGCTTGCTTGCTACGTTCGCTCTAAGGGAAATTTGGGGGCAAGCATTTACACCCCACCACTTAACAGAGTCAGCAGCCGCCACTGCTCTCTTCCTCTACGTCTGCTCAGTTTTGCTGACTGGTTGCCTGGTGTACCTTCAGATCCTCACAGGTTCCAAACCTCCCCCGCCAGTATCCTGCACTTGCCTCCGGGCCTTGCACTTGCCGCAGAACTACTGCCCATCCGATATAACCCATGAGAGTGGTATCTCTCTGCACTTAACCAATGTTCTGAAGGGACTGGGCGCACTTGGTCCCTATTGCCCCAACACACTTCCTGTTCTGTGCACCTGCATGATCTGAATGTATCATGCCTAGTAAGATCGTTTGTCTTGTCTTCCTTATGTCTTCCCCTCCCATGTGTGGTTGCGCTTTGAAACACTTGTGTATAAGTGCATGATAAATAAACAATCAATCAATCAACCCCTTACACAATGCACATCATAAAAATAATTGTACACCAGGACATGATAACTCTGTTACCATGTAATAAAATTAAAAAAAAAAATCATTGTTCTCCGGGACATGATGACTCTATTAACATGTAATCTCCAACAACATCTTTTCATAAATTGCTTCCAAACTCCTTGTGACTCTGCACCCTGAAATGTGCACGTAGGATATGTTAAAACTGGCAACACCAAACCGGCAACTCCTCTCCCTCAGAATCGTCCCAGCGCTGCTGCAATGAATCTACACAAGCTGTGTTTTTATTTTCCCACAGCAACACCATTCCCATGTAAAGTACGATACCACACACCTTTTTCTTTTAGGTCCACTTCTCCAATAAAGAGTAGCTTGCTGGCACAACTTTGCTGCCCAAATGCCGTCCATTGCCCACATCTTTCCTTCATATACGCCTCCATAACAATTTGTGACCGGCGCTGTGAAGAAAACCTCATGTTCCGAAGCTCGGAACAGTTGATCCCTTCTGAGAGAGTCATCACACCGGTGAACGTTCAGGGATCCTTTCCCCTCCAATCTCTGACTCCCGGAACACATTCTATGAATCGCCAGCACCTCCAGCAATCCATTGACGTCACCAGTTTTTTTTGTGACTCTGAGCAAGACAATGCTCCTGCTCCGCAACTGCTCCAATGGCTGCAGCCATGCTCTGGATGCCACATCCCTGCTCTGGATGCACAAAATTCTCCCCAATGTACCGGAAGCAGCGCAGCTCCTTCCTCCTTTCGGACACCAATAGGGAGGAAGGCCAGGTCAACCATACCCCACAGACAAAGGCAATCAATGCCTGCTACAATTCCACTTCATCCAGTCCCACCAACACAGCAGCACCCTTCTTATTGCCTCCTGCTGGACTTCACTCCTGTCCTCCAGCAACCTCTCACTGCATTTTTCAACCTCCTCTTAGACCTCGCCTCTTGACTTCTGCATCTTCTCATCTCCTGCTGTGGCTGACCTCTTTACTGGTTTCCTTCTGTCTCCAGTGCATCTGACAGCAGGACGTGTCTTCCTGCACTCCCTGCCACCATCTTCCAGCCTCCTGAAGCATTTCCAGGCAAACTCCTCCTTCACCAAGATGGGCATCCACCAGGTCTGCTCTGCATTTCATCCTGGGTTCCTGCTTATAACACCCTCATCACCAAAATGTAGTAAATGGACCACTACAGGAAGGACAGCCATGACGCAGGAACCAGGCAGGGACAGGGTAAGTACAAAAGGAATGTACTTTGTTAGTTACAGGTCAAAGGCAGGAGCTAATAGGAGAGCAGGCTTCAACATACTTCCACGTCACAGCTCCCATCCTGAAGTCCCTTTCCAACTGCCAAACCCAGAACTCCCAGACCCTTGCAGTCCACATTCCCTCACACATTCTGGGGACAGCTCACAGCACAACCATCAGAGCATGCGGGATACCACATCATCCAATACGGAGGTAGTCTTATGTGAAATAGAAACCAGACTAATTTAGGGAATGTACCTACATTCACTCCAAAATATATTTCATCAAGAAACACTGAGGTAACAAAGTAAACAAATAAATGTCTGTGATTTGCGATGAAACATTAATTTTCAGACTTCATTTTGACTATGTTGTCAGAAATACTTCCCGTCACACGTTGAAAATATGTGGTTGGATTGGTCCACATGAATATCTAGCACATCTTTATTGAATTTATTTTGTATTATTCTATTATGTATGCAAGCTGCATATAGTCAAAACACAATGGGCCGGATTTACAAAAGCGTTTTACAATGGTGCAATCCCATTCAAAAAATGCTTTGTAAATTTGGGAAAACAGGGAGCGACTGGAGTGTTGCCTACAGAAAAGAAACAGGGTTTCAAATGCAGGAAGGAAGTTATATTAATTTGAAGAGGAGGCTGTAAGGATATTTGGAGTGTTACAGCACAGAGTACAGCACTACTGCACAGGTAGCAAACAGCACAGAGTACAGCACTACTGCACAGGTAGCAAACAGCACAGAGTACAGCACTACTGCACAGGTAGCAATTTTTTTTTTGCAGCACCACCACAAGGGTGCGGTGCATTGCTATATGTGTTACCAGATTAACAAGGAAAGACAGGCCATTCAGTCAAAAACGATTTTAACATATAAGATGCAAATCTATTTTTACAGTTAAAAGCACACGTGCACATTCAAAAATGCACACTATTTTTCACCTGAAATGCCTATGGTGCGAGAGACACATTTGAAAATAATAACTAACATTATTTATAACTAACCTGACTAATGAAACTAAAGTTAACATAATCCACTAATAAAAATGTGTCTCCACTGCAGAATTAGGCCTATTCTGAAAGTGAACTTTTAAACGCACATCCATTTTTTTTCTCTGCTGCCCTGTCCACATAATTACAGGAAGCAAAAGGGCTCGAAAGAACAGGAAATCAGTTGGTTACAAAGTATTACTATAAAAATGAGCCATTGTGTAGAGAAGGAGGAGATGGCATGATTGATTCTGATTTGAGCAGCGTCATAGCAAGTATCATGCTAGAGGGAGTGATCAGAGTTTTGCTGGGGGGAGTTTGAGGAGAGAGAAGGGCAGTCAAGATTTGGCAGAGCTGGGAGAAGGACCTTTTTCCTGGCTGCGACATTCCTATCTGCAAAAGCTGAGAATTCCAGATAATAACCCCGGTTTGAGAACGGCAGGCGTTCGTTTTCACTGGGGTTAATCTTCAAGGGAGCCACATTCAGAAAGAGAACAGCTGAAGAAAACTCTGAACAGATAAGGTAATTACATAAGTGTGGGAGCAGAGTGTGTATGAGAATGTTCAGTCAGAGTAGGAAAGGAGATTCCGGTGCCTTAATCACACGTTAATGTTGCAAATTGTGTTCTGTTCTCCGCCATTTTTTTTTTCAGTGTATTACAGACAATGCTGTTAATGTGCTGTTTTATTTATTTCTGTAAAGAGTGAGATCGTGTTTAAATGCAACTTTTATAATACAGAAAAATATTTGAAAGCAGACGGGTGGTGTGTTTTCTATTTACCAATATAGTACTGATGATGAGGGGAGATTTTTAAACAATGCAATTGTCATTTTAAGACAGATGTGTGCATGATCATATTCAGTATGGGCAGTTGAGAGTGATTGTTTGTAGCATAGCTCGTTGGAGGTACATGAGCCAACGGGAAGAGGGACTCTCTGAACATAGTTCCCTACCGTATATAAGGTAGTGGAAATTACCACAAAATTACCACATATAGCTCTCTGTCATAAATAAGTCAGTGAGATCGCCCATGGTGGCACACTAACACTAACACTGAAAATGTGGTATTCCTAAAATGTAGGTCTGAGGTCTCTCTAGTGATTACACGAAAAATCTAAGCAAAGATAAGGGATTCTGGACATTGGGGCCACAAATAAAACAAGGGAATTATGCTCACCAAAATACCACCAACCACGCATACCAACCACGCATACCAAATATGCATGTCTGGGTGCTGAAATAATGCTTGTCCACTGTATTATTGTTGCACATGGCCAAATCTGAATACAAGGAGTGATTATTGCTAAGTTATTTTTCGGCGGTAATAAAATACCGTCAGGCCCCAAATCTCCACAAAATACCCTACATATTTATGGTGCGTTGCAGGCCGGGAAAGTGATCATAGAGTACCTACTGGGCGTGGCAAGTGTGTCTCACACTGCCATTTGCACATTAAAGGGAACCAATTTTATAATAGCAGTGTGCCACTAAAAACGAATTTCAGAATGTCACAAAGGGAAACCACATTCTCAGATCTAGTGCAATATTTAGAGGCAAAGTTGTTTGCACATGGGAATTGGTCGTCAAATAGTACGTTAGAATGGACTAACCGCATTCAGGGTGAGGTGCAGAAAGGCAGCATAATTCAGGTCTGCCTTACAAGATTATTGAATGCAGCCGATAAAAGTGCAGAGAAAGACTGTTTAATACGGCTATGCGGCAAAATATGGTTTATTTTAAACAAGTCCCTGCAAATGCAAGAGAATGATACTCAGCTAATTAACAGGTTAAAGACTGAATTAGATGGGGCAAGTAAAAATCAGGAAATGTTGAGAGCAGAATTGGATGTATGCCAAAAAGACATGCAATTAAAATGCAGAGCCTTTGATACTCAGTTATCCAAAAGCAAGAAACAATTTGAAGATAGTGAGCAAGAATTGGCACACTTAAAAGCCTTAGTGGATCACATTAGGCAGGATAAAGACGAGGTTGTTTCAGAAATGCAGATTTTACAAAAAGAACAATGTGAAAAAGAAGGTGATCTCCAGAGTGCAGAACAAGAAATGATTAAAATGATTCAAGAAAGAGACAAGAGAAATAAAGAGTTCAATGAATGCCAAATGCAAATGTGCGACATGCAGGAGGTGATTAATAAAATGAATGGTGAAAACAACTATTTGCAAGATGAAGCCAACAGACTCCTTAAAAAGTGTAAGGACTTAGAACAGCAAATGTGCATTCCCAGGTCCCAGGAGAGGCGGCAGGGTACCACATTCAATGGAGTGGAGGTGAATTCTAGCTCTGCCCAAAGAGCTAGTGCTCCAGTGACTGGGCCGGTGACTGAATTTGGTTGCAGCGCCCTTGGGGGATTTGATACTCCCATTGGGGGCAGCCACCAATCTCATACACCTGGAAACAGGATTGAATCACAAAATAATGCAATTCCATGCATTGCAACAAGTAGCCCCATAAAAATGATGAAATCCATTAAAGCCCTGATCAAACCATTTAAAAAGGGAGGTGAATGCTGCATTGAGGATCACTTAGAAGCGGCCATTGACATTTTTAAAGCACTCCAGATACCTAAGGAACAGTACAGACAATATTTTCATTTAACTTTAGATGCCCCGACGGCCAGCATCATAAGGGGATTAAATGAACAGCAGAATATGACATGGCTGGAGTTTGAAAAAGAAATTAGGCGTCATTTTTCTCCTTTTCAGTCACTGCAGGAGGCAAAGAAAGTCGCGTACACAATTACTGCTGGACCTAATATATCTCCTCGCCAATTTTTACAAGACTTAAAAAGAGCATTTTCTCGCTTTGATGTATCTTTTGACTAAAATTCCAATGAGTTTAAAACTGCATACTTCTATGGGCTACAGAAAGACATCATATCCCAATTGGTCCGTGAATTTGGCCGTGACAAGTCCCTTGAATGGATTGTACATCAAAGCACAAAACTATATGAGCTACTCTATTGTCAGGGTAGAGAAAGTGATAAAATGAAAGATACTGGACCTAAATCTAAAGAACCCTCAGCCACAGTAATGGAAATCAGGTCAGCCAAAATTTCCCTTGAGTCTGCTCAAAGCCAAGGTAAAAATAATGTGACACCTGAACAAAGGGGTAATCAACAAAGATCGCCATTTCCTGTACCAATGTTCCAATCACATGATCCTAGTAATAGAGAGAGCTACATCAGCCCTAGGTATTTAGGGGACAGACCCCGGGTAGGATACCGGCCTGATATGGCAGGTATGAACAATAACCAGAGACAAAATCAAGATCAAAGAAATGATGGTCCCTACCAGTCATTGGGGACACAGAGCAGATTTGATCCCAGCACCATGATATATGGTAATCAGGATAGGCCCCGATATGTGGATCGATTTACTGATAATGGAAATCAACATAGGGGCCAGTACCCACAATCTGAGAGACAGGACATGAGGCAAAACGTGAACTACAGTCCACGCCAGTACAATGATTCCCCACTAGGGGACTATAATCAAAGGATGGGTGCAACCCGCTCCCCTCCACAAATGAATCAAGAGTTCAGAAACCATCCCAACCGACATCAATCACCTGAGAGGTATCAGAATAGATCCAATCAGGGGGAAAACAACCAATATCGACCTAGGCCACAGAAAGAGGATCCTAGAGAGATGGAAAGGTTCCAGTGCCTTGAGGCCCAAGTGAAAATGTTAGCTGAGCAAATAGGAAAGCTCTATACAGCGCAAAAACAACCTTCCAAAGAGGGGGCTGATGGCCATAGCAATGACCGGGGGGCTTCCGAAAAGTGACTAAGTACTCATGATAACTGCAGTGCCAAAAGGACAGATTGCTCTGATATAATTTTGCATAACGACTCTGAGATGCCTAATGGATTAAAAATGAAAGTACCAGTAAATGAAATTGTGACAGAAAGTGAAAATACTTCTAAAAAAGAGGTATGGTTTAACTTTAGGAATTCCAAAAGAACAAAGGAACAGATTTAAGAAAAATGACTCATGCATGGGGAATACCAGTGAACAGGGAGTAAGTGGAGATGCTATAGCTCCTTCCCTAGGCAAGCAAAACAATGACCAAACACAGACAGAAAAAGGAAATACTCACAAGGAGGGTACAATCACCTGAAGAATTCTTTGAGCCACATATTTTTGAAGAGGCTGAAAGGGCTGGTATCACACTAAATGATCACAAATGCACAGAATTAAAAAATGACAAATTGCTGAATGATGTTGTTACACATGTTCAGTTGGAGGATTGTAATGTGGTCTCTGATGTTACCCAGATGGATGGGCGAACAGTGGCCACACTCCAAAAAACCTCTGATCATGGAGATATGAATAAAAAATCTCGCGCAGAAATGGGTAAAAAGGAGGGAAAAATGTCTTTCCATTTACCAATGTGCTTAGCCAAAAGTGAAAAAGACCTGAGAAAGGTGAGCCCTGAAATCAGTAAGAATTCACATTTCTGATGTGTATTAGAGGAAGTTGAGGACAGATATTATGCACCCATCACTGTAGAAGAAAAATGCCACACCTTTGCTATGATTGACACTGGCGCACAGGCCACAATTATGTCCAAGGAGCTGGTAAAGAGTATCAATGAAGGGAGGCCTCCACAGAGTCAGATCACAGTGAAGGAAAATCAAGGCTCAGTGCATAACTTTAATGGGGAGGAGGTGCCCATCATAGGTGTAACTGAGGTTGACATAAAAATAGGAAAGCACAGAATGAAACAAGAGGTATTGATCACATCTATTTGTGAAATTCCATTTCTGATGGGGACAGATTGCCTGAAAAGATTGTCTCCTCTCATAGATGGGGTGAATGGAGTGCTGTGGTCCTTAACCAAAAAACCATTGAGGCCTAAGAAACTAAAATCACAAAACAGCAATATAAATGAATGTCACACTGTTGCCAAAACAAATGATGCTGTGGAGGTATATCTCCGGAATAGCTGCATACCTAGTGTCACTGTCATATTAATGTGTCAAGACAAAATGCAGAGCGACAATGAAAAACTACCTGTACAAATATACTTGGACCCAAGGAAAGATTGGCAGACTGCCATAGATGAGCACACATTATGTTTTTATCTAAAAGAGAAAACGTGCAAACAGAATATTGCTCCTAAAACAGATTCAGAAAAACACATTACCACTCTGGCAGAAATACACATGGAAGATGAGCAACCATGGGTTCATGTTGGTATAAATGATTATTTTAAAACAATAAAAGCCACTTTAGCGCTTGAACATGAAAGGAGTTTCATTAATGAGAAATTGTTGCAAAAAATAATGGAAAGGGAAGAAATCCCGAGATTTAGGATTAAAAACCAATATGTTTCTGGCTTGGACAGTCCAGACTTTGAAAACCGAATTGCAGGCAGATGCATGCTTAAAATTAGCATTGGGCAGAAAACAATTTACCATAATGTATGGATAGTGAGTGGAGCACAAAATGAATTTTACATGGGAAATGACATCATGCACAGAATGTGTATGGTGTTAGATTTCCTTAATCAAAAAATATGGTCACGCCTAGGTGGTCCGGCACCTGAGTTTGAAGACAAAAGAAGGGCTTATCATTGTGCACAACTGGTTCCTTATGCAATCGAATTACAAATGAGGAAAAATACTATTATTCCTGCATTTACAAAACAGTTTGCAATAACACTGAAATGCAAAAATGGACAGCAGATGAAAGGCTCTGATGCATTTGTATGCCTGAATGAATCCATAAAACAGCAAGGCCTGGATTATGAATACATGCCATTGGTAGACATTGGTGAGGGATCTGTAAAAATCATGGTAAATAATAAAGGTTGTCAGGATATTCATTTAGAGGAAAACTCCCCATTAGGAATGGCCATCCAAAGATCACATTATACGGCAGATTTAAATAACATGGTGATTGGGAATATTCCTGGAAAATATGTAGATGCCAAGGGCGAGTTGCCAGAACACCTGGACTCTCAGCCCAAAGGAATATTTAAAATTCATTCTGTGTATCCTTATGATTCAAATGAGACAGTGTGCTGCCATCAACAGGATTGCATAATATTTAATTTAAATGAAAATGAAACAGAAAATCAGCCCATTGAAGTGGAAGCTGATATGCCAACATATTTAAAAGTGGCAGCTTTACAAAAAGACACAGCCACACAGTTAGAAGAAAGCGCCGAGATTCCCTTACCAGAAGATTTTCCAGAATTTTCCAAAATGGTAGAAGAGCAGATCTCCTTAGCGGATGCATGTGAAAGCAATGAAGAGAGGGACAATCTGAGGGAGATATTTATGGAGTTTAAGGATGTATTTGCAAAAGATGCTTATGATTGTGGTTTAACTGATTTACATGTGGCCACACTACCAGAAGGGTGTAGCAGAAATCCAGTGTTTGTGCGCCAGTATAGACTACCGCTGGCATGTTTAGAATCATTGGCAGAGATTATTAAAAATTTGGAATCACGGGGAATCATCAGGCCCATTCATAGCACATCCAATACACCTATTTTAGGTGTATTGAAGCCAAATGGTCAATGGCGGCTGTGTGCAGACTTGAGAGAGTTAAATAAAAGAGTACCAATATCTAGATGGTCACTGCCATTCATTGATCAGGGCCTAGCTGAGGTACATGGTTCAAATGTATTTACCACATTAGATCTCACCTCTGGATATTGGTGCGGCCATTGGCAGAGGAGATACAACATTTATTTTCCTTTACATTTGACAGGACTCAATATGCCTGGCTTAGAGCCCGTTCGGGTACATCAATAGTGGGAGTGAATTTGGCATATTTCTGAGAAAGGCCATGCCGGATGCAGCGGAAAGAGGAACAATAGTTTATGTGGACGATGTCCTGATAAAAAATGAAAGCCTGAAAAGCCATTTTGATGAAATAAGACATGTACTTGGCCAATTGCAGAAAGCAGGCGCCAAAGTATCTTTGCAGAAAGCACAATGGTGCAAGAAAAAAGTGAACTTTCTAGGGCATGAAGTGACTGAACATGGGCTAAATCCACAAAAGAAGAAAATAGAGGCCATACAAAGATTAAAAGATCCTAAAAATGTGAAAGGAGTAAAAAGTTTATTAGGGATGACAGGCTATAACAGAAAGTTCATTGAAAATTATGCAGAAATCACTCAACCATTGACTAAACTGCTTAAACTGAATACTCCCTGGAAATGGGAAATAGGGCAGTCTGATGCAGTGGCTAAATTAAAGGAATGTCTTGTAAAGGCACCATGTTTAGCATACCCCATAAAGGACAGGGATTTCTTTATAGAAATAGGTTTTTCTGAACATTGTATGTCAGCAGTGTTATCACAAAAACACAATTTGAATCACAAAACCATTGCATATGCAAGTAAGGCATTTTCCCAAGTTGAAATGAAATTTAATGAATGTGAAAAGGCCCTATTAACCACTGTGTGGGCGCTACAACATTTCCGCCCCATTGTTCAGGGAGAAAAGGTAATTATTGAAACAAATCATCAACCTTTGAAATTTTTAGAGAGTAAAAGAATTAGATCAGGTAATCTAGCGCAATCCAGAATCACTT
This sequence comes from Ambystoma mexicanum, assembly GCF_040938575.1. Taxonomy (NCBI): domain Eukaryota; kingdom Metazoa; phylum Chordata; class Amphibia; order Caudata; family Ambystomatidae; genus Ambystoma; species Ambystoma mexicanum. The sequence goes on along the minus strand of NC_090941.1, from coordinate 822,298,797 downwards.
CATGGACGCTGGCATTACAAGGTTTTCCCGTAGAAGTGAGATATGGACAAAATAAAAAGAACCCAATTGCTCAAGGGTTAGCTGACTTACATGACTGTGCAGCTGAACAAATACCAAATGAAATGGAAGTAGAAACTAGTTTGCAGGAATTTGAACAATCACCACACAAAGCTTTTGATGAAAAAACATGCAAGGATTTGCCAACTGTATATGTGGATGGTTGTGCTTTTCACATTGAAAATGACAGTAATAAACAGTTAGTGGCAGGAATAGGAAATGTCTGGTTGAAATGTGAAGGTGTCCCCAGTATAGGGATGAGGATTGGAGATAGGAGCAGTCAGGTGGCGGAATTGGCAGCCATTTATAAAGCAATTGCTACTGCAGTTGATAAAAAGTTCAGTGGAATTGTCCTGGTGACTGATTCTGACTATGCACGGAATAGCTTTGTGGAGTATTTGCCTGGTTGGAAAGCAAGAAGCATGGTTACATATAACAAAAAGCCACTTAAGCATGGAAAAATGATACAAGCCATAGACAAATTGGTGTCAGAGAATGAGTTAACGATATACTGGAGAAAAATTCGTGGGCATTTAAAAACACCAGGAGAGGATAAGGAGGGAAATGATAAGGTAGACCACCTGGCTAAGATTGGGGCTGTGATGGGAGAATTGCTACCTATTGATTATTTAATGGGTGAAATACAAATTGATGCAGTCACACGTTCTAAAGCACCAAAGGAGGTAGATCAACCGGTGGTGCAGTGGAGTCATGACACGCCAGACCAAGATTTGATTGAGGCACAAAAGAATGATCAAATTTTGGGAATCTATTATAATCATTTGATAGATCCCGAACAAAATCCTTTAACAGAAAATTATTGTATGGGAAAAGAAGAGTTGAGGGTGCTATTAAAGAACAAAACACGAATTAGATTACAGGATGGACTCATGATTAGAGAGTCCACAACAGGACAAATACAGTGGGTAGTACCCCTTTCATTCAGAGGACTAATGCTACACCATGCACATGATGCCATAACTGCAGGACATAGAGGTTCACAAAAAACATTAGAAATACTAAAAGATTATGCTTACTGGCCACATATGTCCCAAGATGTGGAATTATATACTAGAGGATGTCTAGTATGCGCCCAATTTAAACCTGCTTCACCAATGCATAGAGCACCATTGATGAAAAGAGGCCTAACTCTCCCATGGTCAGATTTGCAAATAGACTATGTAGGTCCTTTAAAAAGGTCGAGCAGGGGACACCGTTATATTTTGAGTGTGGTATGTTTGATGTCGAAGTGGATTGAATGCATTCCTGCACCGGATTGTAGTGCGCAAACAGCAGCCACATTGCTGGTGAACCATGTGTTCTCAAGGTTTGGGTTGCCACAAAGAATTGAGTCAGACAGAGGAAGTCATTTCACAAGTACTCTAATGAGTAAGGTATGGCAAATACTAGGGCCCTCATTACGACCCTGGCGGAAATCGAAAAACGATGGCGGAAATGCAATACCGCTATCGAATACCGCTCGGTGCGATTATGACCCGTCACCGTAAAGTACGATGCCATTAGCGACACCGTAGTGAACGCCAACGCTAACTGCACCAAGTACGCGCACGCGCGCCATGCGAAACCGTAATTACCACCATGGCACAACGGTACGGGAATTCTGACCCTAGCGGACATGTACCTAACGCCATCAAGCATGGCGGAAAGTACCATTCCGCCATGGTGAGAAGTACGGCATCGCAAACCAACCGTAAAAGGCCCTACTGAGTGCCTGTACACCACTCCCTGGCCACATTGCACAACTCCTCGTAGGTGCAATGAAGTCACACAATGCAACCAGTGAAATGTACAAGTCACCCATGCATGCCAATGAACAAATGAATGTAGGGGCTCCAAGTGCCTTGTGAGTGGCCATCCATATTAGCCATGGCACCATTGCCGTACTGATGCAGCACAGGCATGTGAAGCTTCAAGTACAGCAACATGAACTTAAAACTGAGACAAACAAAAACAGGCCCCCCATCGCTTGACACCAGTGTAAGGCAACATACAAAGCAGTATCCTGAGTGAGACTGCACCAGCCCTGTACTCCTGCCAGTAAACAAACCAACCATCAGCATAAGCATGTACCACACAAGTTGGCAGAGTGACTGAGCAGCCAGGCACATCTCAAGAGGGGCCAATGGGAGCAGCAGGGCACAGATGGCACGAATACAGAAGCTATTCCAATGGACATGACCTCAGTCTCCCTCCAAGAAACGCACGCAAAGACAGGCACCTGTGACCAGCCATATTCTGAAAATCACATCATTCCACCAATCCACCTGGCTGACCGGCATCTGTTACAGAAAAGCTAATCCCCCTCCCATGAGCATGACATCATCAAAACAGACATAATTGCAGCCCCTATCCCTGACCTTACTGGCCTTCGTAGGCAAACATGCCCAGTACAGTACCACGCAACTATACTCAGAAGCCGGAACCCAAAGCAGATCTCCTCACAATACATCGCTCCACAAATAGGAATATGCTACATTACTTGCAAAGAATAACGCTACACGGTCAATATCATAATCAAAATTTAATGCACAACAAAATCACCCGGGCCATACAGCTATTAGGTCATGAACTCCAAATCATATCTCATAATTGTGGGCTGCATCCGCAATAAATGACCAGCTTCTTCTTGTGTGACACCCTGTTCCTCCATGGTACACAGGGGCTACATTCACGTTCAAAAAGGCAACATGGAAGCGCCTAGAACCGCAGGGCCGTCCCATTAGGTAGGCACTAGTCCAGCTGAAAGCTCGAAATGTTGCTCCTAGCCACTAGTACTGCGTAAGGGCATGTGGGCCATTGGCGATCGTCCCATAAGATCGTAATGGTGCTCCACTGATTAACACGAAGCAGCAGGTGTCGGGAGTAAAAGCCATCTGCAGGAGTGGCATACAGATGGCAGCGGCAAAAGGGGAGGAGATACCTGTCACCCAAATGAAACGAAAAAGAATAGTATGGGCATCTGAACTCCATTTGAATTACTCACTTCAAAGATCACACTAAATCCACAGCCATATGCATGCTAGCCCACTCAAAAGGATTATTCGCACCCAAAAATCACTTGCGAATCATAACTATATAAATCGAGGTGAAAACACTATTACAAACGAGTGTTTGTGTGCATGCGTCTGTTAAAACAGAATCCATTAGATGGCATTAGTAACGTGCATAGACACAAGTGTTTGAAGGCGCGTCGAGACAGGGAGGGTTCAACAAGGGCAGATAGACGATGGTCCCACTATGGCAGTCCTGCATCACATAGCGCAGAGGAAGTTGATAGATTCCAAAAAGCCATGTACATGGCAGACTCTCTATTAAATCATCTGTCCATGCATCCATACATCATTCCCTCATCCCGGTATAAAAACGCCTGATTATTTACTCACATAACATTTGAAATTTCCATTGAGTCTGTGCTTAATGCAGTCTGCAAAATCCACTGTGCTCCAGGCCGGAATTCTAGTGTTGTGAAGTAACATGTATTTGGGAACGTCCTGCCTTATCCTCCACTACGCTATTGCGCATCCCATACTATGCATATCAATCATTGCATTCTCGCCATGGCTCCTGTCCCAAGGACATTAAACAATAGAACTTTCTATCTGCAGTCAGACCTGTGGGCGTCTCCTCGCCGCTAGCTGGAAACCGAAAGCGCTGTCCTTCAAATTCCTCATTTGCAACATCACGTCGAAAAGGCATCTGTGGCCGCTTGAAATCACAAATCCATCCATTTAGTGCGGCAGTGTGTGAAAATGGCAACTGGCTTCACTCACAAATGGGACGCCCCGCCCATCGGTGAACCGCGGTACAGTGCTGCATGAGGGTCCACCGTTAATCGAGTACTACATTCCACTGACCCTTCACAAGTTTGTTCCGGACTGCAAAGATAGTATGTGAAACAATGGGACCATAGCAGAATTAACATATGAAGCAATATCTCACTGCCATCGGGATGAAATACATGATTGTAATAGCAAGATGCCATGCGTCGATTTGCAGCGTTGTGTGCGGGACGTGCTCGCCCAAAGGGGATTGCAGCTTGCACAGGTGGAATGAATCACCACAGGTGGAGGCTATACAGCTTGAAAACACATAAATTGCACACCCAACCCCCTCCCACAACCACACCCACTCCAAAATGCTACCGGCAGGACTAGCGATGTTGGCCCTGGGGGACCTGATAGCACTGCAAGTACTCCAACTTCAAGAAGAAGACGAACACCAACTACTACAACAACCGGCCGCACAGAGGAGACGCAGGAGGAGGAGGAGGGCAAGGCAGGGCCAGCAAGGCCCACCAGCACAGCCACTACCACCACGCAGGCAGCCCGCAATCCCACGCCTCCGAGCACATCCATTCAACCTCACTGATGAGCAGATCCACACCCTCTACCATTTGGACAGGGACACCATAACCGCCATTGTGGACATGACACACGCTGACCTTGTCAGCATGATAAATAGCCCAACCGCCATCCCACCCCTACTGAAGGTGGTGTCTGTACTCCACTTCCTGGCCACAGGCACCTACCAGCACACAGTCGGACAGTTGCATGGCATTTCACAGCCACTGTTGTCACGGACACTATTGCAAGTGCTCGATGCCCTCCTGAAGCACGCAGACGACTACATCTCTCTACCACGCTCGGAGCAGGAAATTACGAACACAAAAGTGGGATTCCATGCACTTGCCGGCATACCGGGTTGCATTGGTGCCATCGACTGCACCCATGTGGAATTGGTTGTCTCACATGCCATGGAGGCCCAGTACCGCAACCGAAAACAATATCATTCTCTTAATGTACAAATGGTGTGTGACTCAAACAGGATCATTACACATTGTTGTGCCCGATTTCCTGGATCAACCCATGATTCCATGGTCTTACGGAACTCTACAATACCACGCTACATGGAGCGACATGCAGGGAACAGATCCTGGCTACTCGGTGAGTCTCATTTCATGCATGATAATGTGGGGTATGTGATGCGGCAATGACCTGGCAGGAAGGGGGGGGTGCTTACGTAGCAATGTCATTCCTCAAACAGCCTTTATTGTCCACATACAGGTGATGCCGGGTATCCACTGAAGAGATGGCTCCTTACACCACTCCGGAACCCACAGAACCAGCATGAGGAGGACTACAACCATGCCCACTCACGTACCCGTGTAGTCATAGAACAGGCATTCGGCCTACTGAAGGGTCGTTTCCGCTGCCTCAGCAGGTCTGGCGGGGCACTCCTGTACCGCCATGAGAAGGTTGCAAAGATGGTCATGGCATGTGTCATGCTACACAACATGTGCATACGTAGAAATGTGCCCATGCCCCCTGACGTAGAACTGCAAGCACCTGAATATGGTCATGATGTGGGTGGGGATGTGGCAGCACCTCAAGGAGTCCGCGAGGCACAGGAGGGCCGTGAAATTCGTCAGATTATCATAGATTCATGCTTCTAGCACTCACGCCTGGTGGCTGATACATGGACACGGGACTTGTGGCACTGTGTGTGTCTGGAACATGCACAATATGGACTGTATGCCTATAATGGCCTCGTACACAAAGATCAATGTCCACACATCTCATTGGATGATTGTGAAATGTTTATAGCATATGTGAAATTGTGTTACACACCCCATCGACCCGCCACCCAAGTAAGCCCAACACACCCCCTCCACCCTCCTACCTCCCCCCGAACACCAGTGTCCAAGGATGCTCATTGTCAGTGGGCAGACGCTATTGCAAGCCCCCTCTCCGGGTATCAGGGGCACCCCTGCCTGTGGAGCGCAGGTTCCTCCCAGATCTACGTTGGGGGCTGCCCTGGACGGAACTTGCAACGGATGATGTCTCTGCCTGCTCACGTCCATGCATGTCCCTAAGGGTTTGTGAGAGCTCAGTGAGCACACGGCGCACAGCGGCAAGTTCAGCACATACGTCTTTGGACGTCGCATGCAGTTCCCACCTCAGGCTCTCGGTGCTTCTCTCCATTTGTACTCTCAGGCTCTTGGTGCTTCTCTCCATTTGTACTCTCATTCTCTCGGTGCTTCTCTCCATTTCTCCCCTTAGTGTCTCTGTACATGTTTCTATGGCTGCCTTGGTACCCCCACATTCATCAGCATGGTCCTTGAGGAGCGTTGCCAGTTGCTGCTCTTGCACGATCACCTGGTCGAAGGACTGTTGCCTCTGCTGGGCCATGGCCATTTGCGGTGGTGTCACAGAGGGGCTGATCACCTCATGTTGCCTTGACACAGGGCTTGTGGGGGATGGCCAGTCGTCGTCTTGTGAGTGCCCCTGCGTGGTATCCTCATGGTGTACGGGATGAAACAAACAGGGGGATTGAGACAGGTCATGGATGGATCGTACATCGACATCACCGTTTTCTGTGTCGGAGCATGCTGCCATTAATGCAGTGTCACCTATGGTGCTGCTGCCACCAGAAGCAGTGCCTTCTGTGGCATCCATTGGGGGGGCCTGTGGTGGTGTTGTTGTGGCCATGCTGGGGTGCCTGTTGAAGTCCCCTCCTGTGTGCTGCCACTTGATTTGTGCTGCTGCCGTGTCTTGATCCGTGCAGCTGAGGTGGAGGGTCTTTGGCCGTTGGTCTTGGCCCTCTTTGCAGGTGTGCTGGTAGGGGTGTCCTGGAGCTCGTCGTTTGAATCGGACCCTGTGGTGGAGTAAAGGAGGGCGAGCGTTATTTATGGGTCTGTGGAAATTGGAATGGCAATGTATCACATGCATTGGGGTGGTACCTGAGGGTGATTTGGGTCAGGGCCTTGGAGGTGGTTTCATTTTTGTTTGGATTGAGGGTGCAGTTGTATTGCAGCCTGCAGTTAGGGGGTGCCTGCTGCACGTGTAGAGGGTGTTTTTAGGAATTTTAATTATTTATTTATTTAATTTGACTTTTAATGTGCGCTATCAGGCCAATGTAAGTGGACGTTCTCCTGGACATGTGTTTCTGTTGCACTATGTGGACACATGGTACTTCACATGATTGGACATTGTGGTTTTAGCATTGTTTTATTTGGGAGACCTACCTGATTCTTCGGATGTCTGCACTCCTTTCTCCATCCCTCCGACTCCCTCTATGGTCTCCATTCCAATGGTGGAGGCACAGATTTCTTCCCAGGGGGTCAACTTGATGGGTGATTCCGATCCTCCCCCGGTAGCTGTGGCAATGTTACGGTTGGCGGATAGTATGCTCCGTACGCGTATCCGCAAGTCGTCCCATCGCTTTCTGCATTGCTGTGGGTTGCGGGGTGCGGTCCCCACCGCACTTACCCGCTGTGCCACCAGGGCCCATATGGCCTTCTTGTTCGCAAGTGCCGTCCTGGTCATTTGCGTCGAGAAGACGACGGCAGCATTCTACTGGAGGGTCTCTGTGAGCACCGTGAGTTCCTCACGTGAGAAGTGGACCTGCCGCTTGCGGTCGCACGCTTTTTTCGCTACTTTTCCCATTGTTTTGGTTTCACTAGGGTGGATGACGTGTTGGGATGTCTCTCAGGGTAGTATTTTTAATGGTTGTGTGGAAATTCTGATTTTATAGGTGTACGGCGTGCTGTTTCCCGTTCCGGGACCATGTTTTTGCTTCCGTTTCCGTATATTTACGGTCACCGTATTTTCCGATTGCCGCTCATTACGGTGACCGCTATGATCGGTGGCGGAATCGCACCTAGGTCGCCGTACGATGACCGTGAGGGGCGTTTTGGGGACATTCCCGCCATCGCGGACTTTGCACTTCCGCCAAGGCGTAGTGCTCGTGCCCGATGGGTCAGAATTAGCCGCACTTTACTCCGTCGTGCAATGGCGGAAACGCTATTTACGCTATGGCGGTCAGGTCAGTTGCTTTCCGCCAGGGTCGTAATGAGGGCCTAGGTGTGAAAAGGAAACTACATATCGCATATCGGGCAGCGTCTTCAGGTACAGTTGAAAGAAGCAATAGGTCTGTTGTGGATATTTTAAAGAAATTTGTGACAGAAGCAGGTTCCAGCTGGGATTTACGTTTACCATTGGTTTTGATGGCAATCAGGTCGACTCCTGCCAAAGCAACAGGTGTTAGCCCCCATGAGGTCTTAACAGGTAGGAAAATGGTGTTACCACAACACCTACTATACAGAACACATGAGCAAACCCTTGTGAGTGCATCCACAGTTCATGAATATATTGATGAACTGAGGAGGCATTTGCAACATGCATTTGCTTTTGTGCAGAGAAATCTGGAAAGAGCTGCTGACAGTGCAAAATCGTATTATGATAAAAAGACATCAGTAAAGGAATACAGTGTAGGGGATCAGGTGTACAAGTTTCATTTTGGAAAAAGTAAACAGAAAAATTCTAAATTTCTAGCAGCCTGGCAGGGGCCATTTCGAATTATAGATAAGGTCTCTCCTGTAGTGTATACAATTTTGAAAAATGAAGGTGAAACAGCAATAGAGCAGTTTGTCCATGTAAATCAAATCAAACCATGCCATCCCAGACATGAGATCAGGCAGCTTTAGCATGTAGAAACAGATAAAGTCCCTTGAACACAAAAAGAGAAAATAAATGGGTGTAATCAGGAGGCAGTGACAAAGAAGTTAAAAAGTTGATTGTTATGATGGCACATAAACACTGTAGTATATGTAAAAATATATAATATAAAATAAATAAATAAATAAATTAATGCACATATAACGGAAGCTCATGGTTGGTGTGCAGAGAGAAAATGTATTAAATATTGAATGCTGTTTATGTGTGCTTGTTTTCTTTTAACTTGTGTTTAATTTCAGAAAAAAAAAACGAAATATTTTTACCAAGCATGTTTTATTTTTGGCAAAAGGGTGAAGTTAGTATTGTGCTATGTACTTAATTTGTTTATTTTCTATTTGATTTAGAAAATTAACATTATTTGGTCGGAGGCCACGGGAGACGATGGAGTCCTGGAGTCCCCTGGATGAAGACCAAAAGATGCCTGCCTCCAGGTGGAGGTGAAGACAAGATAACCAGAATGCTAAAAAAGATGACTCCTATGGATCTAAGATTGCCAAGATGAAAGTGTACTCGAATGAACCAAATAACATTGCTGGTCGGGACATATCAGAGGCATACAAGAGTGCTGACATATGGAGTTCCACGTATTTATTATTTTAATTATTTATTTTAATTTGTTATATTAATTATTTGTTTTGGTTAGTTGTTTTATTTCATTGTTTTAATTGACTTGAAAAATCTAAACTTAGAGTAAGGCCACTTCCACTGAGAAGGCAAATGTAGAACATTTTGTAAACTAATGAACTCAGATGAATACTGTATTGATTGCAACTTTTTCATTGATTCACATGAATATTCATTTTATTGGATTGCTATATTGTGAAAAGGAGAAAAAGAACAAATTGTTTTTAGGAATTGGCTTGGATCGTAGCCAGATTCTAAAAACAAAAGGAGGGTATGTAAGGATATTTGGAGTGTTACTGCACAGGTAGCAATTTTTTTTTTGCAGCACCACCACAAGGGTGCGGTGCATTGCTATATGTGTTACCAGATTAACAAGGAAAGACAGGCCATTCAGTCAAAAACGATTTTAACATATAAGATGCAAATCTATTTTTACAGTTAAAAGCACACGTGCACATTCAAAAATGCACACTATTTTTCACCTGAAATGTCTATGGTGCGAGAGACACATTTGAAAATAATAACTAACATTACTTATAACTAACCTGACTAATGAAACTAAAGTTAACATAATCCACTAATAAAAATGTGTCTCCACTGCAGAATTAGGCCTATTCTGAAAGTGAACTTTTAAACGCACATCCATTTTTTTTCTCTGCTGCCCTGTCCACATAATTACAGGAAGCAAAAGGGCTCGAAAGAACAGGAAATCAGTTGGTTACAAAGTATTACTATAAAAATGAGCCATTGTGTAGAGAAGGAGGAGATGGCATGATTGATTCTGATTGGAGCAGCGTCATAGCAAGTATCATGCTAGAGGGAGTGATCAGAGTTTTGCTGGGGGGAGTTTGAGGAGAGAGAAGGGCAGTCAAGATTTGGCAGAGCTGGGAGAAGGACCTTTTTCCTGGCTGTGACATTCCTATCTGCAAAAGCTGAGAATTCCAGATAATAACCCCGGTTTGAGAACGGCAGGCGTTCGTTTTCACTGGGGTTAATCTTCAAGGGAGCCACATTCAGAAAGAGAACAGCTGAAGAAAACTCTGAACAGATAAGGTAATTACATAAGTGTGGGAGCAGAGTGTGTATGAGAATGTTCAGTCAGAGTAGGAAAGGAGATTCCGGTGCCTTAATCACACGTTAATGTTGCAAATTGTGTTCTGTTCTCCGCCATTTTTTTTTCAGTGTATTACAGACAATGCTGTTAATGTGCTGTTTTATTTATTTCTGTAAAGAGTGAGATCGTGTTTAAATGCAACTTTTATAATACAGAAAAATATTTGAAAGCAGACGGGTGGTGTGTCTTCTATTTACCAATACAGTACTGATGATGAGGGGAGATTTTTAAACAATGCAATTGTCATTTTAAGACAGATGTGTGCATGATCATATTCAGTATGGACAGTTGAGAGTGATTGTTTGTAGCATAGCTCGTTGGAGGTACATGAGCCAACGGGAAGAGGGACTCTCTGAACATAGTTCCCTACCATATATAAGTTAGTGGAAATTACCACAAAATTACCACATATAGCTCTCTGTCGTAAATAAGTCAGTGAGATCGCCCAGGGTGGCACACTAACACTAACACTGAAAATGTGGTATTCCTAAAATGTAGGTCTGAGGTCTCTCTAGTGATTACACGAAAAATCTAAGCAAAGATAAGGGATTCTGGATATTGGGGCCACAAATAAAACAAGGGAATTATGCTCACCAAAATACCACCAACCACGCATACCAACCACGCATACCAAATATGCATGTCTGGGTGCTGAAATAATGCATGTCCACTGTATTATTGTTGCACATGGCCAAATCTGAATACAAGGAGTGATTATTGCTAAGTTATTTTTCGGCTGTAATAAAATACCGTCGGGCCCCAAATCTCCACAAAATACCCTACAAGGCTCGACTTAAATATAAGGCCACTTTATTTATATGCAAAACAAAGGGGGTTCTGGGAGTCTCTCTACCAACACGAACACAGCCCATTGACCTGTTCTTGGGTGGATGGCCCCTGGGAGAGTCTCAACCAAGTCTTTAGCTCACTGTCCCTTTCACAGAGGAGAAATATCCCTGCAAATCAGTATTTGTCCTGCCCAGGGGCAGTCCAGCACCGAAAAGCTAGGCAATTCTCCTCTGAACAAGAGTACCACCAGCAACCACATACATGTGTTCCAGCCTTGTTGGGCATCATCAGAGAGGTGGAGCTGTGCCTCTCTGAGAACAGTGAGCAAGGGGTCCATGTCTGGATTCCCCTGGTAACTTAGGGATACCCAAAGTTTCTTAATATGCAAAGGAAAGGGGCTGCCTCCAACATATATGTGATTATTGGAATCACTAATATGCCTCAAGACAAGCTATCTCTGCATTGTCACAGTCGGCACGTGCACTAGACGCAAAATGTGTTGCCATACTACTGCCCTACATGAAAAGTATCATACGTTACTGAGCTTATGCATGTAAACTCTTCTAGAGTGCAGCATTGGAAGTGTAGAGGTGTGAACACTTCACTTGAGCAAGGGAGCAGTCATGAAAGCTTGATTCAAAGTTCTGGCCTACAATAGATTAAAATAGCCCTGTATTCAAACAGAACATCAGTTCAGTTGTATAATGCATACTTCATTGAAATGTATTCAACAATTTTTAACTAGACTAGTCAAGCACTAATAATATGATAATAAGTAAAAGAAACAATATGAAATCATGTGTCCATTACAGGGAGTCATGAAGAGGGCTGCAACCATGCTTTCCACAAGCAACACACTCGGTCAGACATCTCTTTTATTTGTCATTAGGTATGTCCCCATATCATGCATTATGGATTGATGTTGTTGGTTTTGTAAGTGATGCCTGTCCTTGCTGTGATGTCTTGCTTGCATGCTATTGTAATACTGAATGGGCTGCCCAGCTGATATGGAATTATGGGCCATATTCTAGGTTTGACATTATTTGTAAGTCTCTAAGATATTTCCTCAGTCCGATAGGTTCACAACCAGCCAGCAAGCAGGGTAGCAGTAGTGATAGACCCCACAGGGTTCCATGGGGCTTCTGGTGGAATTATCACAAGTTGCAAGTCTGCCTGCAGGAATTCCTTCAGTTTTTATCAATTTCGACAGAGGTGATAATTCCAGAGGAATATGCTCTCTTTATTTGTAAACATAGAATTTGGAATTATTGAAAAGTGAACTTTACCTCAACATTTGTGTCAAATTTTCCAACTCAGAATGAACCCCTAAGGGTTAACCTACTGCACTGTCACCACACTACACTGGGGTGTCCTCTGTCTAATGCATGGTGTGGATGTTCAACCTTCTCCTCTTGCTTCTGTCTGCCGGGAAGGCAAATGTTATCCTTCAGGACTAAAATTACGAGTTACACTATGGAAGAATTAAACTTCATACTTTGGAGCATCTTCAGACCTCCTTTTCTGTGCTATGTGTAATTTGAAAAGGGATGGATACAATGGACAACAATAGCCTAATTTAAACAACATAGAATAATATCATCAGTTGTAGTACAAAGTATCATTTCACATCATTTCACATGTTAGAGGAGATTGTAGCTTTCACGTGGAAACGATAAGAGAATTAGAAGGATAATGGGAGGATGAAGATGAGGCATAGGGCATAGGTGTGCTTGATGCTCATCGTCTAAAAATGGAACCAAGCTAGAGCCCTGGATACCATTCATATGCTCTACAACCTCGGTCTGCACCCATGCAATGGCCGGTTTCCATCCGAACAGCCAACTATGGAAACATACTATGGTCTGAATAGTAGTTCTAGAATTGACTATATACTTGCACATGTCCTAGGCTGGTCCCAGACTAGGGATCTGTATGTAATTAACCGACGTGAAAGTGACCACAAGCCAACTGTAATGTCCAGGGGGAATGTTAATTTATTCAGACACTGTGTCCAAGCTCCTACTACTTTGGACTTAATAGTGACAGGTCATGCACTCCGTTCTATAAGATTGGCTAATGTTTTAGCTAAATATTTGATCAACCCTTTGTTACGAGCACCAAACCAGAAATCAAAAATCATGCAAAAAAGAGTTTGGTATGATAGCGAATACAGAGAGGCCAAACAGGCATTAGTCCAGTATGTCAATGTTCAGCTTGTATTAGATAGGCTGCCCTTGCAATCATTCAGAGCAGCCTATAGGACCTTATTGAGGATAACGAGGTAATACCTTTAAAACAAAAAGTGGAAGGCCCTGTTAGAAGTGGCCAAAACTGGAGACTCCTGGGTAATATGGAGTCACATTTCTGATAGGGAGTTAGGAGGAGATACTGTACTCCAGGCTTGTATTTCCCCAGCTATGTGGTGCATGCATTTTTCCTCTTTGTATAAGAACTCGGATCTGGTTAATCCTGAATAACAAATCATAGACAGGACCTTTGAGGGATCGAGCTGAGGTGAGGAGTCTCGTTTACAGTTTTTGCAGAAGGACATGGAGGAAGTCTGGAAATCCCAAATGGTGAGGAAAGCTGATAGGATCCTGGTACATTTGTTTAAGAAAGAGTTAATTATATGGGTGCCAGTCCTAGAAAAAGTCTTTAATAACATGCTCACATTGAGGAAGATACCAGATTCTTGGAGGTCCACTGAGATTGCCCTTATATACAAAAAAGAGACAAGGGACAGTCCCTTGAACTATCGTCTGATCTCACTTTTAGTCATCTCAGGGAACATGTTTGCAAAGGGCCTCCTAAGAAACGTACGAGAATGGGTAAATAGGCAAGGCCTGCTTAGTCATTAATAAGCATACTTTAGATCCGGCCTGAGTACAGCAGATCAGGGGTTTCAGCTCTATCCATTTGACCAGAAGCATTTGATCTTGTCTAGAACCAAACTGTATGCACAGAACTTAGCGAATAAACGTTTGCACATAGAAGTGGGCGGGGTAAAGCTAGAGCAGGTCCTATGGTACGATTAACTCAGTATCGGCTTTGCCTCCAAAGCCAGGTCAGATCTGCGAGTAGACAAGGCTATTGCAGGTTTTGGTGAAAAATTGTGGATCCCTGAAAAAAGTTATTTTTCATTGGTGGTGGTGGTGAAGTGCGCTCAGTTTTGGAAGTTTATAAATTACAAGCAAAATCAGCAGCATTATATGGCGTAGAAATGTGGGGACAGACTAGGAGCTGCTCCTTGAATATCATTGAAAACACATGTTCTAAAAGCATTCTATTACTTCACTCAAGTGCTCTGACCGCACTGGTTCTTATTGAATGTAACCTCTGTCCATTAGACGGGGAGGCATCCATAAGACTGGCCCTATATTGGGCCAGAATATGGGCGAACCCTTCTCTGGGCAAATTCCGGGGTAGACCTAACCCATGTAATGAACGTGCAAGGAGAGCAATCTATCCTGTGGCTTGTGCATGTAAAGAATGGTCTGGTAGCATTGGACCTCTTCTGTTATTGGATGACCCCAAGTTTGATTACTAAAACTATGCCACTTAGGGTAAAAAAGGCATGGATAAGCTCAAGGGCCAGTAACATGGAAGACATGTTTAGGCTTATCTCGGGCATGGACTATCTGCTGTTTAAACACATTTGGTTTTTGAACCTTATCTAGAATTGAATGCTTCAAATTATGCCAGGGCTCTCTATGTTGAGTTCAGCACTGTATACCTGTATACTTGAGGTTATGGGCATATACGGACAAGTGGTAAAACTCTTCTGGAAGTCATTGTTTACGGTCCTACGAGAGAAGATCACATGCATTTTGTTTATTTGTGATGGGTTGAAAGATCTAAAGGCCACATTTCTTAAACCATTGTTTCTACTTCCCGAAGTACACTCTTTGAAAGAGGATAACCAATTTGTCAAATGTCCCCTTGACATGGATATCTTCTTTTTCATACCCAAGTATTGTGGGGGAGGAGCTACCACCTTTGGCTAGCGTTTTCCTGCACCCCTCAAGTGTTTCACAATGAGGCAAGACTTCTAAGCACTTTAGCACTGAGAACGCTTTTTTCATGCAAAAATAATCACACACAGGCGTGGCAGTCACTAAATAAAGATTGTTAGGATTGAAATCTAAGTGCAAACATCTATGTAGATGGATATATATATTTGTAAAACTGTTACATTTGAAGTTAGCTTTGCTTAAAGCACACAGTAAAGAGCAGGCTCTCTGCCAAAAAGGAATGTGCTTGCGCTAAGAATAGATCACAGAGCTTGTGTGCGGTGTTGCGTCACTGAGGCAAAGGCTTGTAGAAAGAACGAAATGGATGAGCAACTGTTCCTGTCAATCACAGGCCAACGGAAATTCAGGACGACAGAGTATTAGAAAAATAATTGTTTTTTTATGAGAAATAGTGAACCATTTCATATATAATTTTATGGTGTATAGTGAAAGGCTTGAATACAAAAGGATTGAATGCAATAGTTTTGAATCAAAATGAATGAAAAAAAAATTGAATGCATGTTTTTTTTTAGGGACTTCCCTCCACAGAACCCCCATTTTTCTGGGAAAAACTAGTATTTTTTCCTATATGAAGGCAAAAAAATACATTTAAAAAAAGGCATTCACATTTTTTTTTCGTTCCTTTTGATTCAAAACTATTGCAGTTCGAAACAATGTATTCAACCCTTTGACTGGACACCTAATTTTATGGAGTAAGTGTTGAGATAATGGCGGGGAGATGTGTTTATGTATGAATGTTTATAACATAGTAAATTATGGTAAACAAGAGCGACAAAGCATTCCTGCTAATACAGCATTATGTTAAGTAGGGAACCTGGCCATGCAACACTGGAGACACTGCAAGCATCCCTAGTATGGCAAGAAGGACAAGTTTGGAGGAGCTCTGCTGGTATCCAGTGACCAAGTCAAGAGTATTTAAACACCAGGCACAGCACCAGAATTCAGGACCTGGGAGTCAGCGAAGGATGACGACAGAATGCTGGCCTCTGCTATTTCCCTAATCCTCATGATTTGTAAAGATTAAAGCCTTGTTATCACCTGAAAGACAGACACATGGCTTTTAATTCCCTAGAGGGTGCATTTTACTCTGGTTAATGGTGGTTATGGGTCACCTGTATTTAAGGTTCACCCCTGTAAATCGGGGTTCGCTTTCAGCATATACACCAAGCATGATTTATTTCTTCTATTTTTTTGCTAAGCGCTAACTCACCCAAAGGCCTCAGAGCGCTACACTAAACACAATGCAATATTACAACATAGGACAACAAATAATAATAAAAAAATAATAAAGAAACAGACCCTTGATAAAACAAATACAGAAGTAATTTGAAACAAAAATGACTCAATCAATTATGATTCTTAGGGTTGTAGGGGGTGACAAACTTTCCAACTTGTTGCAGCAACTCAGAAAGAATGGGAGATTGCTGTGACCGCAACTGATGACAATGCAGTCGTAATCATTTGTTAGGCACCAATCCCTTATTTGAATACTCAGAAGAAATCTGAGGTCCTGGGTTCTAATACAGCCCCCCCACCCCCGAACTTCAGACTGCACCCAAACCAAAACTTTATTCTGGAGGGTTTCTCTTGGCTTTCCTGCTTATTGACATTTGTATTAATGTTGCTTCAATCTGAAACATGTTCTCTTATATGTGGGTCCCTGAACTCTTGTATTAGTGCCTTTTTGATACGTGTGTCTCTCCCTGCAGGGGGGGGGGACAAAATGATCTATAGGGACCCTGACTGGCAAATCTGGAGGATTGAGGGTCGGATTACAGATAAAGGCAGTAGGTCCAAACGGTAGAACTGGGCCAGATGCTAAGCTCTGTGCTTCAATATGGCCTTTGGTAAAATACATGAATTACAGTTTTTAGGCTACTGGTTATCGTCGGGTCAGTTTGCCAAACTGATTTCCAGCCTGCTAGAGACTACCTGTGTTATCTTCTCAAAGGAATCTACCTAGGTATGGAAATCCATAACGTTCTTAAATTGGTCCAGATCCCAGATTGCATGCCATTTACCATCAGTGTTCATTCCCTTCTCTCCCATGTGAAAGTTTGAAAGAGCATCAGTGCTAACATTATCCATGCTCTTTAAGGGAGATTGCATTTCTTATTAACTGCTAGCAAAAGACAGTCAGTTTTTCCTGTTCGGGTTTCGGAAATAACCACCTCAGGCCAACATATGTGGTCCAGTTTGGGAAACCTTGAATAATCCTACCAGAACACTTTGTTGTTCCGTTGTGGTCTCATAATCTTTCCTCAAGTCCAGACTAATAGTCAGAGAATCTATAAAGGGACAGTGCTCATCATTCATCAATTCCCTGCTCTCTTTTTGTAGCCACTGTTTCCTTCAGATGCTTCTGGTCAGAACTTCTAACATCCGGCTATCGACCGGTGTTGATGGGTCACTGGCCTGTTCCCAAGAACCCTGTACTGGGGATATCAGATTTAGGTGAGAGGGGACCACCATCTACAGATCTCAATGTGGATTTACACATTCCTGGAAGACCGGAATATGACAGTGAGGAAAACCAATACAAAGCCCCTGCACACCACACCAACAGATAAACACGTATGGCTTATAATAACAATAATATTGGCCCAGGCAGGAAATCACATAGAGCAGCCTACTGCCATGATACTCGCCACTCACAAGCCACCTCGTGTGAATGCACTGGAGAGAAGCCTGCTCAATATACTTCTGCCTATAACAGGATGCAGGTGCCATATTGCACTCACTGCATAGCCCAATGCCAACACCAGGGACTCACCGGACCACTCGCCGCTACTCAACACTCTCTGCACCCAGCATTCATAGAGCATGTAACATAGAGTGCACTAAGAAACCAGTTAGAGTAAATTAGATTGTGTTTATTCAGCTGACAGAGCACATAGATTGATAGATTCTGAGTATTGGTTCTACCGGGATACTCAATAACGAATCTGGCAAATTATGGCTAAACTGGGAGTATGGATGGGGAGAGCTAGGAATTGTTGTCTGTGCCACCACAACAGTTTTAGACATAGGCATAGTGGTTCTTTCTTAGAAGAGCAGCTTGCGAGTGACCAATAAATAGTGTTTTCACTAGGAGTTTGGAAGAGTGCACAATGTTTACTGTTCGAGTTGTGTAGGTTCACAAGATCGTTAGCAGAACCTGTCCTGAGGAAATAAATGGAGAAAGAATTGTAACAGTTTTGGGATGGCAAGTAGAGAGAGATATTTCAGTTCTGCTAGTCAAAAAAGGAGTGCAGTGTGTTGTTATTTTAATTGATTCTAAATTTGCTTGGGAAACCTGCAGCCATTGTGGAATATTGCAAGCTAGAAAATGACTCTATATTCTTAATTAACACAAGAGAAGGGTCAGGGATCGGCCGCAGGATGCAAAGCTTGGAAATGTATAATTGTTCATGTATAACGTGCTCAATACCAGCGAGAGTTTCTAAGCATGCATCGGGATTCGAACTGGTTTTGCTCATGCATAATTGGCAGCCATCAACTCCCACCCACCCATTAAGGACGAGTCAGCAGGCATCTTAAAACAGAGAGCAACAGCGTGTAGAAGCACTCTCTCTCCCTGCAGGAATTATGCTTTCTAGCGCATGCTCAACAGGTCATACCTGACTGGGGCGTACAGCTCTCCCAGCCAGGCATGACTCATTGAAAACGCATTGCTGGGTCATTACAGGCGCGCTCCTGTACACCCATCTCTAATTGTGACTTCATTGGAGCCTCCGGATGTTCATTTTTCAGAGACCCGACATATGCAATGTCTGCATGTCCAGGATTCTGAAACTTGTGACCACAACGTTTAGTGGTGGGTGGTTCCAAACAGGATACTGGTGGCAGAGCAGCAGAGGTGCCAAGCCGAACTGTCAGGTAAGTTTCTTTTTTTGTCAAGTGTGTTCGTATTTGGGTGTGAGAGAGCGATGGAATATAGCTTATGGGGTGCTTGTCTGCGAGTGTTTGTTTAAATGTGTGTATGTGTTTATGTGTATTCGTGAGGGTCTTTGTTTTCTTGTGTGCTCAGGGCAGATATTGTGCTCTCATTAAGGCCGAGAAATGGCGCTATATTGCTGGCTTCTTTCCTTTTCTGGGTACGTGCACAAGGTCTGCGGGACAGAGAAATAGAAGGCACAGAGGGGACAGAGGAATCACAGATACAGATGTCTGATACGAGATATGAGGGTGTGAAAGAGGGATCACAGGCAAGGGCAGAAAGTTCTCAAACTGACCAGAAAGAGAGACTAGAGAGAGAGGGGGACAAGCAAGAAAGAGGGACAAGAGAGAAACCGGGACAACAGAGAGAGAAAGCGGGACAAGAGAGAGGCATTGATCATGCATTATGGACGCATAATTTAGGTACAAACATAACAGCAATAAAGTCACCAAAGGTCAGCTTAGTTCCTCCACTCGGCAGATGGAAAATGTATACATCCAGAGAACTGCGCTCGCATCCTTGGGGGAATTGCACTGTTTTCCTATGTGTGCCACTTTGCTTCAGCCAGCGGTAGATGTGGAATGAGGCAGACAGAACATGCTGACAGTATCTGGGCCATCACCACTTGTGATTCCTTCCAGGACACGTTCCTCTGATGAGCAAGTCAATGTGTGGCTGTGGCTGCAGCACCCATTCATGTGGATGAAGCGACTGGGCCGTGCAACCTACTGCTCCAGGAATCTTTCTTTTTTGCAGTTATCTCTCAGACCACCTAGACACAGTCTCTCTGTCCAGCGCCCCAGCCAGCCAAAGGCAAGGCTGAGTGGGTAGAGGATTAGACTAAAGACAGTCAAACAGGACTTGATGGGCCGGCTGTGCCGTGGACCATGGCACAAGACGGATAGAGACTGGAGAATGAGATTATACCTCATCATGGCTACGAAATTAGCAGCCTGCAATGAACGCTATATCTCTCCCCATAATAAGCGCATTTTCATCTCTAAACACAGGACAAAGACAATAAAGGGTGCCTGTGGCTGCACAGTTAACAAAAGCCCGGCAACTATTAATGTAAAGCATGTCATTCTTAGCAAATGCATTCTTAGGCATACATTGTTAGGCAATAGAAATCGTAATGAACTCTTAGAACTGTGGGACTCCACGGGAATGGGGAGTAACAGAATGCAGGCGCCGGAATTATTGGACAACCAGTAATTCCGGCAAGTCCGGTGCCAGTAAATCCCCATGAGTCCGGTGGCAGCCTTTCGGTTTTACCACCATGGCTCCCACCGGACTCATAATGAGGCCCATTGTTCTAATAGTGTTGAAAAGATGTGTGAGAGGAATGTGTCCTAGAAGGCTGTGATCACAGACCGGCGCCTGGTGTGCATGGTACATCACACTGGCCAAAGCATGACTCGGTCCATCCCCAGCCGACCATGAGTTATAGCCCATATAACTGACTAAACCTTAATATCCCTGAATTCCATGGCACCAGGTGCCCCTTGACCACCACTCCCACAGTTAAAAGTCTTGAAATGTTCAAAGAAGATGAACATGTCACATTGCTGAAGCGACAATCTTGTGATTTGTATTGTGAGGTGCTGGGAGGGATAAATAATAGTTCTAAATGAGAGTGGAGACCTTGGAGCCGGGAGTCATGAAAGCGAGTGAGTGAAATGTGTGTTTGAAGGTTAGAGTGCCCAGAACCTCCTTTCTGCCCATCTTAAGGCCTGCCAAGTGCACAGTAGGAGTGATAAAGCAGTTGGGTGATAGGAATATAATTCATTTGTTTTTTGATCTTCGACGTGAGAAGAAGATGATCACTGCAGCACCCATGTGATGGAAGACAGCTGAACTGGGCTGGAACGAAAGCCCTGGCTTCCCTTATGGGGCAGCAGGATCATATATAGGCACACACCAACCAGCCATGTGGGATTTTAACCTATAAATTGTGTCATGTATGATGATGTCTTTCTTTATAAGATTCTGCTCATACTACATTTTGGTAGGACATTCTTAGCAGCATAGGTCTTTGCTATTGCTCTCATCTGTGTTTGAGATTAAAACTCGTTATCCTTACACAATCGACTTTGGCCTTTCTTCCCTAGTGTGTTGTATTCTCTCTGGTGTGATCATTCAGCAACTTGCCTTCAATTGGTGACCCCGACATTATCCAAGCACCCCCCGTATTTGTAGAGGCTTCCTGGTTGCTTCTCCAGAATGAACTGTGCCCACCTACATTGACCGGTCCCGCAAAAACACACGTTCTGAGTGGTTTAGCTGGAGCCATTTTAAGAAAAGTCCTCTCTGCTCTTCTGTTTGAAGCAGGGCGAGGCTCTGAGGAGAGTGCAGGCCGGTGTTGGAACCCTGTGACGGAGGAGTTCGGATGAACACGCACATATGAGTAGGCTCTTGTAAGCGAAAACGGGACAGATGCATGGGGATGTGTTAGAGGTGTGAACATGTGGAGAGCGAAGTCATTGATGTGATGCGGGCGAGGTTTGTGTTATTTTTTGGCAATGTTTGTACTATGAGTATTTTAGTAAGGCATTATAAGGTAAGGCAAAGGTAAGGCAGGGAGCCCCTCCTCAGAATGGGAGGGAAGGTGGTACCACAAGATAGTATATTTTTTAAAGTAGGACTATAGAAATAAAACTAGTGGTCTCATAATAGCCCTGGAATAAGCAGTGCTTTGTATTTTAGCACATTATCACATCAGATCATACTCGTGTTTTATTGGATACAGAGCAGGCCCTATAAGGGACGACAATTGTGTGCATCACAGTGTGGTGTGGCATTGGATAGCTTTGTGGAGTGGTATATGTGTGCAAGTAAGGGGGACAAAAAGAGGTGGGGGTTTGATTTTCTTTTCCTGGTACAAGTAAGCGGCAGCGTGCATTGCACATTAGCAGGACTTTGCAGGGTCTGGAAGAGATAGATATCACTAGCATGGGGGGGCACCAGTAGAACACATGTATAAGGCCCTGCCACTGTATCGTGATAGGGTGGAGAAATATCATAATCAGTGGTTTGCAGAAACAGGAGGAGGGGGGATGCTCACACAACAAGAGCATCTTGGAACACATGTCCACATGTTTAGTAGCTAAGTATAAGGGGAAGCAGCTACCAAAGAGAAAAGACATTTTAGATCTTTAGCACATGTTCAAAGAGAAGATCAAGTGAAAGGAGTGGAGACATGGAGACATAGAGATGGAAGGTGCAGGAATGGGGAAGGAAAGGCTAGGGGCACCAGTGAAGTGTGGGGGATTACATCTCTTGACAGCATATCCTGCAGAAGGGTACACAAATCCAATATATGTTCCGCTTGTGATAGGGACCCCTCCTGCTATGGTAAGGACCCCTGCAGCACCGGTAACGTCACAATCTACCGCTCCCCCACCCGCATACGCAAACCTGCCTGAAGTATCGGCATCCGCGGGTGTCAGGTCAAGAGAGTTTGAAAACAGGTTGGCAGGGTTGCAAACAGAAAAGAAACAGATACAAGGATCCTCAAGAGAGGTGGGGGATGTAGGGCACTTGCAGATGGATCAGGAGAATGGAAAGCAGGAGATTTGTTGTTTAGAATGAATCAGGGAGAACTAAAACATGTATGTGGTGAAAAGGAAGGAGGCAGGGGTAAGTGGACATATTTTGGATCAGATACGGTGGTGGGAGATGATGAGGGGTAAGATGATAGTGACTTGTTCACTGAGGTCCCGGGGGAAGAAGAAGAAAGGGGTCCAGAGGTTACTGAGAGTACCCCCCCGAGCAGTAGGAATGTGGGGGAGGGGCAGGTTGAGTAATGGGACCGGCCGGATGGTGACAGTAAGATAAAGGGGAAGTGTGAAGAAGGGCATGAGAAGTGGGGTGAAGATGCAGATGCCCCTGATACAAAAGGGGGCAGGGAGAACACAGTATGTGCCCTGGCCCCAGATGGATAAGAATAATTTTATTAAGGCCATCCCACAACAGAGGCAAGCAAGTGTATATATGATTTTGAAAAGCAAAACAGCAGAGGTGCTTCTGGCAATAGGGGATCTCATGAGCTTGGTGGTTGCTATAATTGGGGACCAGGCTGGGGATGTGTAGGTTAACGCTGGATTTCCGGGTGTAACCCTGGGGGATGATAACCATGATGGAGCGCCGTTTAATGGAATTAAAGCACACGTGTGGGACGCGTTACAGACGGCTTTACCGGATTCCCCCGATTAACAGTCTCTGATGCAGTGTACAATGGGGGATGCTGAGGATCCAGCGAAATTCATTATTAGATTGGAAGAGATGTGAAGGGCTGAGACGGGGGACCATGGGATCGTTCAATCCTGTTCTTCTATTTTATTGTTATGAGAGGATTGCAAAAGGAAGGATAGAAGGCCTTAGATGAAATTGTGGGTATTGAGGCAAAGTGGTGGCCAGAAATACAGTGTATAATAGTGCATCATTGCAAAAGGATTAAGGAACGGGAGAGGGAAACGGCTCAAAGGCGTCAGGCGGAGGAAGCAAAACTGATAGAAAAGAAATTGGCAAAGGTTGCCATTCAGGTGCCTGTCTCTATGCCTGTACAGGTAGAGGGGACACAGAGTACCCAACAAGTCGGGAACACCACTATTGCTGCACTGGTGGAGGAGGTTTTGGACCCAGAGGGGGTGGGTTTGGACCATCCCAATGTTGGAACATTTTAAGGTGGGGTCATTTTGCAAGGGAATACAGGGGCAGGTCTGCAGTGGGGTATAATTACAGATCACAGCAACAGGCTAGGTTATCCACAACAGGGTCAAGGATATCAGAACCAAGAGTATCCAAAAGGGCAACACCAAACATGTAATCAGCAGCCTCAAGTAGCTGGCATGCAAGTGCAGTATCTGCCGCAGCAGCAGCAGGGTGGTGCTGCCCTGTTGAGCAGGGTACCAAGTTGGGCCACCACTCCCTTTGGAGGAGCAGCAGTGATAGGGGGCAATCCCTTGTCATTTCCTGCAACAAACACATACCCTCAATAGGACAGCCCACAAAGAGCACTTGCGGCATTTTCTCAGGGCGAGATTTGTGTCGAACATACTATTTTACCTCAGGGGTACTGCAAGAGCCTCAGCGTATTTAACTGAATGATGCATGCAGTTCTAGTGAATATTCTGGTGCCTAGCATGATTGTCCAGTATGTGGATGACCTATGAGTGTGTAGTGACAGTGAACAGCGCTGCTGAAGGGATATCATGGTACAGTTACAATTGCTGGCCTGTAAGTGGTGCAAGGTCGACATGGCCAAATTGCAATGTTGTGAACAGGAAGTGCTCCATCTGGGGAAGTTCACATCAGCAAATAGTAAAAGAATACTACCAGCTAGGGCAGCGTTAGTATGCGCCACCCCCAGACCCACCTCAGTTAAAGAAATGCACCATTTCTAGGCCTGTGTAACAACTGCAAGGCTTGGATTCTAAATTATGCAGCATATACGAGCCCACTTTTGCACGCCCTTCGAGACGCACAAAAAACAAAGGACCACAAGTTACAGTGGACGGAAGGCAAGATCAAAGACCTTGACGACTTAATAGAAAGTTCAGCACCCATACTGGCCAGTCCAGATTACATGCAGGAATTGTACTTGTTTTCACATACAAATGACCAGCTTATGACAGCAGAATTAAATCAGAAGAGCACTATGGGCCATAAGCCACTGGCCTATCATAACAACACTTTGGATGCAGTGACGGAAGGTCAGATTGCATGTGAACAAGCATCAGAAGATTCTGCTTTCGCAATAGTGATAAGTTCTACAATTGTAATGGGTGTTCAGTTACGTTGTATGTCGAACATTCTTTGTTTGCATTGTAGAGTGGTCAAAATCTACTCTGACTACACAAAGATCTTCGGCATATGAGATAATGATTTCCAAACCCCATATTCATGTGTTTAGATGCAAAACAGTGACCCCGGCTACCCTTTTAATAGACATGCCCACTACAGAGGACTTAACAATGCACGACTGTGCCACATGCGAGGGGGAGGAGGAGGAAATTCCAAAAGCAAGGGACTATGCATTCACAGAGGGTGAGGTAATTTTCTTCGACAGGTCTTCCACAATTGATCAGGAGGTTGGGCGAAGACAGACAGGGGCAGTGGTGGTACTGCTTGAGGAAGGAGAGCATAAAATAGTGGTCATGAAAAGGTTGCCCATTCATTCTGCGCCTAATCTAGACAGAAATATGACTGTTAGCATGTGCCACGCTTAGATGGAATTGCAGAAATGTGACTGCTAGCATATACCACACTTAGAGGTAACTACAGAAACGTGATTGTTAGCATGTGCCACACTTAATGGAATTTCTCAAGTTTAGTCTGCGCCAAATCTAGACAGAAATATGACTGTTAGCATGTGCCACGCTTAGATGGAATTGCAGAAATGTGACTGCTAGCATATACCACACTTAGAGGTAACTACAGAAACGTGATTGTTAGCATGTGCCACACTTAATGGAATTTCTCAAGTTTAGTCTGCGCCTAATCTAGACAGAAATATGACTGTTAGCATGTGCCACGCTTAGATGGAATTGCAGAAATGTGACTGCTAGCATATACCACACTTAGAGGTAACTACAGAAACGTGATTGTTAGCATGTGCCACACTTAATGGAATTTCTCAAGTTTAGTCTGCGCCAAATCTAGACAGAAATATGACTGTTAGCATGTGCCACGCTTAGATGGAATTGCAGAAATGTGACTGCTAGCATATACCACACTTAGAGGTAACTACAGAAACGTGATTGTTAGCATGTGCCACACTTAATGGAATTTCTCAAGTTTAGTCTGCGCCAAATCTAGACAGAAATATGACTGTTAGCATGTGCCACGCTTAGATGGAATTGCAGAAATGTGACTGCTAGCATATACCACACTTAGAGGTAACTACAGAAACGTGATTGTTAGCATGTGCCACACTTAATGGAATTTCTCAAGTTTAGTCTGCGCCAAATCTAGACAGAAATATGACTGTTAGCATGTGCCACGCTTAGATGGAATTGCAGAAATGTGACTGCTAGCATATACCACACTTAGAGGTAACTACAGAAACGTGATTGTTAGCATGTGCCACACTTAATGGAATTTCTCAAGTTTAGTCTGCGCCAAATCTAGACAGAAATATGACTGTTAGCATGTGCCACGCTTAGATGGAATTGCAGAAATGTGACTGCTAGCATATACCACACTTAGAGGTAACTACAGAAACGTGATTGTTAGCATGTGCCACACTTAATGGAATTTCTCAAGTTTAGTCTGCGCCTAATCTAGACAGAAATATGACTGTTAGCATGTGCCACACTTAGATGGAATTGCAGAAATGTGACTACTAGCATATACCACACTTAGAGGTAACTACAGAAACGTGATTGTTAGCATGTGCCACACTTAATGGAATTTCTCAAGTTTAGTCTGTGCCAAATCTAGACAGAAATATGACTGTTAGCATGTGCCACGCTTAGATGGAATTGCAGAAATGTGACTGCTAGCATATACCACACTTAGAGGTAACTACAGAAACGTGATTGTTAGCATGTGCCACACTTAATGGAATTTCTCAAGTTTAGTCTGCGCCAAATCTAGACAGAAATATGAATGTTAGCAGATATCACACTTAGATGGAATTTCAGAAATATGATGGTCAGCATGTGCCACACTCAGATGGAATTCCCAAGCTTAGTCCGCGTCGCATCCAGATAGAAATATGATGGTCAGCATGTGCCACACTCAGATGGAATTCCCAAGCTTAGTCCGCGTCGCATCTAGATAGAAATATGATGGTTAACATATGCCACACTCAGATGGAATTCCCAAGCTTAGCCCGCGTCGCATCTAGATAGAAATATGATGGTTAGCATATGCCACACTCGGATGGAATTTCAGGAATGGGACCATTAGCATATGTGACTCTTAGCATGCACCACACTTAGAATTATGAACCCTAGCTTGCGTCGCATCTAGATAGAAATGCGACTGTTAGCATGTACCGGACCTAGATGGAATCCCACAATTGCAAGGACAGCAATGCCAACTAACCAACCAACTAACAACTCCATCCCTCTGCAGACACCTCTCAAACTATAACCAAACACAACCACAAGCCTTAAACGCAGCAATCCGCACAAACTTCACAACAATGCAACAACAAAACAAACCACACATAGCCTTGCACAACAGCACACGACGACTACGGACCATAAAACACCCCAAGCCCGGCCGACGGAACCACCGGGCTGAGGCTGCCAACAGCACATCACTGCTCTCTTGCACTTTTCCAGCTTATTCCTACTAACCCACCCCCTCTCCTCCCCTTTTCAGAGCCGCCAGAGCGCCAGGGGACCACTTCGGTGGTGATAGTGCGCGGTACAAATGACCTTTAACATTAACATTAACATAACATTATTCTGCCTAGTTGGCAGAACTCATAGTATTCATCGAAGCGTTAAGCGTGTCTAAAGGGAGCTACGTCACAATATATTAAGACTCTGTGTATGTCACAACAACTGTGCATGCTGTTCTATCCCACTGGAAGAAGAGGGGATTTCGGAGGGCAGATGGATCCCCAGTGTAGGCAAACATCCGGCACCTTACATAGCATTGCCCATCTCCAAGATTATCAAACTACAAGGACGGGCACCTGAAAGGAAGAAAGAGTTGTGATACAGAAGAGTTTGCAAGCAATCACTGAAAGATCTGTTATGGAGACAAGAGAGCTCTCGGAAGACAGTGATGCCCCAGGAGCTGCTAGCAGTAGCCTTTGAACAGTTACACCACCCATCTCACAGTTCGTAGCAGACATACAGGAGGACTAGTTTATACCGATCATCTAGGAAAGCATTACAGAAATGGTCATACATTGCACCACATGTCAAAGTTTCAGTACAGGGATGACACTACAGACATTACGGGGTACTTTGCACCAACCTACTGGGCTGTTCCGTGAATTACACATAGATTACGCTGAGCGTTGTTATGGATCTAGGATCCTCATTGTAGTGGTTTGTCCTTTCTCAAAGTGGGTGGAAGCAGGGCCATGTAGGGCAGCAGCAGTGCTAGGTGATGAGTTCAAAGAGTATTTGACTACACGAACTAGGGCAATTAAATATGTCTCCCGGCAGATTGCACCTCCCAGGAGTAAGACGACAGAGACACCGGATGTCATGACTACTACGGCGACAGATCCGGAGCATATGATCATACAACCACTGCTGCCTGGGGACTTGATATATGTCTGCAATTTTGGGCTCAGGTGGAATAACCCTCAGTTCCAAGGGCCCTACACAGTGTTGTTTTGTACTCCCTTTGCAGTGAAAGTCACGGAATTGCACTATTAGGTCCACCTCTCTGACATTCGGCTATCCTAATAAATTGATTAAATATAATTTGAAAAGAGCAGCGAATACAAGTCGCGATATATATTTGATCCCTAGAGAGGAAAAAAAAAAAGAGAGATTAGTCTGTGTGACAACCTTCAATCCAGTAAGCAATGAAATTAAGAAGATTAGTAATCGGAACTGGGACCTGATAAAACAACCAGGGAGTTTATGTAAAAAAACCATGTTTGCCTTTAAAAAAAGCCAAAATCTGAAACAAAGACTTGTACACACATACCCAGAGAAATATAAAGAATGAACAGAGCTAAACTAATGGGGATTGCCCCCAAAAGTGAGTCATCACAGGTGTGGTAAATGTGTAGTGTCTCCTTTAACCAAAACAAGATCAGAGTTCAATTATGGGTGAGTGAAATGGCAACTGAAAACCCATACTAATTGCAGGACTAAAAATGTTATATACATCATCATCTGCCCATGTACCTGTTATTTGTGGTAATAACGACACAAGAGGTAAGGCAGAGAATAGGGGAACATAGATCTTTTATTCGCAATAAAGTAGTGGATAAGCCACTAGTGGATCATTTCATTCAATATGGCCATAAGGACACAGACTTGAAATGGTTTGTTTTGCAATCCATTAGTCCCTCTAGCAGGGGCAGAGATATGGCCACACTACTACATAAGATAGAGCAACGCTGGATCTATACTTTAGATACGGTGAAGCAAGGGTTAAATGTGGCCGTTGAGTGGAACAATTTGATTACAAATAAAAATAGATGATATCCATGGGTTATACTGACAGATAAGCCAACTGGCCAACTAAGATATTGGAAAAAGTAGCCTGCACACAGTTCCAAACGTTTGTGGATAAAGACAAATTGTTAGATAAACTTCAATCTGGATTCCACCCCAATCATGGGATGGAGTCTGCACTCTTGGAAGTACATGATGATCTGTAGGAGGTCACGGACAAGGGAGGATCTACGGTTTTATTAATGCTGGACCTGTCCACGGCCTTTGACATGGTGGATCATCACATTATGACACAACTGATTATGAAGATAGGAAAGGCATCGATGCTAGTGAAAGAATGGTTTGCCCTTTTTTAAAGGACAGGATGAAAAGAGTAGTGCTGGAAGATTTTAGCTCAGATTGGATATCTTTGGACTGTGGGGTAGCCCAAGGGTCATCCCTGACCCCGCTGATTTTTAATCTATATTTTCGTCCAGTGTTTGAGATATTTCGGAAGTATGGTCTTCAATTCCACTCTTACGCCGATGACACGCAGGTCTACATCGAAATAAAACATATGGAGGAAGCTTTTGAGAAGATTAACCTATGTATGAATGAGCTAACAGAGAGACAGAAATTACCCCTGTTGATCCTGTTGATCCTGGGAGAACAATTACAATATACGACCAAAGTCAAGAACCTTGAATGTGTGTGGCAATTGAATTTCAGCAGTGAGACCCAGGTGGGGGCGAAAGTTAAAGCAGTTTTCTACGCAATTCGGGTGCTGCGTAACGTACTCCCTTTCATCCCAGCCGAAGACCATGCAGTAGTGTTGGGTGCCATGACTCGCCTCCACCTGGACAACTGCAATAGTGTTTTGGCAGGAGTTCTGGCCACACAGCTAGCCAGACTACAGAGAGTCCAAACTGCAGCTGTTAGGTTAGTCGGACAGCTCAATAGAAGGGATCATGTATCTGCTTTCTGCAGATCCCTACACTGGCTTAAGGTAGAGGACAGAATTAAATTTAAAATGGCATGCCTTGTATATGAATGTTTGAATGGACTTGCCCCGGGATACCTTGCCGATAAGATAATTTGCTATTATAATTAGAGATCTCCGGTCTAGAGATCAGCTCTTGATGTCGGTGCCAAGGTCTAACCTGATCTCTGGGGGAGACAGAAGATTCAGTGTGTTTGGTCCAAAATTGTGGAACCAGCTCCCAGTAGAGATTAGATCCTCTGAATTCCGTAATACTTTTTAGGAATAGCCTGAAAACCTTTCTTTTCAGATAGGCTGCTTTCATTATACAAAGTGCACATTGAACTGATACTTTGAATATCCACCCATTAGTTTACATCACCGCCCTTATATAGTTGATTCTGTTTGGTGCGCATTTGAAATTCTCAAATCAAATAAGAAAAAGCAGCTGATGTGGGATTTCCAACACTCAGCAGAGAGAGTTCATAAAATGTGATATATAAGGAAAATGAAAGCACAAAGAAAAACATCTCGGACATATGTAATTATGGTCCACATTCATGTGATCTATCTATGGAGCGAGAGAAAAATATGGTAGGAATATGTAAGTTGTTTTTGGGATGAGTGTCCCGGTTGTGAATATTCTTTGAGTCATGGTGCCCTTTTTTAATAATTGACACCTCATGCAAATGCCAGTAAGTGTTTAGTCATCAGTTTATTTCCTTAAAAATATATGTGGTTCCATATGTGGTTCCTATACCTAGCTATGATGTTTTATTTAACAGCCGCAAAACGCATTGATTGACTGAGGGTAGATTGGTAGCCCTTTTGAAATATGCCGATTTTATTTAGTAATGGAATATGAGAGGGCGACAGGCAAGACCCTGTGAAAGGCATTAGAATAATATATGCATAAACACACTGGTCCCTTAGGTATGTGAGGGAATTGATGTCTGCATAGAAAGAGATGGTGAGAAAGGGACAAGCCATTTTTCAGTTTTCTTTCTTTGACCATTATTTGAATGGCTTAAAAGAAGAGAATGCAACAAGGGTGTTTTCCAGTGTGCCCCGCAACAGATTCTAACCGCAGAGAAATCAGCTGAAATTAGAAAGGAG
Organism: Ambystoma mexicanum; assembly: GCF_040938575.1. Lineage (NCBI taxonomy): Eukaryota > Metazoa > Chordata > Amphibia > Caudata > Ambystomatidae > Ambystoma > Ambystoma mexicanum. The sequence goes on along the minus strand of NC_090941.1, from coordinate 822,267,528 downwards.
AGGCAATTTCAACGTGCTGAGGTAGGAGGAATAATATTCTAATGGTATTGACGAGAGATGCTGGGCCTCATTACAACAAAGCCGGTAGGGGTTTAATGGCGCCGGTAGAGCTGCCGGGCCCGTTAACCCCCTACCGCCTCATTACTAGGTCTCCTTGCGGGACCCACTTAGGACGCCAGTTAAAACCAGGCGTCCTTAGCGGGTGCCGCGACGAGACCAGGATGCAAACAACGGGCCCATCATTAACAGGCCCGTTGTTTGCATCCTCACCATTCCCATTGCGCCCTGTGGGGCCTCAAATTGGAATGGGGATGTACAGGGTCTGGGTCCCTTGAATGGGGAAATACCGGGCCCTCCCAGTCGGAATGGCCTGGTATTTCCCCATTCCAGGAACCCGGACCTGTTACCCGGAATGGAGGTAGCCATGCCGGTAAGAACGTCATGGTCACCTCCATTCTCGTAATGAGGCCCGCTGCTGTCTCTTGATGTTGGTGAGCTTTATGTGTGTAAAAATGAGGTTCACTTCTCTTGAAGCTTTGTGACTCTATAAATTGAGAGATCTAAATGATAAATATATGATTAACTTGAGAGAGGCTAGCGAGGTATAAGGAAAGGACGATTTTGCCGCCATTAGTGTTTTGTAACACGGCTATGAGGTGAAGCCAGAATAATAAATATACATCAAGCTAATAGATGCCATCAAGCTAAATGCAGGGATCGGGTAATACGAAATATATTATGGACACATAGAGATGATGGGCCTCATTCCGACCCAGGCGGTAAGTTACCGCCTGGGTCGTACCTTTACCACCATGGCGTAAACTACGTTTACGCCATGGTGGTTGGCGGACTTACCGCCCCATTCCGAGGTTGGCGGGGCGGTAAGTCCCCAATCCCCATTTACCCTTCCCCATTCCCATTTTTGCCCCATAGGGCATAATGGGAGTGGGGAAGGCGTTAATTACGCCACCGTAAATTACGGTGGCGTAATTAACAACAAGGTCCCTTAGCGACATGGATTTTAACACCTGCCAAAAGCAGGTGTTAAATCCTCCATGGCGCTAGGGGACCTTGGAATCAGGTGGTAAGGGTCGGCGCTGTTTACGCTGCCGTAAACCCCTTACCGCCTGGGTCGGAATGAGGCCCGATGAATGGTAGCTAACTAATATGTTAGGGAATAAAACATTTTGATGTGGAGACGTGATGCATATTTTTACATCTGTCACAAACGGAGAGTGACTAATTTGTTTACTTTTGAAATTGCACAGGACGTAGTAAAATAAGGTGAATGTGCAAGCCAGATATAAAGACATGAATAATCCAAGTGTGATAACAGATACACACATACTGACGGGACCTTACTTAATAGGAAGTTCACGTGCTGGCCCATGAGTAGTGGAACATCCAATACAGGATCGACAGGCATCTAAGCGTATTGATTACTAGTGAATTTTATGAGTAAGTATGCGTACACACTGATGGTGGGATGAATTTTAATAATGGCCCATACTAATGAATATGGACATTTATTTCAGGCCAATAGATTCAATATCCTGAAAGGAATTTGTGATTGGACAGACGACAAAGACGTGGTGATAAGAATTTGTGTATCGGCGTGACAGAAGTAAGTACCTCAGTTTGGCTTTTTAACATAGTTACGTGACCCCCATCTCCAGTATCGATGGATAATGTTGTAGCTGGAAGATCATTGTCAATAGAACATATGCAACCCTATTCTTGAGGTTGGGTGTGTTAGGCTTTGTAATAAGAATTATTGAGTACACATGTGAGAGTAAGCTATAAATAATGGCGCATGGCTTTAAATAAAGGAAATTAATGTGTGTAGGCTTATATAATAACATAGTGTTTATGATCGAGATTAAGTTGCTGTCTTGTGAATTAGGAGACTGTATACTATTGAGTCTTCACCATTTCTTCTCCCTGGCTTGACCTTAATTATGGGGCTAAGTTTGGAGATGGAATAAGGATTGATCCATTGCATCTATATGTCTTTTCATAAATAAGAGATAGAGGGATGTTAGATGAAGTGACTATTTTTCTAAAGGTCACGTGAACTCACATTGATTGTGTTATTAGAATAAGGGAGGGTGATGAATAAACAGAGTGGTTCATTGGTTTTATTTGCTTTTATAGGTGGTGTGGCTCACCCTACAGTGTACAACAGGACTGATGTACTTTCCTGTTCACGTCCTGATGAAGGTTGCATGATTGAACAGGCATTAGTTTTATTGTCCAATATTTACAACCGAAACACGTGTCGACCAAATATCTGCGGAAATATTGACGGACAGATTGAGTCACCTGAAAATTGACATAGGGAACTGATACATTTTATGAATAGAATTGTTGGGAGTGACCTATTGTGGAAGGTCATTTATGTATGTTATGAAGAAATTGATTGAGGATATCCATCATCCCGAGTTTACCAATTTACGGTATTCTGACATGAATGGTGTGGGAAGAACCTCTTTGAATGGAAGCTGTTATGTGTGTTCACTCATTCCACATGTGTCAGGGGCTCCCAAGGTGTTAGTACTGCAGGCAGTCCCAATTATAAAGGCACAATGCCTAGTTTATTTTATGCCATGCAGTGTAAAAGGAATGTTCCAGGCACATAGCCTGCAACTGCAAATGGTGGGTCCAGATTGTGTACAGTGCAGCAGCGGTTCAAAAGACATCAAATGTGTGGAGCTGCCATATCTGATGGTGAAAGTGTGTAAACATGTAAAATATAACTGGTAGGAAACCACACTACCTTGCTTGGCAGAAGGACTGGTAACATACAGCAAGGAAAGGATAGCATGGGTGGACATTTTCTGTGCACAAATCAGGTAAGAGCATATCAGAAAGCAGACATGGATTGCAACAATGGAAAAGCCGGTGCAAGTGCACACAAATGAAGATAAGGGCCTGTAGCCCATACAAGAGCTCCACATCCTGCCAAGAAAAGGACAGATCCAACAAACGAGGAGGATGAAAAAATAGAGTTACATATCCAAAAACTCTTCCACATTGCTTGATGAAATACCAGAAGAATACAGACTCTGCAGCGCAGCAGAATCCTTTTTTGCATCTTAATTTTTGCAGGGAGTGCAAGGCCTAGAAATTGCCAAATGGTTGCAGATCATGAGATTGGAGCTGGTACAACTCGCAAACGATACAGAAAATGGGTTTAACAGGATCAAGGTTGAGTTGCGTGCATTAAGACTTATGATGATGCAAAACTGATATGTGTTGGACATGTTAAAAGCAATGGACGGTGGGGTTTGTAAAAAGTTTGGTGATTCTTGCTGCACAGTCGAGCCTCCAGAGGATGCAGAGATTGCATCACTATCCCACATCATTGCAGCCGTCCACGGCCTGGGTGTTCACATGAAGAAGGAGGGAGGATTACAGGACAGTGATTGGTTTACTTTGGCATTTAGTTGGGACCCGTCGAGACTTGGAGCGATCCTGAATATGTTATTGCCCATCATTGTGTTCATCCTTGTGATTTTCTGCACCTGTCAGTTGGACCTTCATTGCTGTGCCAATGTGGCACCTCGTAGCGCAAGAATGATGGTATCAATTTGTTTTTCAAAAGCGCTTCACAAGACAAAAGATATTGAAGTACAGATGGATATCTCACAAAGTGGCCCTAAAAACAAAATGCTCCCCATCCTGTGTGGAAATGAAGTTGACCATCTATACCACACTATCATTTCCCCGACCCCCTGATCTAGAAAATTACACAGAGGTTTGGGTGGACCTGGCAAGGGGGGGAGGATGCATCTATATGAATTGCCCACCTGAAGAGTACACGCACAGGGGGGAGAGTTTGCGGTCAGTGTGTAGGGCCTGGGTGCCAACAAAGGGAACTCAGCCAAATGTGGAAGCGGAGAAGAGGGAACAGGAGCGCACAGGTATAGCAGAGTGTGTTACTGTAGAAGTAACAAAAGGGGGGAAATTAGTTTGTGCTTTTTATTTGCATGATCAAAATGATTTCCACGTAGGACACTGAACAGAGGCCGCCACATATGTTCACTGATATATTTGCAGCATCCACTATGGGTCCTTTTGTACATGCATTTTATAATGATGGTTACTTTTGATGATAAAGATTTTAAATGCTGCAATGAGTTGACAGCTTTTTCTGTTAATGTGCAATTTCTTTTAAAATATGTATGTTTGTAATACAGTTAAACAAGCAAATGCGTTCTGATGTGTTTAAAACAAACCTCTGTGACCTACTTGTAACCCCCTCTTTCTATTGGGGCGATGTTACTCAGCTGTGTCACCATTTTATGTGCTTGATTTACAAAAATGTTCCAATGGGACTTTCCCATGTTAAACCCTTTCTTGTAAATCAGGTCCTTTATGTCCAATGCATATATACATAAACACTCATTTGACTTCATGTATCGAAGTATTCGTTTTTATATATGATTTGAACGGGTGGCACGGTTCAATGAACTTTTGTTCATCTTTTAAGCCTCTGGCTATAACAATACTTTTGTCAAACGATACATTGGCATCAGTTGCTGACGCAAATCCTGTCACATCTGCTTAGTTCTAAAGCCGTATGAGGACATTCATTATATTTCTTGTCAGGGTCACACATCTTTTTCCTGTTATATGTTTGATTGAATGCACACCTTTACTGCCAGCCTTGCTCAAATCTCTTTGCACCTGCAAAAGAGCACTTCTGTTCAATTGAGTTGTGGGCTTTCCTTACAGTAAAGCTATCACTAGACCATGCGTAAGTTTACCGAATGTTATATAGTGTACGTGTGGGGCTTTCCATTGCTCATGCATAATTCATGAATAGCAACGGATGAGAGAAAATCATTTTTCGCAAGTTTGGAAGGAAGGGACTCGGTGCGTCAGTTACTACTGCGTTAACAGGTAATACATTGGCTTTACTATTCAGCTGCCAAGCCAATCTGTTAATATTACTAGGAGTAACATTCAGACATGACTTCAGGCTGCCACCGTGATTAGGTGAAGCACATCACTTAGTGTCTCCTACCGATATCATGCTTGCATTTTTAACTTTATTTTATATGAGTAAATTGACATTTTATTTTAGAACCTTTATGTTGCCATGCTCCACATTTTGTTTAGTATTATTTCTCGCCGATATATGCAACACATGCTGTGATTCAATTGCACAACTGATGGAATGTAAGTACCTTGCCAAGAAGCGGTGGCGAATGATATGTTCTAGCACTTACATTTTTAAGTTAATGAACTTTCTGTATAGGTGAAGGTGACCTGCCATATTTGTATTTATGTGTTGATCAAACAGTGTACTGTTGCAGACTGTGCAGTATGTATTTTAATCATATAGACTAAATCAAGTCCATAACCAATGGGGGCTGCCCTCATATGCTATGTTAAAGTGGTAGACCTTTGTACAGCTGCAGAGTGCAAACTATATGGAACACTCAGATAATGTATGCATGGCGTGCAGCTGAAATGGGAGTCTCGCGATGGTAGAGTAGACAGGTTATGCTCGCAGGCCTTACCCTATTTCGACAGAATGGGATACAATACTATAATATACATCTCCATAGCTAAACACTGTGATCCTCGTTGTTTACATCGGTTTGTGTGCCACACATTGCCGGAAGTTGAATGTCATAATCATGTGTGCAAATCCGCATTCCATGGGGGTGGAGGGGTTGCATGCACTACTACATGCACTGGTAATACAGGTGCTGGTAATACAGGCTATTTTTGCCTGTAATGTGCATGATTTACCTCCAGCTGTTTGCTGGAGGTAAATTAGGTGCCCCACTGGCAAACGTATAGTTGGCAAGTGTGGTATCGTGCAGGTAAACTTTATTACTGCACCGTACAACTGGGCCATGGCTCTGACACAGGCCACTGTCTGTAGCAGCTACCAGGCACGTGCGGAAAAAAAAAACAATCACACTCTTTGGTTGGAGACAATATTGGCTTGGTATACGTAGACAAGCAACATATATTCTAAAATCATAACCCATAGGTGAAAACATGGTGCTTTATTGGCATACCTCAGCCGTACAGAAGCAAGGCCCCAAGCCATGCCTTCTGACCAAATCAGAGATATTCATACATTGCCTGCAGCTAAAGACTGCACTCCTTGACTGGAACTAGTAATATGCTACAATAGCTAGGAGTCAATAAACACAGCACATGCTGTTTCAGGAAGACGGTAGGTCTTGTCTGTATGTATTAGTTTTAAACAAAATGGGATGGAGGACACGTTTGGTATATGTGAGTGGTACAAACAGTGCAGGCGTTCAGGCCACATAGTGTCTGTTCTAAATACAAGTGTCGCACCTTGACACACTTGTGTATAGTTGCGTTATAAATGCTATATCATATCATTTCATATCAAAAGTATTACTTTTGGTCGAAACTTTTGGTTAGCCACTGTATTTGGGAAATGTAATTGGTGTATTCAATCCTAAATTATATTTCAAACACTCTACCTGAAACTCTGTGATGTGTTCTGCACTGTTTGCCCCCCCTGGTTGCTTGTAGATATCTTGCAGCCAATTGCCCACCCTCTCCCTCCCCTGTTAGCTGCCTGCTCATTTTTTTTCTACTTCCCTCGCTGTGTTCTTTCCCTTCTGATTGTAAAGCACTTTGTTGCTTCCCAAAGCCAGATCTGTGCCCAATAAATATAATAATATCACAATAATAATAACAATAATAATAATGATAATAATAATGATTATAGTAATGATAATGATAATACTAACTGAAGAGATGTGATGGACATTGTCCATGCCCGTATGTTATATACAGCAGTATCAATCCCAGTCCATACATCATGATTGTGTGGCATAATTGGCATAGACCAGTTGTTCAAGCAGTGCACAGATATAGAATATAGAATCAGTTTAGAGCATACATGCGTTAAGCACAGTTTGCAAACTCTAGATTCGGCCATAATTTGGCATGAGTGAGTGGTACAAGCAGGACTCAGCCACACAAAAATCACCCTGTGAGCAAAAGGCCTCGACATTGAGCATGGCCACAAGAGTCAGCTGGAAGTTATATTTTGTATGCCTGAGTTGGACACAGGGCGTATAGTCACAATGATTATTCCCTTTTGTGTACAACACAGATATTTAATTTTAAAAAAGTCTGACGTGTACAGTACTCTGTTTGCTATTCCTTAATGGTATACATATTGCATTGATCAAGGCTCTGAACATTGCATTGCTCAACACTTGTAGTGGCTTCTTGGTATATTACCTGTGATTGCAGGAACCGAAAGGAGTTAAAGCATATGGCATCTGAAGTTGATCTTCAACTTTCCATGTCGTATGATCCCCCTTTCATATGATGCAGACAAAACACAGAGAGAATCTAACACTGCATATGCCGTACCCCAATAATGCACATAGTCACGCATTCACAGCAGTGTAAACAATGGTGTATTTATTCCAAAAGTCTTTCAAATGGTCATGTTTCACTCTTTCAGATTTACATTTCCATGGGCAGTAGAAAATTTACCGCCTCACACATATTTAATCCCATTAAGTTGTGTTGTGCAGCAGAGTGATGGCCCATCTAGGTGCTCTAAAGGAGACCTACAGGTTTCCTTCACCCCCATTTCTTTGTGAACACATTTGAAGTTGGGATCTGTTAAAGAGAAATCTTAACGAGAACTACATTTGGAACTACTTTTTCATACATTTAAGCCCGTTTTTGAGAAAAATGTTAAGGACATTCGATTGACTGTAGCCAAAGCTCTGTGGGAGACAATCCTCTCAAATATTGGAGGAAACACTAGGATAATCTCTGTTAAGATCCTTTATTTAGGCATGGTAGGTGTGTTGGTTATAGTTAGACTACTGTAGAGATATTTCCATGTAGGCCTACGAGGGCATCTCTGGGATTGCTATTTGTAGGGGCGAGAAGAAGTTGCCACTCATTTTAGGGCAGAGAACACTTTTTCTCTAAGCAGCATTTATATAAGGAGAAATGTTGGGCCTATGTAGAGATCTTGTGGCCCTGGCATTCTCTTTATCTCGTGGTATCCCATTCTGTCAGTCATTCTTTCACCCTCGAGAAAGACCTGAGCTGGATCCCTGCCTGGGGCCCTGCAGACTCTACTAGTCCTTTTATCAGGCCGGCTTTCATAGACTCGCTTACGGCTGTGCAGCCTGTTTTCACGCTGCATGAGCAAGATCCCTCTGAAGAAGTAGCAGAGAAGAGGGCCAGCAGAGGCACCCATCACTAGGTCTGCAGTGTGCGCCTTACCGTCATCTGGATCTTTGCAGCTCTTTTTTCCACAGAGACTACAGGCTCTCTGGGAGAACCACCATCTATGAGCCATCATCATTTATCTGTAGAACTCCCACACTGAAACATGTGAATATAAACATGATGTCATTTACATGACTAGAGAGGCATCACCAAGGGGAGATCCACGGCTCATACCCATGAGCTATCCATGATACCCGAGCCAATGTTTGCCCACATTGACTCAGCCCATTCTCATCCTCATTAACAACTGAAATCTTGCTTGCTACTTCTGCATACATGTAACAAGTCACATTGTCAACCCTCTTTCTCCCTCTTATTGACTGACCCCTTTGCCCAAAGATAGCCAAGAAAATGGTAACCCTTATATGTTCCTACCTCTCTTGCCTCTTCCAAATGTAACATTTTTCCGGTATCTTCTCAATATGTGACCTTCATAATATGCATGATGACGGAGCCCACTGAATATCCCAAAAACCCAGTCTACTATCCACACAGTTATCCTGACTATTACCAAGTCCTTAAACATGAGGTTTTTACTGTATCACTGACTACTGTAAATAGACACTTCCCTAAATCCCTGCCTAAAGCTCACCATTGATATCTCTCATCTACCCTGATCTGCAATGATGGATCTGTCGCATTTCAACTATCTAGCTTTTAGGGCACCATCCTCCTTCGGGTAGGACGTATACCTACCTGATCATTATGCATTTCCTGTAACAATGGGACCTCCTTTGCACCCCCTAGGGGTTGGTGTCCTACACATTCCTGTATGTAATCCCCTTATTTTCCCACTCTACACATTCTAGCTCTGCAATCTCATCATCTCCTTTGGATTCTCGTATCTATGTGTTGATGATCTTCTTCACCTTGAGGTTTCTCTTTCACGGTAACCGGAACTTCAACAATACATCTACACAATCTGTCCTCATCTCACCTTTCACTACAGCAAAACTTTAACAAAACAATAAAAAAAATCACCAACCTGGTACTCAGTAGGTTAGATCGCTGCTCCTGCCTCTTCATGGGACTCCCCCTCTAATCCCTTAAACCCAGTCAATAAAGTATTCCCCTTTGGTACCCATACTCTGTACATCCGTGCCGTATCCTCACCAACCTCTGTGCATCACCTCCATGCTAGATGTCTATCAATGCAAACGTGTTCCTTATTCAATGCCCTTTCCTCACATTTAAATACATTCATAGGCAACCACCGAACTACCTTTGACAATCTGATGCTTGCACTATACACTCCCAAACTCCACTCACAGACACCCCATGTCAATTATTTGCTGTCTCCAGCTCTTACTGCTTCACCAAGGTGGTATTCCAAGACCACCATGGTGGTAACCCGGGGAACATTATAACAGTGATTGGCTTTAGAATCACTCTTAAATAGCTTGCTCCCATTTAGAAAGTCTCAGAGAATAAGAGTGCTATCAACCCGAATTTCTTAATTCTCACCAGCCAACAGCATCACTGGATTGCATATCTGTATACAACTGTAAATAGACGAATTACTGAATATATATTTGAATTGCCTCTTGTGCTGTCACTATTCCTGGTTTCCTGATGTGTACACTCTGCCGCCGATGACTTTTGTACAGTCGTTTTTTGTAAAGTACATCTAATTTGCATTACAAATATATACGTTAAATTAATTTAACTGCATGTTTGGCTACACTGCACTTGTTTGAAATGTTTTAGACTCTGTCATAAAATATTACCAAATATAACAATTTAACAATTGGCATTTAAACTTTAAAACAACTAAAATAATTCATTCAAAAGGGTAGGTAATCCTTACCTACACTTAATGTTCCTGCAATAATTAAACATTTATCAAAACGGGGATCATTGGACAAGTTGGAATGAATTTGCTACATTAATTTACTAACCAGTTCTGCCTTACTTTCTGCACAAAACTTAAATACTATTAATTTAAGGGTCATTTGGAAACACTTTAAGATCCTCAAACATGATAATTCGTTTTAGGATTCTTAATTCACTCGCAAAGCTACCCAACATGTGGATTCAGATGCAAACCATGTGATCACAGTAGATCATTCAATGCATCATGGTCTGTATTTCTCACTTGAACCCACAACCTATATAACCTATATTTTGTATATGGTTGAATCAAAACATCATGTATTGGGCCTCATTCCGAGTACGGCGCTAACCAATGGCGCTATTACCGCCTTGGTTGACGCCGTACCCGGACCGGCAGCGCCTTGGTGGTTGGCGGAATTACCGCCCCATTCCAAGGTTGGCGGGGCGGTAATTCCCCAATCCCCATTTACCCTTCCCCATTCCCATTCTTGCCCCATAGGGCATAATGGGAGTGGGGAAGGCGTCAATTACGCCACCGTAAATTACGGTGGCGTAATTAACATCAAGGTCCCTTAGCGCCATGGTTTTTAACGCCTGCTAAAAGCAGGTGTTAAAACCACCATGGCGCTAAGGGAACTCGGAGTATGGCGGTAAGGGATTACCGCCACCGCTCTCGTTAGCGGTGGCCGCTATCCCTTACCGCCATACTAGGAATGAGGCCCATTGTCTTCTGATGACTTGGTCTGGAAAGTTGACTAGACGCGTTTGCTTGTGTGTTTAGTCAAGCAATATTGTTCACTACTGTTCAACACTCTACTAGCAGTTCTCTTCGCTAACAGATGCTCAAGTATTTTCATCTGTCAAACAGCCCAGTCTTCTTTTTGCATTCTTTTGAAATGTCCTGAGGTGAGCTGTTCCACTCCACCATGATGTCAGTTTCTGACCGCCAATCCCAAATTACTTGATCCAGGGATATTAATTGGCAGTACAATCCTAACCATATAGATAGGAGTACCAGGAGGTAGATCTAACCAGTGAAGCCAAATTGTTCCTTCTTCCCTGGCTATCCAACCCATGCTCATTCTTCGGAAACCTTATCTATGCCATATAAATGCATCAAACTGAGTTTGGATGTGCACACGTTTATTAAAGCGAGTAGAGTAAAACCTCCATGTTGTTTATCAAATCGTTTTAAAGGCATTAGATGCCATGTGTTCCCATAGTAAGGTCTGATTTATATATGATGCTAACTAAACTCTGAAATAACAGAAATGGTCGTCCACTTTCAGCTTTTAGTCATCTATATACTATTGATATCCTAGGTTTTGTTGCCTGAGGGAACGCCTAACATCCATTACCATTGTTTTTGGTATATTTATCTCTAGGGAAAGCCGGGAGTAAAATTGAGCTGCAGCATTCAGTGTTCCCTGGAGTCCAATGTTAGTGACCTCAAACAATATATCATCTCTATATGGTAAATAGTATAGGTGTACATAACCTAGCTTAGGAGGGAGTAAGTAGGTACATACTTTTATTCAGCTTGCACCATTTAAAAAGACATACAAAATGACATGTCACATGTATACATGCACAAAATACATACAAATCTGCGTGACTGTTAAAAATGCACTGGTTGCCAAAATTGGATACATAAAACTTGCAGAGTTAAACTAAGTTTAAATTGTCTTCCTAAATGTTTAAAAGGGGCATTCGAATATTCACAGAGATCAGATATAAAACATCTATCAGCACAAGACAAGATGAACAGCATTGCCTCGGAAACCGATGAAACATTGTTACGTATAAAATGACAGCGTAACCACTGCCTCCTTAAATCCAATAGTATTCTAAAAATTAACTGAAAATGAGGTGTGTCCTCAATAGCCCCACTACCACGAGAACAGTGCTTATTCTTAAAAAGCCATAACATATAATCTATTAACAGTAGAGTATTAAGCCTGACCATTGCCACAATGCGCCTTTGGGGGGGGGGGGGTGATCTTATTGTGCTTATTGGGATGTCTACTGATGTTGAGCTACATGCAACAGCTAGGTATCTAAATGAGCACAACATCGTCATACTCTCCATGGCCTGGTTAAATTCCAAATCCCTAGCTTTCTACTTTAGCTGTTGTTTATGCATGGCACCCACCTTAAGCTGAGTGATATCTAAACCCCACTTCTTTCACAAGAAAGTACACTTCATAAACCAAGGGTAGTTAACATAGGGTCCTTTTTGACACCATTTCCCCCGTGGCATTCCTGATATTTGGATTTTCTGAGGGCGTGGACAATAGTTTCTGGAAAAATTCCAGAAATCTCAATTCAACCTGCAAACTGATACTGGAAATGCCCACATCCTAGGGGGCTCGGGTCCAGGCCCAATAGCTTCCTCAAAAACAAATGCTGCATACGATCCAGGGCTAATCAATTCACATTGACCCAGATTTCACTATTAAACAGAACAGCTGAGTGGCCTTTGGCCTCCATAACCTGGATGCATTTATTAAGCTGGTAACCACATAATCTATGAGAAAAACCTTGTTAGGCCTGCCAGGCTGGTCCTTAGCCATTTTTCCGCCTGCTCTAAATGCAGAGTCCAGGAGCAATTAGCGCCATGGCTCCCTCCATACCGGGCTCCAATACCGGGGTCTGTGAATGAGGAATTACCGGGTCATTCCAACCATGGAGGACCAGGTAATTCCTCATGCACAGAACTATTCCCCATTCCCATTTGAGCCCCCACAGGGGATGGGGATGGAGCTAATAATGGGCCTGTTAATAACGGGACCGTTATTAGCTATTTGCTCCCCTCGCGGGACCTAGAAAGGACGTCTGGTTTTACTAGACGTCTGTTCCGGGTCCCACTAGGGGACCTCATAATGAGGCATCCCGTAATGAAGGGTGCCGGTCCCGTACCGGTACCCTTCATTACGGGAGCACCTATGTTATAATGAGGCCCAATGTCTTTGTAGCAATAAGTGCTCACTACTTTGATCTTAACGTGATGAACTGACTAAGTATATTCAGGATTATTGCTACCAAAGTCCACTATCTTTGTCTTGCAAAGATATACATTTAACCCATTAAGCTTGAAGGCGCTAGCTGCGTAACTTAGATGAAAGATCAAGTCGAAAGTTGTCGTCAGTGTATAAAAGAGTAGAGTAGCTGTCTCCATTTAAAACTTTCAGTATTGTACATTCCTGTCGGGGGTGAGGCTTAAAATCTAAAAGAAAAATAATAAAAATAATGAAAAGCAAGGGGGCTATTCTACAACCCTGTCTTACCCCTTCATTGGTGGCAAACTCGATAGGTGTCCCTTGACTGGCCTGGCTAACAACATATGCCCTTGTAAATAAAGGTAGATGATCAAATGCAAAATAGTGGAGGGTAAGGGCAGTTTCTTGAGCTTACTCCACAGCAGGGCATAGTAAGCAGGTAGAATATCAATATCCGCTGCCCACTCGGGAAGCTTGCCTGGCAAACACCTGGCAAAGATCTTAGAAGAGCTATCTAACAGTGATATAGGTCAATAGCAGTGGGGGTTGGCATGTGAGCCTTTCTTGAAAATAGGTATAATAATGCTCTTTTTGAAAAGATGGAAGAACCTAAGGGCGTGCAATTATGTTAAATAATTCAAGCAAGATTGGGGCCCACCAACACAGGAACCATTTATAGATGTCTGACCTAATACTATCCGGGTCTGGGGCTTTGCCAAGCTTGCTATCATTAATAGCATGCATAACCTCACAAATCAAGAATGTAACCCTACTGTTGGAAAAACCTACTTTCCAAGCAAAGGGGGGAAACTGCATCTATGTTAAGTAGGATGTACTTGTAATGAGAGACCCACCCAGATGAAAACATTAAACTTCCATTTGCTTGAGCACTGCTAGGCAACCCACTAGCTAAAGGTTCCAGAATCCCCTTGAATCATTTTCCCTAATTGTCTTGTCCAAAAGGTCCCACTGGGTCTCTGTAAAAACGTTTTTCTTAGCTTTAAAAAGATTTTTATACACTTATATAAATTGCCTGCAGTCTTATTCTTAATCTTTGACAGAATACACAATTCAGATATTGTCCTGCGACACTCCCCATCAAACCAAGATGTATCGTTATGCTTGTATACCCGTTGACTCAAAAGACTGCTGGGTGTCCAACAGCATTTACTAACAGTGAAAGAGGTTAATTTCTCATAGGCTAAGGTTGTTACCCCAGGGTTTCTAATGGAGCCTGAGTGGAAAAACGTTGCCTGGCAGGTTCTGCGTCAGCCAGCATGGAAACTAGCTTATCCTTGGACAATTATATCATGTGGGGAGCTTTAACAGACTCTTCAGGACGAAATGAGAAATTGAAATTAGAGCTTGGTGGTTTTGTGATCCACAAAATAACTAACGGATTCTGATCACTTTCAGGGCACTCATGGACCATTAAATCACTCACTATTTGATCTGGTAAGAGTAACCGTTTATCAAACAATAACAAATTAAAGAGGCTCTAGCAACAGACATTATTGTGGCTTTGGGCGGAGCATCTCCAGGGCACCTCCCATTCAGTTCGACAAAGGAGGTATGAAGCAGAAAGGAGTTGGGTGGGGACCCAAGTATGTCCCCTATTGACAAACACTTATTCCTCTTTGGGATACCACAGACAACTTCCAATAATTTCCTATCTTTTTCAGTTACTGCATTCCCTCCCAATTTTGCACTGAAATCCCCCCAAATAACTATACTTGTCTCACCAAAGTTTGAAATCAAATTTTCTAAGCAACCATTGGGTGCTAAGCGTTTTTGGGGATTCTCTTTTGGGTGCAGGTATATGTCAATAATAAGAAGCTTATACTCAGTGCTGCTACTGGGAGCATCAGAGATCACTAAGGCTTCATCAGAGGGGCTGGGAATCGGCACAGGGTCCAATTGAGAGCCCTTAGTACTAAAATCACCAATCCCTTTCTCTGACTATAGGACCATGAGTGGGTTGCAGCACATGAACATACCTTAAATTCATGAAAAATATTAACAAGCTGAGAATCATCTTCTAACCAGGTCTCTTGCAGACAGATCACATGATGGATGTTTAGCCAATTTGTTCAGTCCGTATCCACTAATTTTCTACGGACCCCAGCCATGTTCCATCTTAACTATTTCACTGGTGCAACTAAAGGCTGTGTCAAAATACATAAAACCACCTGAACATCCTGGATGGGAGAGCAACCAAAGGGCCATCTGCATAGAATGTAGTTGACTCTGTACCAACACAACCTAGATTTACTGTTTAAGGAAAACTTGCGGAACACAGGCCTGAACCTTCTCCTGGACTTGTTTGGACATACGAAACCTTGAATATATATACCGAAAAAATCTCTGCTCTAGTTCCTCTCTTGTCAGATCTATAATTGGATGATTTAGATAAACCTTTGTGTCGACCTGCTAACTAATGGTTCAACTGTATCTACCGTTTCACAAGGAATATACCAAGTATCGTATAGATGGCCAATGTGAAGTCTAGTGTCCTTGTATACCTCAATCCGTTTGCAAGACAGACCTTCTCGACAATTTAATATATAAGAACGAAAATATTGATTGGAAAAACAGAAACAAACATTGCATTTACAATACATACAATCAGTTAAAAAGTGCACAATGGGAAAAAGTTTTAAAAGAAAGATCATTGACTCCCAAAACCTCTGACATGGCTTCAATTAATATTCTTTTATAAGAATTCTGGTTGCCTTGTGCCAGACCCTTGGTGCACCAAATCATATTACTTTCTCTCCATTAAGCTAGAGGATCTTCACTATGGACAGCCATCCTTTCACCAGATTTATTCGAAGATTTATGTGGACTCTGAGAACTCTAATGCCAAATTTGGGGCCCTAGGTTGATGTTGCCGGTAAAATCGTGGCTTGCACCCTCCGATGGTGAACCATAATGCAAGTTAAGCACCCCAACGGTAGACCACTCAGGTGTATCTGATTTCTGAACAGAGTGGGTGACCCATACTTAAGGCTATGTGGGCCAGCTAGAGCAGTGTCATTAACACTTCTAATGGAAACTAGACCATCAGGACCACCTTGACCTTGACGCTTTGGGCCTCATTACGACCCTGGCGGTAAGGGGTTAACGCCAGCGTTAGCTGCGCCGACCCCTTACCGCCAATTACGAGGTCCCCTAGCGCCATGGTGCTTTTAACACCTGCTTTTAGCAGGTGTTAAAATCCATGGCGCTAAGGGACCATGGAGTTAATTACGCCACCGTAATTTACGGTGGCGTAATTAACGCCTTCCCCACTCCCATTATGCCCTATGGGGCAAAAATGGGAATGGGGAAGGGTAAATGGGGATTGGGGACTTACCGCCCCGCCTAGGTCGGAATGGGGCGGTAAGTCCGCCAACCACCATGGCGTAAACGTAGTTTACGCCATGGTAGTAAAGTCACGGCCCAGGCGGTAACTTACCGCCTGGGTCGTAATGAGGCCCTTTGACTGTTCAACTGAGCTATATTTGATATTGTCCACGCTTTGACCTACATCAGCCTTGTTTAATAACTTACTGGCAAGTACGGTCACTGAATCATGCATTCCAAAATCTACCGGATTGCTAGCTCTACCTAGAAAAGACATCAAAGAGCTGATGATGTCCAGCGTCTTTCCCCCTCAAATTCTCTCTCATATTCTGTAGCATGCTCAGAGAGTTAATTATTTCAGAGAAAGCAACAGTGTGGCGATGTACACCTTCAAACAAAAACTGTGAACTGCTCATTAATCTCTATGGGTCACCTGAAGTGATGATATTGCTTTTGTCAAGTAGGTCTTGAAAAAAAAGCAGACTGAAGTGATCCTAAGGGGCTGTCAGACTCTGAGGCAGGCTGACCAGGAGAAATAAAATAGAGATCTGTAGCCAGGGGAGGAGAAATCGACCTCAGCATTTTTGATCCTTCTTGCAATCCATCGCTGGTGTTAATAGGGATATTATCAAAACAACCTACTATGGCATTAGGAAAGGCCAGGAAGTAGACAAGCATGCAATAGCGCTAGGGACTACTATCCCAGGCAACTCCCTCCAAAGCCTGGGCCTGCCATTGAGCACAGGGGTTACATCCAAATTCTCCTCCCAGATCACACTCTTTCTGCATACAATTTTCCTCACAATTTAGTGCTCCTCTTAAAACAGTATCCTGGCTGCCTAAGCTTGAGGCCAAAATACTCTGTGGGCCTCATTACGACCAAGGCGGTAAGGGGTTTACGGCAGCGTAAACAGCGCCGACCCTTACCGCCTGATTCCGAGGTCCCTTAGCGCCATGGAGGATTTAACACCTGCTTTTAGCAGGTGTTAAAATCCATGGCGCTAAGGGACCTTGTTGTTAATTACGCCACCGTAATTTACGGTGGCGTAATTAACGCCTTCCCCACTCCCATTATGCCCTATGGGGCAAAAATGGGAATGGGGAAGGGTAAATGGGGATTGGGGACTTACCGCCCCGCCAACCTCGGAATGGGGCGGTAAGTCCGCCAACCACCATGGCGTAAACATAGTTTACGCCATGGTGGTAAAGGTACGACCCAGGCGGTAACTTACCGCCTGGGTCGTAATGAGGCCCTGTGTGTTACTAAATCTCCCCAGTGCCGTTCCTGTAAAGGCTTTGAGACTTGAACTGAGATTGCAGTCACTAATATCTGTGTGGAAAACGTCTGCATGTAAATTCTGGACCAAAATTACATTTAATTGGAGTTCCACTGACTCCCTATTGTATAACATGCAAGACCATAGCGATCGCACATCCAAAAGTACTTTGTTCAGGGGCTTAGAGTCCACTGTCAAGATATTAATTTACCTTGCTTCCGGACGACTGACATTCTGTATTTCCCAGCAGGATCAATGCAAAGACTTGCCTATTTGATCACTGCACTTCCTTGGGCAGATTGGCAGAGGGGCGCAAATATGCGATACATACACACCAGGGTTTGTTCCGGGACTCCCGGAGAAGATATCTAACCACACTTCATCTTCCAGCACTCATACGATTTATCCTTTACCTCTGATTTCATCTTCTCACAGTACTACCTAACACAGGAGTTGGAGGGGAATTAAAAGAGAGGAGCAACTTGCCGACTCTTTAATGCTAAAATAGAAACTGTTCGGCATATGTTGACTGACTGCCCTCTACGTATACAAAAGGGTTCCACAACAGCTACCTACCTTTACATGTACTACGTGTGTCAAATTGCAGAAACGCCAAGAATAAACAGTGTCATTAAATATATGCAGACAGAGTAATAGAAAGAGTTAACAGATTTTAATGATTATATATGTAAAATTTCAAAAATTATTAAAAAAAGACATTACATAAAAAGGTCATCACATAAAATGCATTGTAAAGTCAACAGAAATGGGACTGACATTAGTAGGACCTCCAACATAGATGAAACAGTGATTATAATCACAAGATAATAGTTTGGTTAGTAAAGACCTGAGGTAAACATTTTGAACACTTCATGTATCCTCATGATATTAATTAATTGTGCTTGACTATGGTGACACTAGACCATGTGTTTCTGGGACCCAGACATGACAATGTGTCGCCGTCTTTAACCAATTTACAGGCTGATTCATGGAATTAATGTGCGCTGAAATTTTCAGCGGAAGCATGCGGAAGTGTGTGAATCGCAGTGCCTGTGCGAAAATCGCAGCGAAACCCACGCACAGCGATTCATGGAAGTCCGTGCGCGTGTAAATACAAGGATGTGTGCCAAAATTCTGCGTGGCGCAAGCTGCCGCACACGTCCCCAAACAGCGTCCGCTACACACACAGCGAAATCGCACATAGCGCGGCGCACACAACAAAAGTAGGAGGAACAGAGGGCATGGCACGCGGAATGGGGAACAACGCATGCAAATGTGGCGTCACGGGGGAAGTACAGGAGGCAGATGCGTGGAACGCCCACACGCACGTTCAAAACACGTATTCATGGATTCGAACGGGGCTAACGCGTGTGCCATAAAAGATGCGCTAATCCGGAAACACGTACGCCAACGGGAAGCAGGCTGCGTGGACCTGCGCAACATAAAAGTGCGCGCAAACAACAAACAAGCTCAGACGCCAGGATGAATATACCGTTCCTAGCAGCAGTGGTCGTGGGATACCGCAGGAGGAGGAGGTGGATAGTCAGGCCCAGAATTTTAACACCCAGAACCAGCCTTTTTGGGATGCCTGATGACCAGGTGTATGGGAGGTACAGGTTTCCACCTCACATAATACTCAACTTGGTGAGTGAGTGGGAGGATGACCTCACATCACCCACCCTGTGCTCCCAAGCACTCAGCCCCCTGGAGAAGGTCCTCAATGTACTGCACTTCTTGGCCACTGGATCATTTCAGCTGACAAGTGCTATAGTGGGGGGGGGGGGTGTCACAGGCCAAGCAGACACACTGCCTACACCAGGTCTTGGCCATCATGACTGCACGCCCATCAGTCCGCAGGCACATATGCCTGCCCAGAACACCTGCAGAAAGGCAGGCTGCCGTACAGGATTTCTACGGGGTGGCACAATTCCCCAAAGTCCTAGGTGCCATTGATTGAACCCATGTGGCTCTACGTCCCCCTAGGGCATCAGAACACATCTATAGAAACCGCAAGCACTGACATTCCATCAACGTCCAGGTAGTATGTGATGCCAAGGGAATCATCACCTCAGTATATGCCAACTATCCAGGGTCCAACCATGACAGTTTTATTTACAGAATGTCAACCCTAAACCGGGACCTAGAAGCTGGGCGGCATGTCAGATACTGAGTAATGTCACAACCCCACTAATGATACCCATCACCACCTCCCCAGGGGACAGTGCCTACCCTCTGAGCACCCACATGATGACGCCAATTCGGAACCCCACCACGCCACCCGAGGTAAGATACAACAGAGCCTACATTGCAACCCGGGGCATAGTGGAGCGCACATTCGGAGTGCTCAAGTCAAGCTTTCGCTCCCTTGACCGTTCTGGCGGGCAGCTGTTATATGCTCCCCCAGTAGTGTGCAGGTTCATAGTGGCAGCATGTGTCCTGCACAACGTTGCAACACGCCGGGGCCTGCCCGTGGACATGGTGGTGCCCCCATATCCCCAACCACATGCACGGCCCCTGTGCATGGGAGGGGAAAGGGCACGGGGTGACGCAGCCCGTACGCAGCTGGTGGCTAATTACTTCACCTAAAATCACACCCCTGTGGAGTGCACACAGCCCCGGCACATACCATCTGACAATCAATGATGATGACATAAGGGACAGTCAACTGTCACAACCATACCAGCCTGAGATTGGTCACCTGGAAGTGTCACATTGTGTGCATCCCTACCTACACAAACACCACCAATGCTGTGTCATCAAAAGACACATATGCTGCTAAATGCATTACCCCCTTGCAAAATACAACATGACAACAGTGCCATGTCACCCAACCCCTCCCCAGCACCGCCACCCAACACACCATGGCATGTCATGCTATGTGAGAGCAAACAAAGCAATCCCCAAAACATGGCACAAGTGTCACAAAGTACAGTGTCCCTAATGGAAACTGGCCACATACAATATGCTCCCAGTAATGTAGAACTAACAACACACATGACCAAATACTTACAATACAATGCAGCTACACAACCTCAAACATAGCATAAACATGACAGTACTAAGTTAAAGTAGTGGTAGTCTTACAACCTGATTATGCCAGCACATCGACCACTTCCAACTGTACAGTGCTGCTGCCACGCAAATGTGTAAGTGCACTGCTTACAACATGAAGTCCATCTCCAAAGTAGACGGCCTGTGAAGACATGAGGAATGAACCTGCAAATTAGGAGGAAGACATGGATGCACTAGCACATATCAATACACCATGCAGTGTACAATACAACAACAATATCCACTAGGAATGTATACACAGTATTGACTACAGACTGCCCACGCAGCTCATGGGAGTCCAACGTCACTGTGTAATTCACTGTCACTTGGGCACACCCTTTGCAAGCCCATTGAAACGGGAAGCAGGAGGGGTGTGTGTCTCACGAACCCAAGCATCTAACCCAAACTCAGGACAAGCCTGCATGTGCCCAGCCGGAATACAGTGGATGCCCATGAGAGCCACACAAGGCAACACACTGTAAAAAAAATCAAAAATCAAAAATGGCCATGTGGGGGGTGGGAGGGGTGAGGCCACCCAGGAGGTCCGAGGACAAGGTGCGCACCAACAGCCACCTGTGTGGATGTTGGGAAAAAAAAACACCTCCATGGGTTCATGGCCTGCACGGCTATGCCAATGTGGGAGAACTCCTGCTGTCGCTCTCATCACCCTCTGCTGCTGCCACAGAAGATGGTGGTGCTATGGGAGGCAGCCCACGCAAATCCCTGGTATGGTCCTCCATGGCAGCAAGCATGCGGGTGTGGAAGGTCTCGTTCTGGAGGATTATAGTGCGGAGATCCCCATGCACCACCTGACGTGATGCCCAGATCTCCTCCCGAGTTGCCTGCATCTCAGCTGAGAGCGAACGTGTGAGCCGCTCCAGCTGCTGTTCTGTCCTCAAGTTAGTGGAAGCCTTAAGGTCAACAAGAGTCTCCCTGAGGTGATGGAGTTCTACCCTCAGGGCTTCCCTGTGGCCATGGGACTCTATTGATATCGATTGGCCTAGAGTCTCCAGTGCTGCCCATCTGTCCCTGTTGGACGCCAACATGTCCTCCCTGTGTGATTGGCAAATGGAGTCTGTTGCCTGCTGTAGTTGCTCCATCTGCCTTTCAGGGGGGACAATGGAAGTGGCCACCCTCTCCATTGCTTGAGCCATCATCTCAACTGATGCTGCCTGTTGGGTTGCCCTACTGTACATGGATTGTTCCCATGCGGTATTGCCTGGTGGCGTACGGCCACCGCATTCGGCGGGCACCACACCTGTTTGGGACAGGCGATCTGCGCCTTGCTGTGCCGGCACTGCCTGAGGCTGCAGGACTGCATTCCCCCTCTGATCTGCTGGCCCAGGGACAGGATCATATGTTGTGGAGTGTGACCCTGCATCCGTAACCGCCAAAGGCGGACTTACCAACACTGACATCCCCATAGAGGGTTCTACCCCTGGTGCAGGTGTGTTGGACAGAATAGAATCCCTGCCAGAAACACTTACCTGCGACGGCACATAGGTCTCATCATCCGAATCAGCACCTGAATAGAGGTCTGGGGAGGTGCACCCAGAGACACCCCTGGACAGAATGGTCTGCAGCAAGATTGGGTTCTCACCCACCACCACACCACGCCCCCCATTGCTGCCCAGTCGTGCTTGAGATCCCTCCTGGGTCTGCACCATCTCCTCAACCTCAACAGCATCAAGTGCGTCATCCTCTGCAAAAACATGAAAGACAAAAAATGGAAACAGGCATTAGCACCATAGCACACAAATAGGCCTGGCAAGCTACAGAACCAGTACATGATTTACACATGTCCCACATGATTATAGCCCTCCCATGCATGCACTGTCACTGAGTTGGAAGGGGAGGCAAAAGGCAGACACTGATGACACCAAGATGGAAGAGCAACGCATTTGCTGCATGCTGGGCAGCACTGCCATCACACATTGGCCTGTGAGTGGCATGTCCAATACACATACATGACATATGCCATCCCACAGATGGCATGTACCATAGCCATGGTACATTCCACAAGTACATCCATATGTCAGTGAATGAATACTGTCAGCCATCCATGTGAGATGGACATGATGAGATGAAAAATGCTACATAGTGTGACAAAATAGGCATGTGCCACACACTGCAACACATCCAGTGTACAAAAATACAGTGATTGTAGGCCTGATGTACACATCAATGGTTGTGCACTTCAACATGACAGGAAACAACTATCATGTTCCACATTCAAACAGGCCCCAAAAATGTATGTGATTAGGCCAATACTCAATCAGCCTGAATGGTCAAATCATTCACCTAACAAGGTAACACATGTGGGCCAATGTGGGGTTAATCAATGACAGAAGCATGTCACAAATGTGACAATAGGGCTGAGGAATGCGTAGCAAAAGTGGGAGAATTGAAACAACCTGAACGAACACTGAAAAATACAAACAATGTTGTTGCAAAATGCCACTTCAAGGGCAACTGCCGTAATGTTGCGCTAAATTACTACTGTGGGCAGAAGGGATTCTGTCACACCCAAATCCAAGGCCGCTGAATGTTTTGGATGAAGCACATGGGTGACCCATACCACTCAGGCACACACACCCTCACCTGGCACTCAATCAGAACCCGTCACCCAAACAACATACACATGCATTACACACACATGCATGGGCACTCACCAGACAATGCATCATAATCAGGTAGTTCTCCCACACCTTGGATCTGTTCCTCTGTGACGAAGGCCCCAGCAACAGACTCATGTTCAGTGAGTTTGTTGTCCTCTTGTGGAGACCCACCGCCAGTCACCAGAGTAGCGGCATGATTTGAGGCCAGCTTGTTCTTTGCTCTGCGTTTCAGGTCATTCCACTGCTTGTAGCAATCATCAGCTGTGCGCCTCACAAATCCAAAGGCACTTATGCGGTCCGCGATGGTCTGCCAGTGTGCCCTACGTTGACCAGGTGTGGTCTTGCACCCTGCATTCACCACCATTTCGCGGCTATGTGCTGACACATAGGCCACAAGTGCATCAAGTTCCGGATCATTAAAGCTAGGCTTCCTTGTGGTACCAGAGTGTGTAGCCGTGTCTGGGGTCTCAGCCTGTCGTGCCAGAGAACCCTTCTTCCTCTTCTTTAAAGGTGGAGCAGAGCCAGAGTGGCTTACGCCGCTCTGGTCAGTAGGGGCAGAATCACTGGTGGACTGGGTAATAGGAGTGTGGGAATGCACAATGACCATAGGTCTTGATGCAGGCATTGGTTGCAGGGTAATGTTGGCAATGGGAATTTAGTTTGATGGACCTTGACTGACACTGTCCTGGCTGGGAGAGTCAGAGCTGGGGCGGATGGAGCTGCAGCTGCCCCTGCAGCCTCCCCACCCTGCATACTTGGGGCAGCAGATGACATAGCTGCCCCAGATCCACTTGGCTTGGTGACAACAACTTGCTTCGCCACACGTGGCCTAGACTTGCTGACCTGGAAGTCAGCCAGGGAGTCATCCTGTGCCAGGTCAGGTGGCACAATGGGCTGGTCCAACAGGGGCTGAGCTGGGATGGTGTCAGCCACGTTTCCCTCAATCATGGGCGGGGGCATGGGTGTCCCTGATTGTTCCTCCACACATGGGGGTATAGGGGCACCCAGCAAATCCCGGCCACGTCCCCTACCGCGCTCACCACGCCCACCTTTTGAAGGTCGGCCACCTTTGCCTCCCTTACCGCTTGGTCGCCTCCCAACCATGGCACTGATGTTGTTGTGCGTATGGGAGTTGCAGTAAACTATTGTCCTGGGCAATTGGGGGTCAAAGGGTTAGGATACTAGATGGAATTCGTACCCTAGTGCTCTAACAAGGCTGTCTGTGACCCCTGGGGGAAGATGACGGGTCATGCAACGCACAGGCAGCCCAAAATAAAAAATTAACGTGCACGCAACCCCTCGTAGACCACGTGCGTGAAAAAATGAACCCGCACTACGCTGTGGCACCCAGAAACACAAAACTAAGTGTACGCATAATACACGCAGCCTACAATGACCTCTGAAAGGGAACGTGACACACGGGGCAACAACAGTTGCTAAGTACGTGCGGAACTAACTGTCTGCCTGGAAAAAGAACGTGAAAAATATGCGTGTGTGCGTGTTGGCATCACCCCCGCCAAAAGAAGAATTGTACGCTGTCTGAGGAGACAGGACAAAAGGAGAAGTGAACTCTGTTTGAGATAACAGGCCCAACAAAAATTCAGAAAAGAGCTGTCAGAGGTAACAGAGAGTACAAACTAGAAACGCTGTGAAGTAATTGCGTGTGAACCGACAAGAAGTACAGATTTCACCCACTCGCTCGTCACGAAAAGCACGTACAAGTAAATGGCATCCTACACGTAGCTTTTAAACCGGCCCACACGTACACGTCAGATACGCGTGTACCCGGGCGCTTTCCTCCAATTCCACGCGATGACACTCAAACGTGCAGTTATTCCACATGTGCTCTGTCATTACGTGCTTTGAGGGAAACGCCTGGAGGCGTAATGTAACTTTCGCGCTTACGCGCCAAGCGCCTTTGGTCCAATGAAATCGCGTGTGTGTGCTGATGCGCTTACGCGCTAAGGCCCTTTCCTCGAATTACACGCTGATGTGCAATTTTTTCACGTGCCAAATCGCTCTGTATCAAGCTGGCCACATGAAAACACACGGAAGACCACGCTCCTGCCCAGAAGGCCAAATTACTGCCCCCAGAGCCCCGAGCACGCTCCCACCTGGCATCTGCTGCTGCCTGACTGCCTGCTGCCCACGTGCCCTGCCATTAGCTGCCTGCAAGTCAGCCAGGGGTGTAGTTGCTGTGACCACCCCTGCTGGAACCGAAGACTCCCGACTGGGATTGCATCGCTCCACATCCGAGCCTCAGGACCCAGTTGCCCACCAACTCCTGCCTCTGGGGTTGCCATGTCCAGCACAACACCATCTGGCAGCACTGGCAACCCCCAGCCAGAGAGGCAGAGGGCCACCAGCTTCACTGCCACCAAAGTTGGTGTCCTGGTGGAGCAAGTCCTGGGGCAGTATGATGCCCTCTTTGGAAGTTTACGCGCCGACAATGAAGGACGGACCAGGATCTGGATGGACATTGTGACTGCCATCAGCACAGAGGGGGTGGCAGTCCGCGACTTACATCATGTCAAGAAGCACTGGGAGGACTTCAGGTCCAGGACCCTCAGATTGTCATCTTGTCGAGGAGTGAGGAGTCTGGTGCGGTGTCCAAGGCCGCAGCTGCCGAGGGTAGGTCCAAGAGGCGGAGGTTGGAGGTGGACTCCTCGGCAGCAGAAGGGGCAGCTGGGACCCCACAGTGTCCGACGGAGGAAGATGGCATGGAGTCATCCAGGTCGGTGGGGGGTTTGGTGGAGGAGGAGGCCATGGAAGGGACACACACGGGGTCTGGAGGTGGGGATTCCACTAATGCTAGTGGTGCAGTGCAGGACCAGGGACAGGAGGCAGCACAGGCTGCTGCGGAGGTACCTATGTGCAATGCTGTCCCTGATCCTGTCACTGCAACATCTGGCACCAGCAGGGATGCCTACGTCCAGATCCGTTTTCAGGGAGGGGATGAGCACACAACAACTGGCCTTCCTCTCCCTGCGGACGTGGCTATCCGGGACCGTGTTGAGCCTGTCCTGGCCGGGATAGCGTTGCATCAACGGGGCATGCGAGGTGACATGCAGTTTTTCGGGGTGCCTCTTTGACCGCGTTGACCTGCTGGGACGGGTCACCAGTGCTGGATTCCTCCGTGTGTTGGACCACCTTGCGACCCCCTCTTCACCTGAAGCCCCTATTCGCCATTCATCCTCCGTGCCATCTTCCGGCCCATGTATCACCTGGGTACCCTGTGGAGCTGCCTCTGACCCTGCGGCCAGGTTGGTGGAGGACACATCCCTGCCACAGTCGGGAGTCGGACGTCCAGCAGGGGTGGCCACCTCAACAAGTGCACCCCAGCCAGAGGAGGATGTGCAGGCAGCAAGAGCCAGGGCACAGGCAGAGGCACAGCAGCAGCAGCAACAAGGTGGGAGCCATCATGGCTCGGGGCCTTCGACATCGGAGGGGCAGGCATCGGCCAGAGGGCAGGAGAACCCAGGACTGGAAGTGTCTTCCGTGTGGCAGCGGTTAGGCCATGCTATAGATGCTGAGCAGCAGCAGGCAGAAGAGGCACAGCTCACGATGGTCAGGGCGGAGAACTCCATGCATTTGGACATGGAGCAATGGATTTTAAATAGTTGGACTATGGATTGATTTCTCTTTTTTTTTATTATGAACATGAAGCAATGGAGATTTTTTTTTACATTTCCTTTGGATTTGCGTTGTTGGAGGGTGACTTTGGACTGCTTTTCTTTCTATTTTTTTTGGATTGGTTATCATTTTCATTCAATCATCTTTTTCACATGCTTTTCATTTCATGTTTCAAATTTTAGTATGCTTTCATTTCATTTTTGATTTTATGTACATAATACATTTTCATTTTTTAGTTCCATGTGTGGGATTCGCTCATTGGGTTGATGCATGTGACAATGTGGGTTTACACAAGCGATGCCAACTAGTGTATGTGTGTGACGGACATGTGTTGATCTACATAGTTGACTTTTGGTTTGTGTCATGAGATCAGCATTTCACTGCTGGAGTGTGGGGGTGCGGGGGGACATGAGTGGGGGCCTGCTGGCAGGTGCCCCACAGTGCTGGGGGGTGGGGGTGCAGGGGGACATGAGGGGGATATGAGTGGGGGCCTTCTGGCAGGTGTCCCACAGTGCTGGGGGGTGCAGGCCTCCACTCTTGTCCCCCTGCACCCTAACCCCCAGCAGTGCAGGGTACCCCCCCTGCACCCCACCCCCCAGCAGTTCAGGGCACCTGCCAGCAGGCCCCCACTCATGTCCTCCTGCACCCCCACCCCCCAGCAGTGCCAGGCACCTGCCAGAAGGCCCCCACTCATGTCCCACACATGTCCCCCTGCACCCCCACCCCCCAGCAGTGCAGAGTACCTGCCAGCAGGCCCCCACTCATGTCCCCCTGCACCCCCACCCCCAGCAGTGCAGGGCACCTGCCAGCAGGCCCCCACTCATGTCCCACTCATGTCCCCCTGCCCCGCCCTTATAGCGGCCTCCCCAGCCCAAAGACCTAACCAAGTATTGCATGCACCCACATAGAAAAGGCAATTACATGATACAACCCCAATGGCAAGTATGTAAATGAACACATGTCCGTCACACACACACAATGGGTGCAAGTGAATGTGAAAACCCATATCATGACATGCATGAAACCAATAAGATAATACCACACATCGAAGTATGAAGAAAAAAATGTATTAAACACAACATGAATGTAATCTAAATCCAACACACAAAAATGGGAATAATAGAAGAAAAGCTGCATGTCCATAAAAGAATAAAAAACAAGAAATCATAATCCAAAGAAATCCAAAAGAAATGGTGTCCAAAGTCACAGTCCAACAAAGCAAATCCAAGGGAAAAAAGAAAGTGAAAACCATTGCTCCATGGTGAAAATAAAAAAAAAGAGAACAATCCAATGGTGAACTATGTACAGATGAACAATCCAGGGTCCATGAGCCCAACTGATGAAATGAAACCTATCAAAAATACTACCTAATAAAAAACTATATACAAAAATGTGGTGCATTGTCCAAGCGCAACCAAAATAAAGAAATAACGAAAGGAAACCTGAGCAAGTCCAGCGGCTCACTCTGTGGTGTCCCGGGCCAGGGCATCATCGAACTCCATGTCTATTTGCCGGTGGCGGGCCTCTGTCCTAGCCCGAGGTCTCTCAGGAAGACACTCATGGACTGTTCCAACTCCCTGCGAGTTGCCTGTAGGCACTCCCCCGCCTCAAAGCTCGACGCATGGAGAACTCCGCACTGACCATGGTGAGCCGTGCATCTTCCGCCCGCCGCCGCTCTGCACCTATCTGCTGGCCCAACCTGTGCCACACGGAAGACACTCCCATTCCTGGGTCCTCCTGTCCTCTGGCCAATGCCTGCCCCTCTGATGTTGATGGCCCAGAGCCATCATTGCTCCCACCTAGAGCCTGCTCCTGCTGCTGCTGTCCATGTGCCCTGTCTGATGGTGCCTGCGTATCCTCCATCAGCTGGTCTCCAGTTGTGGTGTCCACCCCTGCTGGGGCGCCGACAGTGGCAGGGATGTGAGCTCCAGCAAGCTGGCTGTGTTGGTCAGACCAGGTCCACTGGGGGCCCTGGTGGAATCTGGGCCGGAAGACGGTGTGGAGAATGACTGGCGCATAGTCTCCACAGAGGAGGAGAGGTCCGCCAGAGTGCGCGACACATATAGGAACCCACCAACCAGGACGGAGCCCATACGTTCGTGGGACCCCTCGTCCACAGGTAGTGGAGAGGCAGATGACATGGCACTCTCCCCTACCTGCGGATGGGCCTGGGACGGGGCCTCCCTGCTGGTGCATGGTGGTGCAGTCACAGGGTCAGGGACAGCGACATGCACAGGCCCCTCCGCGGTGACCTGTGCTGCCCCCTGACCCTGGCCCTGGACTGCACCACTTGCACCAGTGATACTACCCCCAACAGGCCCCATGTGTGGCTCAGTAGCGGGCTCCTCCTCCTATGTGGAGACCACAAACCGGGATGTCTCCACACCGTCTTCCGCCATTGGAAGCCCCTGCGGGGCTCACCCGGCCCTTCCGCCACAGCCGTTGTGGCAGATGCAGCACGCACCCTCGCTCCGGATGATGGTAATTCCTGGGAGGGTGGCTGGGCTTTGCGTCGCCGCCCAGTGGAGACATCCCCGCCACTTGGCTCCACAGCACCGTCTCCGCCCTCTTCTTCACTTGACGCTGCGTAGAGGGAGACATAGAACACAAGCATCAGTGTACAGTACAAAATACCCAAGACAGAAAGCAATAACACATGAGTGGCACTGTCAAATGTCACTTCCATCCTGTCATTCCACAACACATGGGTGAATGCACACAACACCCATGCAGAAACAGTCCTGGCGCCTGCAATCAACATCAACATCCAGTAATACACATTCCCCACTTGGTGTTTGCTGTTTGGCAGCCCTGTAAACTGGGCCAGGGTTAGCGCAGCCCTTTGCGCTGGATTTAGGATTCTGATGGCTTTTCCTTGCGCGAGGGCGTTCTTGGGGGCGTAACTGGCGCACACTGTGCGCCAGCCGGGTGCGCCACTTGTGCGCTAAATTCTATGAATGATCCCCTTAATATGCTTTCTGACGACTGACGGACCCGTCCAGGACTGTATAATGGCACAAGGTATTTCAGGCTGACCCATACATTTGGACTTTTCACACGCAATGATCTAGAAACCAAAATGAAACACGTGTTGATGGACAAGTAAAAAATATCTAGATTTGTGTATTATCTCTCTGTTAATTGGCGACTGCAATTAGCGACACTGACCTTCAAATTTCTATTCTATATCTGTCCGAACTACGGCTTCCGTGGGAACTGCAGCATTCAGTCCACCGAATCCAAAAGAGAAACGCACGCATTCTCTAGTACAGGTACCAACATAGTTCCTTTGGTTTCTTTTGATTGATGGTGTGCTGTAGAAAAATAACAACAGGGCATGCCTGAGGGTAACAATTGATAGTGCAACAGATGCATCGATATGGGAAATACAGCAGCTTGTCATTAAAAGACTATCTGTAGAAGTCACAAGGGCTAGATGGAAATGCATCACCAATGTGTCTATTATACTTGAAGATAGGAGTATATTTGGTTATGCTTTGATCAAGCATTTTTTGATAGATGAGAAGTGATTAACTAGAGAGTCGGTCTCATGCATAATAATGTAATGCTGACAAATAGCAGACATGAGTAGATATGTATATTTTTTCAGACATGTGCTGTTGAAAATTGAAATTACTGAACCAACCGCATCTGCGAATTGATTGTAGATGAAGCCTTACACGATTTTAAAAAGAAATTTGAAGGTCAGTGTCGCTAATTGCAGTCGCCAATAAACAGAGAGATAATACGCAAATCTAGATATTTTTTACTTGTCCACCAACACGTGCTTCGTTTTGCTTTTTAGATCATTGCGTGTGAAAAGTCAAAATGTATGGGTCAGCCTGAAATACCTTCTGAAATTATACAGTCCTGAAGACGGGTCCAGCAGTCGTCAGAAAGCATATTAAGTTGGTTAAAGACGGCGACACATTGTCATGCCAGGGTCCCAGAAACACATGGTCTAGTGTCGACATAGTCAAGCACAATTAATTAATATCATGAGGATACATGAAGTGTTCAAAATGTTTACCTCACGTCTTTGCTAACCAAACTATTATCTTGTGATTGTAATCCCTGTTTCATCTATGTTGGAGGGCCTACTAATGTTAGTCCCATTTCTGTTGACTTCACAATGCATTGTGTGTGATGACTTTTTTATGTAATGTCTTTTTTAATATTTTTTAAAATTTTGTGTACATAATTAAAATATGTTATCTCTTTCTATTACTCTGTCTGCATATATTTAATGACACTGTTTATTCTTGGCATTTCTGCAATTTGACACACCTAGTACATGTAAAGGTGGGTAGCTGTGGTGGAACCCTTTGGTATACGTGTCTATTTGTCTTTCTCCACACAGCCCCCGAAAAAAGAGGACTTGATAGCTCTATTTGCTATATTTGACTGCCCTCCACTACAGGACATCTATGTAATGGGATACAGGAAATTTGTCAACTATCGCTCTGACCAGTTTTGGAATGTCCTTTTATCCACACAATCCTATATCATTGCAGCCTCTGCCTTTCATGTTTGGCTCAAAGTTAATTCTGCATATCCAATTTTTAATTGATCAACTATGTATGATGATTGTTTAATATGAATTGCTGTATTTTATATGTGATTCTTAATCGCCACAGTTTATAAAATGTTACTCTGATTTTATGCAGGTTATTTATCAATGCAATTTTGTTTTATTTATTTATTTTTTTTGCATATTAAATTTTGTATACATTTTAATGGAGTGTGTGAAAGGATGCCAAGTGCTCCTAAAAGCACCTAAATAAAAAAAAAATAAAAACATTAGTGTTCTAAAACCTCCAACCCTCCACTGCTCTCAACCACCAAGATTGGGAGCAGTGGAGGGGGAATCAATTAACTCAGGTGTAATGCCTAGCAGCACACCTGAAACTTGAACTGGCTTCGTAGGGCTATGTGCCCTATAGAAAGGAGCAACTGCTTCTTGAGGCATACAAAGTGAAAGAGGTGAATGCAAACCAGGGGATGCCCGTGCTAAGGCATAGTTGAGAAGGATTGTGTAAGGATGATTTAGAGAGACTGGGTCGAGAGCTGACTCAGCCGTTTCAACAGTCACTATGGAACCCATTTCACCTAGAGTAGACTGCCTGCGGAGAGCCCACTTGATGGTGGATTGATTAATTGAATCCACAGATTTGCCACTTAAACGGCTTGGGCACCTGGTCCCAGTGCCCCACCCCCCTTTGCAGATACTTGTGATGCTGTTTTATTTTTGCCAGGGTTTCATAATAGTGAGCAGGTTACACTATGGTGTTATCCGAACACTGTCAGCACACTGATGCATCACAACAGTGAAGCAAGCTCCAACCTTGATCAGGGATGTACCAGAGTGGCAGAGAGTACAGCGGGGGCCTCAATTGTCAAACAAGCAGACGTTCAGCACTCGGACTCAGATACTATAATGTGCCAGAGCACTGAAGCTCGGGCCTGGCGATCCCCTTGCTATTTCTAGAAAGGGAATCTTTGTAACAATAGGGAATAAAGGGAAGCTCGCATGTTGCCTGCCTAGCACTTGTGGCCTCACTTGCTCCTGCACTTAGATGTACCTCTCTGCTCACCACTCAGCACTCACGCTTGTTGTCCTCATCAGGACCTCCACCCCTTATGCTGTCTGTCTGCTGTGTTGGGCAGCAGCGGGAAGTGGGGGACCAGGCAGTGCCTACTATGACCACCAAAGAGAATCAGCAGCACCTCCAGTCAAAACCCGTGCATGGTATGGAGTATGGGCATCAGCCAGGTGGCCCAGGGACTTCAAAGGTACTCCTCAGTGGGGTGCCGAATATACTCGCCACCAGACATGGTTACAGAGCTGTCCAAAGCACTCCCCTACACTCCTTCGACCGTGCTGCTCTGGTACTCCAGTGCTATTCAGAGCTTTACAATGCGCATTGTAGTCACCACTGCCACTCCAGACAAAAGCATTCGAGGAAAGCACCCCATGCCATCAAGCCACTATGCTAAGCAGCAACTTACAACGAGGAAATTTTGTAACACTGTCCAGTGTATTTTGTATGTCTGTCATGCACAATGTAAAAAGGAACAGAGTGCGGAAATGCTCCTGCATCAGATCACAGTTTGCTATTGTATTTTCCGTAACTAGCCCTTGCACATTGAAGTAGACCGTATTATCTGTATGAAACAAAATAATACGATTTACTAAACATCATCAATCACTCTTCTCCTTAGTTTATTTCATAACAAGACTTCCTCTAGCAAGTCAAAAGCCGATAAACATTCTTAAAATGCAGCATGCAGTGGGTGATTGCCTGGAGTAGTGCTTTAGGAGTTCTTAAATGTAACCATAAGTCACTATGACTAGTGGACACACCCTTTCTGCATTTGGTCTGAACATTAGATAGAATGGCAGCTGAAATTGTGCCATAGGAGCATGGATACAAAGATTGTGAGGGTAGATTATAATAACGCAATCAAACAATAGTCGCGGGAGACCTCCCTCTCAGTTTATTTTTGTAGATTGGGCCAAGTATGGCATCGGTCTGTGTTATACTTTACGGTAATCACAATCAGTACACTTTTGCTTGAATAGATATTGCTCTCTTTTCTGACAGAGATGCAACCTCTTATCACTCCATAACATATAGCCTCTCTCAATCCCTCCTTCAAAGATTCAGCCACCACTCAAAGAGGGCTTTTCTGTTCCAGACTGCTTTGACAGCAAATGTATTTATTTTCCATGTGACACGCCTCACTATCAGAGGTATGTCACCTCTCTGGTTGTCCTTAATTGAACTGCCTGTTCCCTATAATGTGCCATTTAGGATGCAGGGACCAACTCCTTGACACACTGTTTTGCATCTGGGTTGTATTTTGCAGAAGATGGCCTTGTAAAAAACAATTGTATAAAGATCCCAAGCTGAGGACTTTACCTACTGCAGACTGTTCCTCTGGTTGAGAGAAAGACTTGGTGAGTTTTAGAATAGTGGCCAAATGACACACAAATATTCTTTTCCGATGCATCTTTTTATATTAGGTGTTATTTCTGCAAACTAGATATTGTCTAGTATATTTATTATATGTTTTATTCTCTATCTATCCACCAGGGAGTCCTGTCCTGATGAAGGCGGTCAATCCATTCACACCGAAATGCAGCCATGCTGCGTTGACTCTGGAATACTCCCAAAATTAATTTTGCAACTTTGTAGATATTTTGTGTTACTCCTTTGTGTTGTTTTTCGAAATTATGTATATACTATGTTAATCACACTACCCTTTTGCCCTAGCACGTTTGTAACACTGTTGGTATGCAAGTCACTGTTGAATCACGTAACAATATTGTGCAGAAACTATGCACGATAATTGAGACTTATGCACAAATGAATTAAAATGCTTGATTGAATCAAGACAAATAACGTTTCACCTAACAATCTCAAGTTCCTTGAACAAGATGCTAATATGTAACAAATTGAATTCACATACATAAATTACAAAATCGATTTTGAATTAACCTCTCGTAGGAACATCTCTTCTTGTGTGTCAGACACTGTGCCATAGGAGCATGGATACAAAAATTGTGCGGGTAGATTATAATAACGCAATCAAACAATAATTGCAGGAGTCCTCCCTCTCAGTTTATTTTTGTAGATTGGGACATGAATAGCATTGGTCCGTGTTATACTTAAATAGATACGTAAAAATAGAATACCAGGGATCTAATCCAAGATTAAAAAAAGAAAATGTAAAACATGAACAATACAAATGAAAATACAAACCTCCTACATATTGTTGTTTTACATTTTAGGGATTGTGGCACCATTATCAAAGTGTTTACAGTAGTTCAGAATGCTAAATGTACATTCTCTCGTAAAACCGATCCTAGTATTTGTAACATGGGTAGTTAGTTAAGTAACTCTCATTTTATTCAACCAACAATCTATGTATACATAACATGTAACAATTTGCCATATTGGAAGGGACTGTAGCCTATACAGCTACTTGCAGTGGACAACAAGAACACACAGACGACAGGTGCAGCCAGTTGCCAAGTTCCTGAAGAAGACAGAAATGTCAGGACTGGAGGGCCTAGACGAATCAGAGTTTGACTGCCTGGGTATGAGGAAGAAAATGTCTATTTTAATGAATAGGCCATAACAGTACATCTCTCTGTGGGCCTAGAATTTGCCCTCTGCCTTTGTTTTCCAAATTCACATTGTTATGCCTACACCAATAATTTGGAGGAACAATGAAATGATGGTGCTCAACTTCTTAGATGAGAACAAGCACACAGATTTTGAAAGCCATTCCCATGCAACAGTCCATCTGTGAAGGGCTAAACACCTGGCACCTTGAAAATGTTTCCAATTCAAAGTTATTGAGTTTTCAATATTTTGGGGGCTGTATAAGCCACTGTTTACCCATTTTTTAAACATATTTTTCTATTCCATGGTTACTATGCTATGACATATTTTTGTTAGGAACACTTTAGTCCATCCTTGTGCTGGTGACACTGTGTTTCGACCTGGAGCATAACAGCAGCGTGTGCTGCCCCTCAGATTTCTTTGACCAGTATAAGTCGATCCAACAAAGTACAGAATATGGTAGAGAGTACTGTAGAGGGCTTTACAATGATATAGCTGAATTTGTTACTTATTGCTTTAAATTGTTTTTAGGTTGTTTTGGTTTACTTCCCTTAAAAGGCATGGACTTTTGACAGAGTTGTTAGTCCTTTCCAGCCAATGGGTTTTACAGAGGTTGGTATGTATAACCTCAGTGCTTCCTGGTTTTCCAATCATTACTGTACTATTGTGAGCATAAGTTTAAGCACTACTGTGCCCCATTGGCAACACACACATCACCAATTGATTGTAGGTCGCTTTCATATTTTATACGTAAATGAAAGAGTACGGAAATCGGACTATATGGAACAAATGTATTGCATATATTTATTGGAAACTGTATATGGGTTGTCTCTAATATTTGAAATGCTCATTTATTATCATATATATATATAATTATTAATGTATATATATATATATATATATATATATATATATATATATATATATATCGAGAATGTATATACATTAACATGAAATAAGAGTGTGAGAGCATTCTTAATGTGTTTCTAATCATGATGATAATAAGTATGTTGCGAGTGTAAATAAGTTTAATGATAGTACTGTGTGGACATACAATCGAATGTTTATCATACATGCAAAGGTACTAACAATTGGTTTCTTGATACTCAACATTGTTGTCCAGTTGTAAACCTGTCCGGAGCTCAGTTATACTAATTTCCCTTGCAATAAGCACAGAGTTCCAACTCTGTCCAGAGTATTTCGTGAGGGTACATCATGCTTCTCTGCTGCTAAACCTGCCACTGTCCAGGGTGGGCATTTAGACCACCTTTAGGGTGAAGGTTTGGCTCTGGGATGCAAGGTTTGATGCACGGTAATCTCCTGAAGAGCTAGGAAGAATATTTGGAAAGATAATGCCACGGCAAGTGAATCTTGTTGAAGTGATATCTGCTGCCCCACTCACTGACAGCACTGCCAAATGTCAGCGTTATGTAAGGAAGTCTTGAACACCCATAGCTCCTTTGTGATGACAAAATCCTGATATGGGTCCCCGCTAAAACTAGCACCTTTTTCAAGTAAATCATACATTATCAATGCAGTGGTTTAAGATTCACAAGTCTAGGGTATCTTCATCTATATGGTATTCAGCAAAATATGTTTCATTGTTTTACAGCCTTCCCCTGCCCTTCAGGGCATCGTTATTAAATGTGATTTTTGCCACTAGAACATCTGCATGTTTTGTCACAACAATTATTGAATATCTGCCGAAAAACAATGTGAGTTGCATCAGCTGCATTTCCTTTCCCGTGATTGTAAATATGATTGACACTCTCAGTAACTGCATTTTACACATATCTAGTTATTAGTTTTGAGACGAACAATTAACTAAACAAATGGCAGGGTGATTGGGTCTCGTACAATGTAACATAGGGTGTGTTAGGTCCCACTCAGTGATCAAAGATTCAATCTGGGGGAGGAGGTGAGGGGGTTGGCGATAGTGTATGAGCCACAAAAAGTACCTCACACAGACACCAGTTTACCCCATTCACCCAGAACGGGCACCACCCCTGCTCCACCCTCGGGGTGCAAACACTACTTCAGGCGGCAATGCAGCATGGGCAGGAAAGGGTGAGCGCCTGGCCCATATTAAGGAAGCATGGTTCACAACCAAATCTCTGAAAAGAGATATGGGAGAAGACCCAGGAGAAAAAGTGGGGGATGATATTTTTTGCCATCCACAGGTTGCTGGAGAGCACATGAGTCCTCCATCCAGGGTACTCTGCAAAACAGCCATATTAAGGTGGGATTTGCATTGGGGTCATGGCCTGGAACATGGGAGGACTGAGCGAGGCTGAGGTGACGATTTCAGGTACTTGAACAACAGCAGGTTGAAGAGGTAGAGTAGGTTAATGGAGCCAGGCTCCAGAGGCTCAGTCGATCAACATGTTCTTAGGCTATACTCTGATGTTTCTTGTGAGGCAAGGTTCAAAGACAATATAGTAGGGTTCCAGGTGAGGAACAAAGTGTTCAGTTACATTCATACACCAAGGTGAACATAACATGTTACATTGAAGAATACTATCTGTTGATTCAGAAAGGCATTTTGAGGTAAACGCATTTTACACTTTAAGGTTTAGTTTTGAAGAGTCTCACTTCTCAAGCATCACATACATATGTAGCTAAGGAATTAGGATTTGACGTCCTTCTTCTTTCAAATACACTGTGGCAGGATGTTAAATGCTATTCTTCCACATACGGACAAAGCAGACTTTCCGAGGAGAGTGGGAATGCGTGGCAAAGAAATCGGTAAGCAGGAAAGAGCATGCATCTAACTTGTTGTCACTTTTCCCCATATACACAGGTACCTGCCTTAGCACTTGTCAAGTGGATTGGTCCCACCTTGATGACCTGAATTGAAAGTATAGTGTGTTGCTGCCTAGGTTTGGTGATGTTTCTGTGAGAAGGTGGACACACCAGAGGGTCTGCAATCACTCTGTAGCCAAATGTACTTTACCAGAGCAGGAAAATCGTTTTACAGATCAGTCTGGTCCCGACCACATCCTGAGATAGGATGGGCAATAGGATTGTATCATTTGCATGACACACCCATCCCTGCAAATGAGGATTCTCTTCCCAAGAATGAAGACTCATCAAGCTAGTTCTCATGCATTTGCTATTACTGGCTGCAATATCATATACATCCCCGCAGGGCAAATGTTATGAAGTGCCTTTGCAAGTGACCACAATTTACCACCACCAAGTGCAATATTTACCTATGATTAAAACAGCTCAAGGTAACTTGCTACCACAGAGTCCTGCTTTTGATGTTGGTCTTAAAGTTGCGCAATTTTGATAATCACATTTCTGAATTGGCTCTTGTTTTGATTTGATCTGATTTGAGTTGTGATATTTGTTAACCGCCACATCAGACTGGTCAGCATCAAGTTGCAAGATATAACAATGACTGGATAGAGCCGTCAGAAGGGAAAATGTAAGCACAAATCCATGTCTTTAGAGCTTTACAAAATTGTCCAAAATGTTCCAACTTCCAAACTTTTCAGAAGAGAGATAGCAAATCTGCGATCACCTCTAGACTTGAACTCAAGAGTTAGGCATATACAACAAAAGTTGTCCCGATGATCGTAAATGCCTTAGAGGTTTATATAGTTGAATCTTATTTTGGAGGTCTTTTTAGGGAAGACCATGCAAGCACTTAATAACAAGGCATAAGTCTTTGAATATAACACAGCCTTTTACCAAATGCCTGTGCAAAATGTGACACCATGGGACTGCTCAATTCTAGGAAGGGCAAAAATCAACCAAATGGCTTGACTCTGACATTTTTGGAGTTAGATAGTTGGCATTCAGGAATGTCCAATCACAAATAATTAAGTTTGGAGTTGATGAGGGCTCCAATGACAATAGTTACAAGCCCACTATCAAAGTAATGATTCTTCAGAGGAGGCACAGCTTAAAATGACACTTTTTGAAGATAATTGATTTGAGCTAGCATATCGAGATCAAGCTGTAGATACAATCCTACATTTATTTTTACTTTAGATACATAGTTAGTGGCTTCTATCCTTTAAAAAAGATTTGAGTCCATTCAGGGAGTAGCTGACATGTTTCCATAGTCTTCCAGGTGTACTTGCAGCATACATGGTCGACAGTATTGAAGGCAATGACAGTCCAACAATACCAGTCATGTCATGTGTAGGTGTTTGTCTAGTCCGTTACCACTACCTGCAACAGCATGCAATAATGTGCATATTCTTTTTTTTTCATTTGTTAACGTATTGGGAATTAGCTTGCTGTTATGTACTTTTATTGGGGATATCTTGGCTAAAATGACCAGAACTAGTACAGTGCTGGGCACACTCATTTTGCTGCTGACAGTATCAAATGCTCCAGGCTTCACACTCTATGCATCAAAAAAAGAGAAATAGATCTATGCAATTACCAACCATATGCAGCTTCTGTGATTCTTTGATTCACTTTATACATTTTCTGCAGACCAAAACAAAAACACACAGAGAGCAATATCACGATACATGTAAAACATTGGGAAAAACACAAAAACATACATTTCCAGCTTAGCAGATAACACTGTTCTCACAACTTGTCAATGCAGGACATTTATATGTGTAGTTATTTTTGCATCAAATTCCCCTGGCTTCTGACACACCAGGCAAAAACTCCCCTCTGCTCTGAGTGAAGCAGGCATCTCCTTTAGAAAACTTGCCAGAGCAAACGCCTTTTATGTACAACCTTGAGATATAACTGTTATTTTAGAAGTGCGGCAAACTCCCTTTTTTTTATAAGTGGCTCTCTCCGTACAGGAAAATACATTTGTTCTCCAGTGAATGAAGAAAAACAGCTTTTCCCTTTTCGTGCCTAATTCTGAATTTTACTAATTAGGGTATGGTTATCTCTAAAAAAAAATCTCTGAATTTGACACTTATGCTTACCAAGCTTAGAGAGAGGATTTACAATTATTCTTTTTTATTGTTTTTATAATGCGCTTAATAGCAGAGATTGTTTCCTAAGCACAGGATTGGGATTTGAACTTGTGTTACATTGTGTTGTTTTGCATCCAAGACAAATGGATTGCCCCTGTCAAGCCTTTTGACTCATGTTGAATCAATAGACTGGGTAGATGTGGGGATGAGCTGTCGCCGCCCATTATTCTATCCCAGAACAAACTAAATCAATAGACTGGGTGGATGTGGGGATGAGCTATCGCCGCCCACATTCACGCCAGAATAGGAGAACTGCGCAGTGGGCACGAGACCACTCCAAAGATACAACTTTCTTGTGGGGGGTTCCACATCACCACTCTACTGTAAGGATGCCATCAAAACAATGTTAAGCAAGGGTCCTATACTGTCAAGCAAAAGATCATTCTATTGAAATGCAGTAATTCAAGACAACACAAAAATTGATGCAGTACCAACAAATTCCCCAAGGTGGCGCTAGCGGTCTAAACTCTGACAGGGAAACTGTATTTAGGAGTTGCAAGAGGGGCAGGGACTTCAAAGCTTGTTGGTTAATTGGAAACCTTAGCCACCTGCTGTTCCCAGAGGCCAAGAGGCTGGGAAACCTTAACACACCACACCAGGAGGCAGGATATCATATGACCCTGTTGATTGATTGAGGAGAGACTTCCAGGCAGTCTGCTGGAGCCCACACAAAAGGCTCTTTCTGTTGAATGGGGTATGTTATATTTGAGTGTTTCCTGTCAACAGCCGTCTGACAGCAAGGAGAGACATGTGATCACTGACCCACCCAGACTCCTGGAGGCGGACCCAAACACTTGGGGGAGTGGAATTGCAACAAATATATATTTTATAGAAACAGTGATAATTTATTGTAACCAAATGACAGGAAGGTACAACTTTGAGAGTCTTACTTTGAAAAATGCCCTCACGATTTGAGTCCAAACTCCAATTTGTACCATGTTCTGGGGCCAAACCCCGCTAATTATGATTATTGTAGACAATGTGTTTAAGCTAGAGACATGGAAAGTTACTGGGATATATGTGGAAGGGAAATGTACCTTTGTATAATTTTTGATGAAAAACCCATGTTGCAAAACCCACTAAAATCGAAAATAAGTTGCCATTTTTGAATGCAAGCTCCTAGAAACGCCAGAGTCGGTTCAGGGACTATCTTTAGTAATATATGATGTGTGTATGTGATGTCAAACAACTGTGTACCTGGGAAATATGTATTTGGATCAGGAATAGGTTTGTGTGCACATTGACCAGGGGAGTGTCATTTCTGCAGGTCATAAAAATGACATCACTCTGACACACTATCTCTTCCCAAATCAGGGACCAAAGAATCTATTGACCTATCAAATCAAGAGAGGGGCAGGCTTGGGGATGCTAGCCTCTCCACCCACTTTTTAAAACACATAAAAAGAGACTGCATGGACAGGTAGAGACATTCAATTCCATTTTCTGCGGGACGCTCTGCCGGGAGACTCCAGACTTCACATCCATCAATCTCCAAAGACCAGAACTTTACTTCAGAACTTAAAGCAAGGGCCTAAACCCACAAACTGAGAACTCTTCTCAGCAGGCCTCAGCATCCTTAAAATCATTTGCAAACTATTCCACAGCCGGGCGAGCTGTTTGAATTCTTTGCCAAGAACAATTGCCAGAAACCAGAACAGATATCCAGAGAGACCCAGACCGCTGTGAGCAGAACCGGTGCCTGATTGACCCGCCGAGCAGAGAGAACCGAAGTCCAGTCCAGTTGACCAGATCTGTGACGAGGCCCATTCATTTCAAAATTAGGAGTGAGTATCCGCCAGAACTGTGCAGAACCCAATCTCTTAGTTAAAATAATCTAATTCAAGCTATTTTAACCTAATTAGAACAGCCTCCTAGAAATCGTGTCATCTGTCATTTTTAAAGCTGCACAACTGTCACCTGTCAATTTGAGTTTTACTTTAAATACGAAAATCTACCTTTATTAAATCATCCGTATCTCCGGAACCGTTTGTGTTAGGAATGAGATGTAACTTTCATCTGAAAGCCTAGAATCTAGACTTCCTACTCGCTATATTTCTTCCGTAATCACAAGACACGCACTCACAAAATTTACCGCGATTTGCGATTTGGCCCGATTTTTTCATCTGTAGAAATCAGCAGCTTTTTGCTTCTCTTTGCTAAAATTCGTTTGCAATCTGCTAATCATTCATAGAGTATTGTTGAAGTGAGCCTGAACTAATATAAAGTAGCCATCACCTACCCTAAACCTCTAGAGGGAATTAAAAGTAATTTTAGCACCTTTTCACTTCCTTGCAAACCACATTAAAGTAATTTACCTGTGTTTAAAACTCATCCGTGTGTTCCCTAAGCTTGCTGGGAGAACTGGAACTGTGTATTGCATTATAAAGTGTGATTTGTTGGGATTCTTGAGGACTGTGTGCTCTCCTTCCATTTCTTGTATTGCATAGGGGGGAGTGAACTGTCAAAAGAAAAAGTGATCATATTACCTTTTGCTAAAATCATAACAAGTTATTTCTGTACTGCATTTTATTCCACCTTGCGTTTCCTTGAACCATATAAAGCATTCTTTCCCACCTTATTCTTCTGTTCCTATTCATAAGTTACCTCTTGCTGACTACTGCTCATATTCACAAGTGTAATATCCAGTATCAATTTATTTATAGAAGTGTGATATATATATATATATTGTTTACATTTTCAAATAAACCTTTTAATTTGCAAAACAAACCTACTTCTTGGCTCAGTGGGGTCAGGGGGATTCTAAGAGGGGGGTGTTATACAAGGGTTGTCATCCAGAGTACTGAACTGGATATAAAAATACATCAATAAGGGTTTTCCTCAGCATCCCAGACTAGGCATTGACTTAGCTGTAGTGTTGTTTGAATATCGCTTACACCCCAGAGCTATCCCCCTCACTGATTCCACTTCCATGGGAAATGCCTTTAGTCAGCTTGCTCCCTCAAAGCTGGTGACTCTGGCTTTTGCAGCACAGGCCTGCTTTGGCTCAGGAGTTCGGCTGTAGTCTCTTCGCAGCTCAGCTCAGCTCAGAGACAGCCAGCATACTGAGCTTGAGTCCCTTCAATTCTTCTCTTCTCCCTTAATCCTCCTTCTTCTCCCTCTTTCTGTCGGCCACCACTCCTTTGTTTACACCTCCTCTTCTTTTTAAGACCTTTTTCCTTCCATCCAACTTTGCTTATACCTTCATACAGAAAGTCAATGATTTCACCACCCCTTGCCATGAGATCACCCATCAATCAAACACCTCCCGATTCACCAACACCTAATACATTTCCAAACTCCTGCATCTTTACTGT
Organism: Ambystoma mexicanum; assembly: GCF_040938575.1. Taxonomy (NCBI): domain Eukaryota; kingdom Metazoa; phylum Chordata; class Amphibia; order Caudata; family Ambystomatidae; genus Ambystoma; species Ambystoma mexicanum. The sequence continues at coordinate 822,224,100 of NC_090941.1, read as the reverse complement.
GACCTCTGTGCAGCACTCTTTCTCCAGGCATGGATGAACATGCAACAATAAATTCTCTTTTCCTACAGCTCAAGCAAAGAGTTTTTACGTTAATTTTTACAACATGAACTTTCAAATTGTCTGCATGTTATTTCTAATCTCACATCACAGTGTGAATGGTGCCTTTTCATATTGCCTTTTCACCGACGACTGCACTGTGGTCTTCTAATTTCTAATAGTTTAGTCTGTTAAAGTTATTGGCTAGTGGATTCAAAATTAGTTGGGTTAATTGTTACTCCCTACACTATACTACACTATCATGCTATGTTATGCTGTGCTAACTCCCAACTCCTTTCTTTGTTTTTTTATGGTTCTCATCAGTGTCTTACATAATTGCTAAACCACAAACACCGGCATCATTTGTACATTGGCATACACATTCTATAGGATTCTGAGGTGCCACTAAAATTACTGCATGGTTCACACTACTTTTTCCTACACATGTCTCCTGTGCTCTAGCACCTTGAATCATCTCATGTGCTAGATTTAATTATTAATAATGATCTCAGACCCAAATGACCGGCTAGACTCAAAGAATATGGCAAGGTTCTACTCTATTATCAGCTCAGAATAAAATAAGGCAATCTGGTGAACAACAAACTGTAGTCCACACACTCACACTTCAACTTTGAATACACATTGGCTTTATTCCTCGATAAACGTCATCTATGATGTCATCCTACATGGCAAAATGTAAAACCTATTGAAGGGAGGGATTGGTTAAGGGAGCATATGTACCCATGCATCATTACACGGCCTGCAATAGCGGGCGTGTAGTTATGGTTAAGTTGCTCAACTCATAGGAAGAGCACTTTTTGGGTGGCTTATAACTTCACTATCCCTGGACAAATCCTCACCAAACTTTACAAAAATGTGTATGGCCCGCTCTGATTTTGTTTTCTCCAAGTATGTTGAGGTTTCGTCAAGGTGGGGCAAAGAAAAACGGGAGGTCATCCGTGAAGTCTGAGAAACGGCCGGATGTTCGGGGACAGTCTTGTGATGTTTGCGAACACTTCAGATGTTCAGGGGCATCTGTGCCTATTTCTGCATTACAGGGTTGGTGAAAAGCAATTCTTGGATGGCTTATAACTTTGACGTCACTCAATGAAATTGCACAGAATTCTAGAATTTTATTCTAGACTTGATTCTGAATGGTTTTGGAAAGTGTGGAGCTGTTTTGTTGGGATTCTGTCAAGAGGAGGAAGAATTAGAGGGGGGTGCCAAAATATTATAAAGGCTTATAAATGTGGTGCCATTTGATAAATCTACACACAAGTTTGCAAAACAATGTTAAATCTAAATATACATGTTTTTGTAAAGTCTGGTGGGATTTTCTCAAGACGGAGATAAATTAGAAGGGGGTCTCAACATTTTTTGTTGCTGTTTGACGAATGTGGACAAAGGTTTTCAGAAAGATTACAGACCCATCCTTGAATGTTTGTGTAAAGTCTGAATTTATTTTGTCAAGTGGGGGCTATGTTATATGTCTGTTGTATGTACATACATTTTGACACCTTTTAAAAATAAAACCTGGGCGGATTTCAAGAAAACTCCAAGAAAACTTGTGTAAGGAGCATTGGCAAGGACCTTAAAGCATGGTTTTGCAAATGTGCCAGTGTTTTATTTTTTGACAACTGTCATAGTGTAGGTGCAAAACAATTGTGATATACCTTTGGTGACTGAGGTATAGCATGTGGCCATGGGCAGTGGCCAGATTGCCATGACCGAGACAATCTGGCTACTGGCCATGACCGCAAGGGACAACACATGGGGTTAAAGTATCCACTTAGGACTGGCTATGTGGTAAAGCTATTCAAAAGTGGGATAGGTTGGAAAGGGAAAAAATGTGCTTGTGGTAATATGGACATAGGGTTCTGTCTTTGCCTTCTGCATGCTGCCATGGAAAGGGAAGGCAGGGCTTTGTATAGAGCCCCGCCTTCCCTTTCCATGGTGGCAATCTTGGAAAAGGATTTTCCTTCCTACAGCGGGAAACTGACACGAAGAAAAATCCATATTTTAGCACCCCCCAGTTCCCACATTGGGGACCACGGGTGCTAATGGCCTTTATCCCACTTCGAACGGCCTGGAATGGAGGATAACGGTCCTGAGCCCTCATCATTTATTCCAATAACTTGGGCGGCAGAGCTGCTATCCCCCCTTTCGGTCCCTAGAACAGGGGATGAACGCCACATTATTCCCATTAACATAACACAAAACGCTAATGGAAATATTGGAAACACTTATTGAGTCTATGCACTTTACTTAGACATGTAAAGTAGATGGAGTCTAAAAGATTTGTTAGTTCTATGTTTTAACTGTGAAAGGTGGTTCTTTCTTTTGTTGTTTTTAAAAAGAAATTGCAGAAGAGGTTAGAACGTAAGGTGTGGAGAAAAATGAGGGAAGAGGTACCAAGCACTAACATTGATGGGCAGGTGGACAGGCGGAGATGTTGCGCGTGTTTTACTTCTAAGGTAGTCGGCAGTGTTTCTCATGCTCCTTGATTACAGCTTTAAAAGCACTTCGAAATTGCTTCCACCTGCAGAGTGGTGTGCTGTAGTATATACAGAGGACCGTTGTGCCCGAAAGATATGGATCAAAAGCCTCTTTTATTGCTTGCAAGGTAGCTGGTGGGATTGTGTGTCCCACAGAGGTAGGCTGTGAGGTTACAGCGTTGGTTGAGGAAGATGATGTGGAGGAAGACAGCCTGCTACTTGCTAAGAAAGGAACAATCTTTCTGAGAGCATTGTGGTGGTTGGATTTGGTATGGTGGTGCAAGGAGGTGGTGCCCATAAGAGTAATGTCCAGGAAGACTGTGACTGAGTACAGAAGTTTCACTGAGTGCATTTCACTTTTGTAGCTTTAGCCTTTGATACATTCCCAACAGTAAAGCACTGCCACACCCATGATTCTCTCTGGGTGCTAGAGGTAGGCACTACCTCTACCTCATATTTTTGGTTCTCTTCATTGTCTTTGGTAATACTTCACTTTTTTGTTGTGTGGATCCTCCAGATGGTGGTGGTGGTGGCTCTTGGGGTGAAGGGATGGCAATAGCTGATGCCATTTTTAAGACCAATAGCAGTTTTGCTACTATTCTTCCAAGTATGTGCTTTGTACTAGATTGTTGATGGATAATGAGTAAGAATAGGTGTAGGAGCTGTGCAAGGGTAAATTTTGAGCTTGTAAGTACCTAGATCAGTAGACAATGGAGTTCCAAACTGTCCTCAAAGGAAGGATCCAAATGCAAAGTGCATAGACACGTCGTCAGGCCGCTCGCTAGGGCATAGTCATGTGGCACTGTCAGGAAGGTCCGCGATCACATCAGATGTTGGTCGATGGATGCAAAAACAGTGGAAAACGTTGTAAAAAGTGTTTAAAGGTGTTAAAAATGATGCTAGAAGGTGGGAAATGTCAGAGTTTTAAGGTGAACCTTTGTATAGTGGACACAAAAGTTGCTATATTGGGGTAAGTATGGTATTAGTAAGTTGTAGGAAAATAGCATGCACTGGTAAAAACCCATGAAATTCTCTAAAAAAAAAAACAGTGTTAAAGGGATGTTATGGTTAAGTTGCACTAATAAAAACGTATGAAATTCACTGAAAAAACTTTCTTAAAGGGACGTTATGGTTAAGTTGCACTAATAAAAATCTATGAAATTCAATGAAAAAGCGTTGTTAAAGGGACGTTATGGTTACAAGTAAAACCGAAAAACCTAAGAAATTTGCCAGATATGGTAAGCTAAGCAAATATAAATCACTCTACCATCATAGTCTGTGTTTTCTTGTTACAGATTGCCTTAAGCGTGTCTTCTGTGTTCAGTTAGACAATCATTCCCCTATACCATTGCAACCATGATCTATAGTTACTTTTGATTTTCTTTGTCTGTGCTGGTAAGTTCTTCTGTACCCAGCAATTTTAGCCTCCTTAGCTCTCTCTTCATTTCATTTCCTTTCATTTCTCTACTATCAACTCATCATATCTTTGCTGCGAGTAAATGGAGGCCCCAAACGCCCCTTGTTTCTTGGTCATGAAGCAACACAATAAGGGGGTGTAGCCTGGGCCCTCCCTCTGGAACAGCCTCCCTGCCTCCCTGAAATTTGAGGAGAACCATCTCCGGTTCCAGGGGCACCTCAAGATCTTCCTCTTTGCTTCTTCTTTCTCTCCGCCTCTCCCTTGCTGAACTCCTGACTGAAACTGCCCTGGTCACCTGGCTACCCTCTTATCTCTGGACCATGTCCTCCCTCCCCAGTCAGCAGCACACCTGCACTGCCACCTGGGCAACCCCTGCACTTGGGAGCTGTTTCTGTATCCTTACAGTCCCCACCAGCCCTTGACACTTGATGTCTGCACTTACTCCTGCACTAGCCACTAGCTGGCCTCACTTGTACCTATAATTTATTTATTTTATTTATTCTTTACTGTTGATCATATGTATTGCACTTCCCTCTCCCCTTCCCCCCCGCACTTACCCTTTCCCCCTCCCCTGCACTTCCTCGATCTCAATGTCATCTGGCCTAATAAGATAGTTGTCTCTGTGTTCCCTCTGTTCCCCCTCCCTTGCCTCATCGCACCTTGAAACACTTATGTATAGGCATGTTCTAAATTCCATATCATATCATATCATATTAAAGCCAACCTTATTTTTATGTATGCCTATCCGTGTCTGCGTACCTTGTTCCCAATACCTCACAGGTATTAGTTCTATTTTATTTTTGTCATTTTCAAGCGGTTACGACTACCGCTTACCTCTGCACACATGTTCATTCTTACCCCTTTCCTCTTCCCACTCATCTCCCAACCAAGTCAAAGCAACTCATGATCACTCATTGCAGTACACACCACTCCAAAGTCCAACACCCAGTCCAACATATTCCTAGATACAAAAACATAGTCAATGATGGATGATTGATCACCTCAAGACCATGCTAGTCATCCCGGGATGTCACATTTGGCTTGTCCATTCAAGATATGTAGGTTTCTTGTTTTCAGTAGCTCCAACCATTTGAGGCCTCTTCTCTCCAACAGGGTTAATCCCAGAGTGTCCTCACAATTTGGTTTCCCATCTTTTCACTGTATGCTGCATGATATGATCCACAACTCTTGCCATGAAGTCATCTACTTCAATTACAACTGGATTCCAGTATACGTTAATGAGGGTTAATTGTGGTTTACTATTCTCTTTGGTTGAGGGTTCACCGCACAGCTACACATTTTATGTAGCGGTCAGTGGTCTCACATTTAATTATGTCCAGGCCAATCCCATGTTTGACCCCTGTAAGTAGGCCAGAGACTAACCTCCCCTATAAGCCTTTTTTGTCTGGATTAATACCACTGTATAGCCATCAATGCCCAGTTTCTCCACTAAACATGGTTCTTGGAGGCATAATATGTCAAAGGCCCCCAGCCTAACATAACTCTAAGTGGTTAGGTGTTTATAACGCCTGGAGTTCTACAAGCCCATTAATGTATGACCCGGTCTGTGCTCCAGAAGCTAGTGTTGCTTCATCCTTCCCAAGGCCCTGGGTAGTCAGTCCCAATGGTTACACTCCAAGGTGTGCATTGGCATTATTTCTAATAGGGAGACATTTCTTTCTATGGTACGCTCTCCTTGATAAACCACTGTCATGGACAGGTTCTTCTTCCTAAAATTGTTCTCCCTTGAATCACCTTGGACAATTCTTGTTGGTTACTCAGTTGAGTTCTGTAAGGTGGTTGACCTAGCATTTTCTCAACTAATGGGTCTACTTGTGTTTTAGTCTCAGGTGGGACTTGCTCGTGTTGTTGTGAGTCCTCTTTGTTTGTCCTCGTGGATGTTTTGTTGTCAAGGTTATGTTCCTTGATCGTCGTCAGATCAAAATGTGTTGTTGAAAGCTGCCCTCAGTATCCAACATCATTTATTTAACAATTCGGGAGTTTGTGTCGATATACATGAGAACCATTCTGGCCTGATCCACAAATTCTATCACTTTTAGGTACTCTACAGTAACTCCATGATGTTCCTTCTGTTCAAGATTAAATTTGCCTCCCAGACAGTCGCACGTGACATTGCATGCGCGCACAGCATGATGATATATCTGTGAACGAGTCTGCACTTCGCGATTGGGTACGTGCTTCATGGACAGTTTGGATCTGCACTTTCTGCTGATCTAGCAACTTTCAAGCTCAAAATATACCCTTGAAAAGCTCCTACACGTATTCTTATTCATTATCCAATACCAATCTAGTACAGAGCACATACTTGAAAGAATATAAGCAAAATTGCGATTTATTTTAAAAATGGCATCAGCTAATGCCATCCCTCCTTCACAAGAGCCACCACCACTGCCACCACCAGATGGAGGCCCTACAGAATAATAAAAAGCACAATACTTCCAAAACCAACAAAGAGGACCAAGAAAATTATGTAGAGGAAGTGCCTCCCTCTAGCACCGAGAGGGACTCATGGGAGTGGCAGTTATTTACCACTGTTGGGAATGTACCAAAGGTTGAAGCTGCCAAAGTGAAATGCACTGAGTGAGTTGCGGACTACCTCGACAGTACTCCTTTGGCACCACCTCCATATAACGGCACACCCAATCCAATCAGCACAATGCTCTCAGAAAGGTTATCACGTTCTTAACAAGTAGTAGCCTGTGTTCCTCCACCTCATCTTCTTCAACCAATACTGTAGCCACACAGCCTACTTCTGTGGGACATAAAATCCTACCAGCTACCTTGCAAGAGGCTGTTGATCCATATCTTTCGAGCACAACAGTCCTCTGTATATAATGCTACACACCACTCTGCAGGGGGGAGGAATTCTGAAGTGTTTTTGAAGCTGTAATCAAGGAGCATGAGAAACACTGCCCTCTACCTTAGATGTAACACACACACAATATCTTCCCAAGTCCACCTGCCCCTCCATATTAGTGGTTGATGCCTCTTCCTTCATTTCGCTCCCTACCTTACTTTCTGACCTCTCCTGCATCGCTCTGAAACACTTGTGTATGGGCACGATACAAATAAAATATCATATCAAAGCATATCCTGCAAGAAAAACAAAGAAATAGGATTATTTTTACAAAACACCATTCACAGTTAAAAAATAGAACTTTAGATATAATCTTATAGACTCCGTCTACTTTACATTTCTCAATAAAGTAGATAGACTCAGTAAGATTCTCCAACATTTCCATTAGCATGTTGTCTTATGCTAATGGGAATAATGTGGCGTTTATCCCCCGTTCCAGAGGCTGGAACGGAAGATAATGGCCCTGCAACCCAACAAGTTATCGGCCCAAGTAAAGTGAGTGCGGATAACAAGGGCTTGGGCCATTATCCCCCATTCCAGCCCCTGCAATGGGCTATAAAGGCCGTTAACACTGCGGGTTACCAAAGCAGTAAACCGGGGTGCTAGAAAAAAGCATTTTCCTTCCTACAGTGGAACACCACCATGTAAAGGGAAGAGGGGCTCCATGGTGGCATGTGGGAGGTGAAGAGAAGAAGTGAATGTGGTGGCAGCACCTGCCACTGCGGAAATAAGTTAAGTAAGGGGCGAGCTGTTACAAAAAAGAAATGTAATGGAGGGTGGGGGGAAGAGTGGTGGAGAGAGCCAGTCATCAAGGGGCTTGAACCAGTGGTTCAAGCCCACGTTCCTAGCCACCTGATTGGTTTGCACCACCGTTCAGGATGTTAATAACTAATTTATACTAGAGAAAAATATAAAAGCAGAGAAACTATTTTCTGTCCCAAATACTTTTCTCTAGCTTACAATAAGGACCGTAATCGATGGACCTTCATGATGTTCCATGGTCTCCACAGTCCCATTTTCAGGCCATGGATCATTAAAACACCTGGATGGCACATGCACACCATTGCACAGGGTAACCCTTCTACCCTTTTTAATTTTATATTTGAAACACTCCCTCAATGTCTGCTTTCAAACAGTCACATCCATCCACCAATCACTTCCAAAAACGGTACATATAACCCTATGACCATATGAAGCTTACACACACCAACTCCCACTTAACAATCTTCTACAAATCGTTTACATCTGCATTTTGGATGCCAAGGTGCAACACCACTGGCTAACTACTGGAGGAGAGGAGTTCCAAGAGTGGGATGCATCTTAACCGTAACATCCCTTTAACAACGTTTTTCCTGTCATTTTAATCGATTTTTATAAGTGAAAATGTTTCATGGTGTTAAATAACTATATATAAGTTATTAACGATTCCTATTTTCATATATATGAAAGAACTATAAACCTCCTTTAAGAAACATATATTTTGCAACACATACTTATGTCTGTAATTATCAGCAGTGCCTGCTGGGGATGTAATTCATCGTTCAATTGCCTATGGCATAACGCTCCACCATGACCCCAGCCAAAGCAAACCACCCCTATTATTCACTGCACCTACCTTGCACTCTAGCATAGTCTCCACTATACCCTAATAATGTAACCAATGGCCAGTGCTCATGGCTTGCAGCCATGGCCAGTCTCGAAATCCATGGGGCATGGGATTCGACCATGCTGCATTCCCCAGTAAGCAAATCAGAGTACACATTTTCATTTGCCGAGGGCCAGGCCCACTATCCAGACACCAAAGGTATATCACTAGTTTTTCTGCTTACATTCTTATACTTTGGAAAAATAAAACACAAGTCATATTTCCAAAAACATGCTTTTAGGTCCTTGCTAATGCTCATTGAGCGAGTTTGTTGTAATCTATTTCACCAGTGCAGACTGTAAACGCAAGCAGAATATTGTTTCCCCTTCAAGCCTACTCCTTTGGCCATGCCACATGCTCCAATAAGAACATTGCAGTACACACTTCTCATTGCTGACGGCCAGGCCCATTGCCCAGACACCAACATTATATTTTCACACTTTCCAAAAACTGAAATACAGGACATATTTGCAAAACCATGCTTTGAAGTTCTTACTGACCCTCTGAGTGCATATTTGCTGTAATACCATCCAGCATTTCAACCTGTACCCACAAGCATAATTTTTTTTCCCCTTCAAACCTATCCCGATTTCGAAAAAAAACTCACCACATAGCCATGACCCAGTAGCCATGCCCACTTTAACCCCATTGCTAGTGCCTCGTGGTCATGGGCAGTAGCCAGATTGTCTGGGTCACCATGACCCAGACATCTGCCCACTGCCCATGGCCACAGGCTATACCTCAGTCACCAAAGGTATACCACTGTTTTTGTACCTACTTTATGACACTTTTCAAAGAATAAAACATGGATGCATTGGCACAACCATGCTTTCAGGTCCCTGCCAATACTCCTTGCGCGAGTTTGTTGCAAATCCGCACATGTTTTATTTTTTGAAAAGTGTCATAATGTACGTACAAAAAATAGTCATATAACTTAGCCCCAACTTGAAAGAATCCTTTGACACTTTGTACCAACATTCAAGGTGGGTATATAACCTGTTTGAAAACGTTTCTGCACATTCGTCAAATGGCAGCAAAGTTATAAGTCATCTAAAAATGTTGATACCACTTCTAATTTAGCCCCCCCTTAACAAAACTCCCCCAAACTTTGCAAATTATTTATATCTAGATCTAAAATATGTTTGCAAACGTTTCTGCAGACTCATCAAATGGCACAACATTTATAAGTATTTACAACATTTTGATACCCCCCTCTAATTTTGCCCCCTCTGAACAAAATCCCACCAGACTTTGCAAGGTCATGTATGTCTAGATTTTAAATCATTCTGAAAACTTTTGTGCAGATTTGTCAAATGGCACCACATTTATAAGACTTTACAATATGTTGGCAGCCCCCTCTAATTTTGATCCCTCTTGACAAAACAGCACCACACTTTCCAAAACCATTCAGGTGTAAAATGGAATTCCAAAATTTCGTTCAGTTTCATCGAGTCGCACCAAAGTTATTAGCCATCCAAAAACTGCTTTTCACCAACCCTGTAATGCGCAAATAAGCATTGATGCCCCCGAACATCTCAGATATTCGCTAACATCTCAGGTCTGCCCCGGACTGTTCGCGGACATTGGAGGAGAAACACAACCATTTTTTGGCTTTTTAAGGCCATATGCCGTCACATCGTCATCACCCCTCACCTCCCAAGAGATTGATAAGTTCGACAAGTGCAATGTTGCATTTTTTAATATGCTTTAACTGCGATGTACACAGACACTGGTACCGGTCTGTGAATCCAACATGGCGTGCATTTCCCTAAATCGGACGAATCTCATATTTTTTTATTAGCCAATCAGCAGGCACACCTGATGTCCGCGGAATCCACATTGCCCCGTGCTACCTACCTTTTGGTCGTTGAAACTACTGGACAAATGTACACCAAATTTACAAAAGCACGCTTTCGGGACAAAGGCACCACTCCTGCCCAAATTTGATGAAAATCCGTCCAGCGGTTTGGGCTGTAGGTGTGAGCACATTTTTTTTTCCATTGCCTCTTTGGGAAAAAACACACATTTTGGCACCCCCTCCAATAACTTTGCCCCCCTGATGAAACCTCACCAAACTTGGAGGATCAATCTGACGGGGGCATATACTGTTTTTTGTAAAGTTTTGTGAGGATTACTCCTTGGAGGGGTGAAGTTATAGGCCGCCCATAAAGTGCTCTTCCTATGGATTGACCAACTTCACCATAACTAGGCCCTGTAATATCTATTTTATCAAACGTACTGCTAATATTTACATTTTTGTTTAATTCCACATGAAATCCAAGCAAAATCAGCAACTGCATATATGTATGCCTGTGCAACGCAGTCCGACTTTACATTAAAATTACTTAGTTAGCATAATAATTCCAAATTAAGCTTGGAGGCATTAAGACCACCTTTTAAACTAGCACATTCTCACACAGTGACCAGGAAATAATATATTTAAGACGCAGTGTATATATAATGGCTCGACAATCTGCAGTTCTTAACACTAGCAATTCCTAAAAATAACACTCGAACGGTTGAATTAATGGTGTAAATCTTTCTTTTGTGGCTATAGAGAGTTCAATAATTAAAGCTATAAATTGAGATTATGTGATCGCAGTTTCGATGCATTATCATTGTGCCTGTGAATGCAGACTGTGGGTTCGTCTCAGTTACTTGTAATAAAAATGTAAAATACATGTTTATTGCTGTGTTTGCGTAGCTACTGTTGGCAAACAATTCATCTGTATTAGAACTTATAATCAAAATCCACTTCCTATGAAACCGAAGTTATTTAATTCGGGAAGCCGAAACTTAATGAAACCTCGTGATGCTGCACTGCTTGCGCCATTTGAATGAGATTAAGAAGATATAACCACTCTTGCTTTCCCTAGCACAAGTTGAGAGATGTTCTAATGAGAAGTTACGGCTTGGACTACTTCTTGAGTCTCCTGATGCTATTGCAGTCTGTCCTCATTGATTGCCAGGTAAAAGTACTGAAAGGTCCAGTTCACTGTTCCTTTGTGACAAGGATGCTCAATGGCCGTAAAGCTGTTGCAAAATGCAGTGCTAAATCACATGCATGGCGCTGGTACGCATGCGTACATATTGTTTGGCTTTAGAAAAATAAATGTGCTTTTCTCAGATGTACTATAATATGGGTCCCCATTCGTTTCAAGGAGTACTGTGAAGTACTGCTTGCTCATAATTTCGAAACAATATTAATGTCTCTCCAAAGCCGTTTTGGTAGCTTAGAAACTGGAACTAACTGATGCATGTTTTGCCAGTTGTTCATTGCCCACTTTATGTATAGGAATTAATTAATATGAGCTTCAGAATTGTTTCTACACCTAGTCACAGGCACCTGCTCTTGACAAAGGATATTGACAAAGGAAGAGCAATGACACTCAAGTAGTAACAGTCATAGACAATTTGTAATCATTCAGTATTGGTTATTGTATTAATAGGGAATAGAAAGTTAATGGTGATAAACATAGTCTAGTGACTGTGTGTTTTACCGATCAGTGCTAATGTTTAGCAGACAGGTCAGTAAACAGAGCCAACTGAAAACTCACTGGCACTTGATCACACTCGTATTACATTTATCAAGCATGTCTGAGTGTACACAAGGGTCGATAGAGGTGCTCTATAACAGGGGACAAAAGAGCTGAGATTTACGTACCTGCTACTGCATATCCAGTGTAGCATTAAGCAAAGCATCAGAAAAATCAGACCCACTGTTTCAGAGAGGTTTTAGACAACAACTGGAGATGGATCCTCAGTCACAAGTTCAAGAGAATGGCTGGAAGATTTAGTCATGTGCAAGCCCACAGCCACAAATCCAGAAATGTGCCTTGAGCCTGAGAGATGAGGGAGTATCCTTCGCGGCAGGATTTCCCGGCGAACATGGAGAAAGTCCCGCTTTTTTTTAATTGAGGTATTGTGTTCTCCCACTCTGCAGTCAAAGAAGAGAGTGATACATAACTAGCCATTTTCCTTGTCATCAAGCTTCCCACTGGCGGTAACACTACAGTCTAGAGTAGTGGAAGCTGGTGAACGTCCTTAAATTGGCTTTAGCGACCTCGCCTAAAGTAATCCAAAGAGCTTTCCGCAGTCTCTTCCCATTAGAAATGCTTTAAAATAATAGGTTGAAATCATGTGCTTAGCACACATTTACGAACAATTGCATAGCAACACATGGAATGCTCACTCGGTCCTGAAGGACAACTCATGAATGACTTAAATAAATGCTAATTCACCAAGAGTGTACAGGAGCATTTAGTAGCATGTTTTTTATTTTTTTTTATTTTTTTTTATCAAGGGAAAGCGCGAACGCAGTCCCCCACTACCAGAAATTATGCAGTCGAGTATCCCCGCATTTGGGGACTGCAACATATGCTGATGTTTGCTGTTCCAAAAGAGAAAAGCTATTTCGCAAAAAATCAGATGACACGATCTGACACCATTTTATGGCAGTTGTGTTCAAAGAAATTAACGGCCTGGTGTGCACAATACACACCTGCATTGCCACTGTATAACACATAATCATTCTGCTATTGGCCAAAGAAAATCAGAGGCCTTCCTCAACAACATGCTGTGCTTTCGTCCTTTCATGTACCTAAATAAAAAACTGCAGGCTATCTCAATATATGCATGCTGCCGCACTCCCGATAGCCCCCCTCCCCCACTCCCCAAAAACACACATTTAGACACTTAGGTACACACGTATTCACAAAACAAGAATGCAAACAAAAAGATTGTTTCACTGGGCGACCAGACTCCTGGGATGTGCACCCGCATCTCATTATAATGGAGTAGGTCAGATGCTGGTCACATATTCGTTGTTTACCGGGGTGAAGGGCCAACTTAGACAGAAAAATAAGCAAACAATTGGACCATTTTTCTTTTGCACTACCTGTGTCTTTAGTTCTCCCGTTTCATATAGAACTAAACTCACCAATTTCAATCTAATTTAACTCTGTCCACATGACATTCAGGGACGCCATTTCACCAAAATGTCAGGGGTAGCGGAAGTGACATCACACGACCCTTGACCCCCCCCAATGACATCACAGGAAGTGATGTCATTTGACCCCATCCCAGAGTGATATCGCAGGAAACGATGTAACACAACCTTTCACCCGTTGTCAAAACCGGAAGTGGCATCACATAGCATTGTACACTACGAAAAATATGGTTATGATATCACTATAATGTGATGTACATTTCATACAAGAACGGATGGCCATATGTATCGTTAAGATCAGTGTGCATAGGTCCATATTACCAAATTACTGTGAATGCATACAGACGTCCATGACCAAATGATAATGATGTGTTATTATATAGCACTAGCGCTTTATATAGAAAAAATATACACCAAATATCACCCAACCTGTGTTGGTACTCATTTATCGACCTCAGAAGGATGAAATGCTGAGTTGAGGCGTTTAAGAACAGACTAAATCAGCGACTCACCCCCTGCAGTGTGCCTGAAATAAACCTTTAATCAGTCTAGCAACTATTGTATAGAATTCCAGAATTACACATTATTTGGTATTCCTATTCTTTATTATTTAGGGTCAGTGCTGAAAGTGTTAGACTTGTGGCACTCCTGTTCTTATTTTTTTTTTAAGGGGCCTGAACAAGAAAGCCAGCCATTCAGGAAGTAAATTGCCACATGGTGACGGCCACAGCCAGGAGCTCGCATTACAAAACAATAATTTTTTGGAGGGTTGGGGGTTTTAGAGGTCGCAGGGAGACCACAGAAGTCACAAGATTTTGCCGGCATGGCTACCCCCAAACACAGCTCCGGTACCCGGGAAAGGGGAATCACTGGGCTATTCCGACCTCGACAGACCCGGTAATTCCCATTGCGCGCGTGCCAGAGCCGGTACCTCCCCATTTCCATTGGAGACACATAGGGCTCAATGGGAATGGGGAGGATGGTAGCAGCGGTACCGTTCATAATGGTACTGTTGCTACCATCATGTTCTGCTACCGGTTGCCGGTACGGCCACCCACAAGCAGAACTCGTAGTATGGTAGTAGGGTAATAACGGTGCCGGTAGCGATACTGGCGCCATTGTTGCCCTAGCGCCATACTCGTAATGAGGCCCACTGACCTTTTTTCTCATTGATCACTCACTTGAATTTAGGCTAGGAAGAGGAGCCCTGCAGCTGTTCCAACAGAGGTAGAGAAGCTAAGTATCCTGTGTAACTGTGCAGATGACGGAAGCCTCAAGGACAAATGCTGAATTTTTGCTGCTGTTCCGGGGAAGAACCGATGGACTACCTGAACTTAGAAGACCCTTGCGGCTGCTTCAACCCTTTGCCTTGATGGGACCAACCAGTCTTCCCGAATTCTCACAATCCTGCAGTCTGGAGCCTTCCGACGTATCCTTGGAATACCTGGCGGACTGACCAACTCCGAATTGGGCTACAGTAGTAGAATCATAGCTGTTCTGCGTTGTTGCTAGGAATTTTGGGAGTCTCCATCTAGTCTTACAAGATGCCTTCCTGCCAAGTTTCGGCATCCCCCCATTAGCGGGTCCTGTTGTTTTAGGCTTCCTTTGTTCATGACTGGTGAGATGCCTGCTATCTCTAGTGTGCAGTGACTGAGTGTCCTGAAGAGTAATGCATCGGTGCATGCTCCATATCTTTACTGCAAAATGTAGTACTCTCCTCCTGGGCCTGACCCAAACTTCCTTGCACTGCAGCTCCTGGGCATCTTCTACTGGATCCAATTGCGGGAAAACCTACCTCCAGTGCCCCCCATTCAACATGCTAAGGCCTTTGGGAAAATTGAATGTGAGTAGTTGGAATACGTACTGGTGCCCTTATCTCCACCATTATAAAGTTTGTGAAGAAATTTGATTTATATTCCATTCCTTTGCTTTTTAAACGTTTGTTGAAAAAGTTGCTCTAGAAGCTAGGAAAAGTATTTTCTAAATTATAAATCCCTGTTTAAGACTTCTGGAACAACATTGCCACCCACAGGAACATTTCCTAAGTGTGCCCCGTCTTGTAAAGGTACTTGGTGAATTTTTGGGCACAAGTCCCCATTCAACTTAGGGTTGGATTCATACAGTTAGGGCTTTTATTGCTGTGGTCTAGTTATACAATTACTTAACTACTTACGTTTCCTTTCAGGGGTATTGGTGAATTGTAAGCATTGTACTAACCAACTCTGATGGTATATATGTTTTATATTTAGAGTGTTGTGTGATAATATCACCTGCTTCTTTCGTTTTTATATTGTGTTTTTGGGCCTACAATAAATGCAGTATTTTTGTAACTACGTGTCTAAGTAGATCGTGTATTTCACTGTGTGCACTCATTGTGGACCCCTGACCTCACTGACCTCTCCTGAGATTTAGCCTTGCCCGCTTGCATGCTTGCTTTGATTGGGCTTGGCTAAACTCCTAGAGT
Organism: Ambystoma mexicanum; assembly: GCF_040938575.1. NCBI lineage: Eukaryota > Metazoa > Chordata > Amphibia > Caudata > Ambystomatidae > Ambystoma > Ambystoma mexicanum. The sequence goes on along the minus strand of NC_090941.1, from coordinate 822,208,217 downwards.
CCACCAGGCCAGATTTTAGAAATCCATCTTAACACTTACTAAAATGGATATGTTCAAAACCATATCTCCTGTCCTGCTCAGCCTTCATTGGCTGCCTTTTGATCACTCACAGAGCTGTCTATTGTGTTTGCCTTTATTGGCTAAACAAAATTCAGCACTATACACCAACCCCATTTATGGTCATCTACTGGTTTTCTTCCCTAGGTGCCCAATTTATACTAGAAAAGAAAGGGAGGGTCATCTTATTCTATCATCACTTCAACTGTGGAACTCCCTCCCTCTCACCATTGGTTACTTTGCAAAAAAAAAATGTTTTTTTAATTTTTATTACAAGTTTTAATCACCGAAGTGATTTTAACAAGCGAGTAAATAAATCCAAAATGAAAGATAACGAAGAAAAAAAGAGAGAGAAGAAGAAAAGTAGAAGTAGAGATAAGGATAAGCACCAATTTGAGACACAGTAAATCAAAATTATCATCAGAGACGAGCACCCTCTAGATTGTAAAATGTGTAGATTGTAAAGTGCTCTGAGCCTCTGGCAAGAGCTCTGTTACTTTGCCCATAAAAATGAAGTCCAGAATTTTGGTAGCTGCTATTACCCATGAAGGTCTGAGGACCCCTATTAATCGCTCCCACCACAGCTCGTCTTCTGTCAAATAAGCTTTCTCCAAGTGGTGTAACAAGCATGGGGTACTGTATAGACTTGTGCCCGGGCATGGTAGTAAGAGGTGCCATAACGTTTCAATAGTTTGCTTTGAATTGCAAAAACAACAACTGTTAGTCATAGAGGCTCCTCTTATCTGCAGGATCTCATTTATAGGCAATAGATTCAGCCTGGCTCAGCGAAGTGTTTATCTCGTTTTCCTATTTGGATGCTTTATAAGGAATGGTTGAACTTCATTCAGTTTTCTGACCATTGTGGGCAGATGCTGGGTCAATTTATAGGTGGATGCTTTCTCTAGCGTGTCAATCCAGTCTATTTCGTCTAAACGTTTTTTAGTTTTAGTTGGATTTGAAATTAGTTCTTCAATTGAACTGCCACAGACTTCTAGGTTTAGTTTGCATCTGTTCTCCTAAGTGGCCAGCATTTTACACTTGCCTGAGTTCAGCTCTTCTTGGACCCGTGAAAAAATCGTTCGAGTAGATGGATCCTTAATCTTCCGATATAGCCTTATAGTGGCTCTCGTTACTATTGCCACCAAAGACGATAGTGAAAGTTCTCGTCTGATCAACGCTATCAGTGTGGAATTCGGAAGATTAAGCACTGATCACCAGAAGAGACTCCCCAATCTAGGCCATATTAAATCGGGTAGGGATGGCATAGCGTCAGCTCCATAAGTGATTGTGGGTATTACTTTCCCACGGTAGAACTTGAGCATTGGCATCAGTGAAAAGTGACCATATTTCCGGTCGAGAATTTTGGCCTGTGAAATATTTTTGCATATAGATGAAGTTGCATTGCTGTGTCTTTTTGCGAAGAGTCGATCAGGACCCCAAGGTATTTGAAATCTAAAACCTGTTCCACTTTCTCTCCTTACAAGAACCATGTTTGGTTGCCTCTTTTCCGGCTCCTTTTTTAAAAAACCATTATCTTTGTTTTTTGTTTATTGACTTCCAAATCATTGTCTTTAGTGTACTTGGTTAATGAAGCAAGCTGGCGTTGTAAGCCGATGGCCGTCTGATTGAGCTGTATTAGATCGTCTGCGTAAAGGATTCTAGGAACTTTCACTTTGCCAATTACTGGAGGAAAAGACCTTGTCTCGGCATTTGATTCCTTGTAGTCCCCAAAGTACGCCAAAAAAAGAGCCAGGGCATGAGGACAGCCCTGTTTAACTCCTCGGGATGTTGGCATCACGGAAGATAGCAGCCCCCTTGAGTTCAGCCGGATCTGTACACTGGTGTTGGAGTGTAGAGCTTGTAGAGGGCCCAGGATCTCCGGCGGACAGTTCCAATCGCTTACTGTCTTCCAGAGTTTCGCTCTATTAGCTAAGTCAAAGGCCTGAGTAAGGTCTATGAACGTCAGGTAAAGTTTCTGATTCCCTTCCAGGACTTTAGCTTTCAATATACTCAATAGCAAGATGTTAATGCTAGTTCCTGTTCCTTTTTTGAACCCTGAATGTAAGGGGTCTTTCGCCCAGAGATGAAAATGTTTCAGAAGTAAGCTGCCATAGACTTTCCTATGACATCCAGTAATGCCACCGGTCAGAAATTCCTTCGGTCGTCTTTCCATCCTTTTTTAAAGATAGGTATGATTACCACTGAGGTCCAGGAGGGCGGCATCCTCCTTTGAATAGTGCATCTTTTGAAGATTAAGCTCAATAATTTTGCCCTATCAGCTGAAGCAGATTTTAAGTTCTCGTTAGACAAGCAGTCGGGCCCTGGAGCCTAGAGGTTTTCAGCTTAGTTATAGATAACAGTATGTCAGTTGGATCATGAAGATCGACCCAGGGGGCAGTTGTAGGTAACAGTGTAGATGGCAAGGTCGACTCTGGAGATCTAAACAGTGCTGAATAAAATTGTATCCATGTAGATTATGCGATGCCATTTGACAGGATTGAGTCTATCGCTTTACTTCATGGGTTGATCAATTTCCAAAAGTCTCTGGAGCTACTGTTGTTAATTTGCTTCAACATAGCCTCTGAGTCCTGTTGATAGAGTGTAAGACGGTGTGATCTTAACCAAACCCGGTACTTCCTTATCACCTCTTTTGCATGAGTTCTGTTAAGATCTGTATTATAACATACAGCTGTTCTTACTGCCATGCGGACCGTATTGCACTTCGCCACCAGTAAGGTGTTGAATGTATGAGTGTGGCAGATCTCCTCAAAACTGGAATGCTTAGCAACTACAGTGGCCGTTCTAAAAGGTTCTAGGATCGGTCTATAATCCACTTCAAGGCGGTTTTTGCAGCTTGAATAGGAGTCTGTAATGTCTCGGATGTTGATCCGGGTAACCCATGCACGGTTTCTCTTGCTTACTGGTTCGAGGCCTCCCAGATAATAAGAGTTAGCTGGCTTTGCTGATGACCATTATATGAATAGCAGATTGTGGTCTGTATATTGAACATTGGTTTCCACCAGGCTAGCAAGAAATGACTGCGAAGCAAAGATGTAGTCAATGGTGGAATGAGCCAAACCACGCTTCCATGTTGAGGTCTTACAGGTTGCAGGAAGCATAGTTGCTGTGTTGAATATATTTCTCGATGTCTTTATGTTAGACCACTCTTTTCCCCGATGAAAGGCCTAGGAGATTGTAGAATCTGCTGACTCTGATGTATTCATGGAGCAATTGATGTTAAGATCCCCACACATAAATATCTCAAAGACTTTCGACTCTAAATGTACAGAGTCCAGCGTAGATGTTACCAGATCTAACAGTGAGTCACTTTGGATCCCCATAGGATTCCAGTAGATGGTTATGACAAGAATATGAGTGTAAGATAAAGTTTCTGAACCGGCCTCTCTGTGAAGCCATGAGAGTAGGACCACTAGGACGAATGGGGACTTCAAGATAACCTTTACAATTAGTAGGCCACTTCCCATCTGAACTGAAATCATTAATCCCAAAGAAGGTCTGCCTTTTTCACCTGAGAGTGCTGCTGAGAAAGCTATTTCGAACCCATCTAGCGTTGGTTTTTCTTTCAACCACAACTCCTGTAGACACAAAATGTCATAGCCACCTAGATTGATTTCTCCCGGTGTTGTTAGGTGGCGAAATCCACAGGTGTTCCAATAAGCTAAGGAGAGTAGATGAAAGTCCAGATGGATGGAGGTCTGCGATGGTGGCTATTTGTGGAGTTGAGATGACAGTGCTTTTGGAAGCCACAACCATGTTTGCATCTGTAAATCTGGTCTAGGGGGGTCAGGCTTCTCCTGAATAGTTAAATCTCATGCTGACCGGGTCTTTTTAGTCAATGCGTTGAGTCTTCCCTTTGAGATGACGGCTGTGCTGTATGATATCTATAACCTGAAGGCGACCTTGTATACAACTGTTTGTGTGGTAGTTTGGTGACAATCTGCACCTCGTTATTGGACACCAGAGGGTGGCTTATCTTCAGAGTAAGATCTGCTTCTGTGCTTTAGCACATGAGGCCGCTCATCCTTTTAGTCTGGCAACTCTTTTCCATTTGGCTTTAGACATGTTAGATCAAATCCTTGTTTGTAAAGCATGTCATTCACCTTAGCTAATACAACATCCATCTCCTTAGATGTAGTGTAGAGAAAGCAAGATGCTTTTTGGCCTTCGTGGGATGGTTCCACTGTCCTAAAGTCTTCAGATTCGATGACTCTTAGAGCTGAAATGCTATGGAACAGGTTCATCACCGTGCGTCTATTCAGGACTAAGTATTTTTGGTTGCCTGTACGTTGGCGCAATTTAAAGATGGGACTCATCCTGTTCTCAAGTCGCTCATGGTGAAGAAGCTTCTCTTGTTTATTTTTGGAAGATCTCGAATGCGCATGAGTGCCATACTGAGATCGCCTATAGTGGTTATTCGAACTGATAGCGGCATGATCAGTGTCTTCTGTCTGTCTCTGCGTATGAACCCTCGAGATGTATTTGATCGCTGTCTGTCGAGTTGTTGCTTCTGACGGAGATACACACTTAGTCGGTTCTTGGCTGTGTGAATTAGCCTGAAACACTGCATTGTCTGACAAGTTTTCAAAACGGTCACTCAGCGATCGAAAACTTGAGAGGTCTCATGTGACAGTTTGTAGGGGTGACGTCCCGCTGCTAGAATGGTAAGCAGCGACTTCTAACTGGTTGTCATCAGTGGTTTCAAGGTGTTGGCTTGGATCCATCGACTCCTTATGGCAGAGAAAGTAGTTAGTAGCCTTAGAAGAATGTAAATTGTTGTTAGAGGGTTTCTGATGAGTTAGAGGATCCTTCAGTGCCACGCTTTCCGCAAAATCCGGTGGGCTTTTGTTTTGTGTCATTCCCAGAGATAGCGATTGGGTCTTCTTTGACCCCAGTGCAGATGGATTGTGCATAGAGGCAAGTTTTAGGCACACCTGGGGAATAGTGGCCCGGTTATTGCTTTCCATTATCAGGCTGGTACAGTATAGAGGTAGTTGGCATTGCTTTTTTCTCAGTTGTCTCGCGTGCCCCTTTTTATTCTTTGGTCGGAGGCATGTCATCCAGGCACATCACATCATTGTCCCTGGGTATAGAGTTTGTTGGTTTAGGTTTGTTTGTCAATGAGCTAACATGCCCCAAAGTGTGAGAAGATAGAACTTTTGTTCGTCGCGCAACGGGTATGAAGGTTATCTGACACAATCTTGGCTTGTGGATCTGTTTGTGTACTTGAGTCTATAGTTGTCCGGTGGTCAAAGGTTTTACTGTTGTGCTAGAGACTCCAATACTGTTAGGTTGGCTCACGTGAGGTAAGGTGCATGGGTCGTTTTTGCAAAAATTGACGTATGGTCTTTGAGGGAGTCGTTAATCACTTCATACAGCTTGCAAAATGGTGCCAGCGCTATGGTAACAGAGGACATGATAGATAATATATCGATGTTCTTAGTTGGGGTATCTTTCAGGTTGTTATAAGATACATCACTTAGCCTTCTGTTGGTGGAAGGTTGTGATGGAGAAGATGGCAGCCCAGGCTGTGGAAGTTGTTGGAAGTTATGTTGTGGTAGAGCAAACAAAGGAGCTGCATCCAAGTGCTCTTTGCGGTCTTGCTCCAACCTTTTAGGAAGCACTTGCATAGGACCGGAAGCAGAAGCAGGACTAATGATGGGTATATCAACACTCTCCCGGCGACCATGGTTTTCAGTTGATAGAGATGGTCTGTCCTGGAGCCGAAAGTTAATTGTGTGCACTGAACATGTGGCTGTTGCAGCTCTGCTACAGAGTCAGCCTGAGCTTTTGACAAAGAGGGTGAGCTTCCAGAAGAGGAAGGACTGATTAGGCCAGTGATTTGTATCGATGAGTCTGAAGAGAAAAGTTGAGATTGTAGGGCAGGTTTAGGGTTTAAAGGCATTGGTTGGTGCAAGCCCCTCCGCTCCTCGGACATAGATGATTGAGCAGGTGATAAAGAACCTGGAAAAACACCTACCTGCCCAATTGTATTAGTTTGTGGATCCTGACCAGAAATGGTGAGTTCACTGGTTGGATAAGGTGTTGAAGAAGCAACCAAAGGTTCAAGGAGTGCCTCCAGTAAATCAGCATCCAAAATCTTATCCAGCCCAATTTGCTTCCGTTTAGCTTGTCTTTGAAAAAAGCGTTTGAGAGAACTCTCTGAGATCACACTTGTAGAAGGTTTTGACAGGGAGCCTTTCTTATGAGTCTTTTTTGTGTAAGTTCGTTTATTGGAAATTTTCAGATCAATCTTTTTAATAGTAAGTCGAGAAGGAATGCCATGCAAGTTATGAGCTGGGACTCCTCGCTTGGCGCCCTCTTTCACATTCAGACTCAGAGTGTGGACTGCTTTCATATCCTCCGAGCGAGGTAGAGGGCCATAAGTGACGGGATTCTGGACATGTGTTGAATTACGATCCTTAGGATCCAATCCCGAACTTTCTAAGCGAGTATGAGAAATGGGTGCCGGCTGTGCAGACTGTGCGGCACATAAGGCCTCCCTCAACACCTTCAGCAAAGCTCTGAAAACCATACTCTTCACATAAAGCCCTTCACATCAGCATGAATACTTATCATATGACCCGTTGCATAAGTTTTAATATAATGACCATGTGCAATATCTGTAACAACAGTATGATGTTTTGTAGTATTTATAATGTGTCAACGACCACTACCATGCCTGTACCTGTGTAACTAAGTTCTTGCAAGTAACAGCGCCTCAATGCACCTGGGCTGCTTGCGTGCTATATAAATATAAATAAATAAATAAAAAAGTAATGATGAAGGTGGCTCATTAACCTGAGCATGTACAATTAAGTCCACTGTTGCGCTAGCCTCATTGACCACCCGGTGGCGCTGTGTATGTGCGTGGGGAAGCATCGAGTTCAAGACTGCTGCTTCCCCAGACTCGCTGATTTGACTAAAGATGTCAGGGGCGTTAGGAGCTTGGATCTGCTCCTGCTCCTCTTCGACCGTGTCGACCACGGTGGAGGGACCTCTCCAGGCCTCAGGCTGCGCTGACGTAGCACGCTCCTCCACAGCTTTGTCCATGGATATTAGGTTTCTTATAAGAAAGCACTTACATTTTGGTTATTTCCTGTCAGTGAAGACCTGATTTTCTTCATTTCACTATTTGTTTATCTTTACATCTACTTCCCAGTTTTTTTAGTACATTGTGAATGAGTGCTATACATTACAAATATAAAAACCAAATACAGTCCTTTTCATAACGGGAGGCAATCCTGACAATGTGACAGACCAAACCGGCGACTTCTTTTTACAATACTGAGGGAAATGCGGCATAGGAAATATCCTTTGAAATATGATTGAATCTCTTTAAGAGGTCATATTTGAAGGGAAGTATGTCATAGCACGAAAAACACACTAGCAGAAGTGCCAACAAATGTTCCTATAAGGCAAGAAACTATTGGTGAAATGAAACAATGTATTCCTGGGTACTCAGTGCAGGTAGCAAACATGGTAAAGACACATCTGTCATTTTTCACAAACAAACACACACACAAGGAAACAATGCAACAGCAAAGCAGTTCAGTATGTATGAAAAATATATGTGTTCCTGTAAATGTTATGTGAACCTGTGTTCTTGTGTGACAATGTGAACACCCAGCCATTCGATGGCAATACATGTTCATTTAATGAAGGTACCTGACCATTTGATTGCAAAATCTGTCAGATGTTGCACGTTGCTGGTTAAATGTTAAGAAAACCGGACATGGAAGGCGAGTATCTGGAATATAGCATTTGTACCCGACATAGGGGATTTGTATCTGGATGTCAAGAGAAACATATGGCAAATGGTGTCAGGAAACCTTTTCTGGCCTGCACAACAGCACCCCCAACATCCTCAAGGGACTTAATGCATGTAAAGCAGCAAACCCCAAATCTCCATCAGAAATACTCCCTGTGACCTCTAAGAAGAGGTGTCCAACACATCATCTGCCAGTATTTATGATGATGATGGATTTTAGATTTACTCGTTTGCATTTGCTCAGAAAGAAGAAGTCTCATTGAAGCCGAGCTTGTTTTCCAATAGTTTCTCCAGCTTCCTTTAGTAGTGGTACATTGTGATTTCTTTGATATTTTAAGTTTAGTTTGCTTGGGCCATGTTAGCCAAGGATAAAATAACGTGAGGAATAAAAAGTGGTCATGCAAAAGAAAACTACAAGTCAATGACTCTAATGGCATCCTTCATTTGCAAGCCTTTTTGAGACAGAGATTAAATGAAGCATTTGAACAATATTTTAGCTTAACCAGCCCCTTCAGGAATTCCATATTCATGCCTGTCTGTGTCCATCATTTATATCTTGTTCAGAGAGGTGTGCATTTCAGATGTTTAACCACCACAAATTGCACTCTTCACATTTTGAATGGTACACTGTAGTAAGTGGGTTAGGGTTCAGGTGAACTAAAGAAAGGAAAATGACCCACCTTGTTAGGGTGTTCTTCGGAAGGCAGGAAGGGATTGGATAGTGTCATTCATATTAAGTGAGTTTTTTTGCCGATGTCTGTATATGCCAGGCTGGTTCCCTTGCAGGATCACTGGTGTCACCAGATTCCACATATCAGGCTTGTTCCTCTAGAAAGCTTGTAGGGCAGAGTCACAACCATTCACAACCATTCATGTGCTACGTCTTTGACTCATGGAGTTTGATGTGGTACGTTTGCTTCAGATGCCATATCAGGACTGTGCTTCATCACAAGCATGAAGGGCAGGGTCTGACATGAGAGAAGGACCCTCAGAGGCTGGGGCTTTTTGAGGGTTGGGATGGAGTCACTCTAGCACAAACCATTGCGTTAGAGATGCAAGTGAGGCTGGTGAAGTATCAGCCAGATTCCAGTGAAGGTCTTTGGAAAATATGACAGAAAATGGCAGGTCTGAATGGTGTAACTCCAGCATCTCTATGGGTCGGACAAGTGAGAAACTGTTTGTTGGGATAGGAACTCAAGACATCAGAATGCCTGTTTAAACCCTCTGTCAGTGCATTAAAAACTGACACGCATTTGAGCTCATAGGTCTCACTTTACTTTTTCAGTCCTGAAATTACTACGGAGGACAGCAATCTCATGATTATCAAAGGTATGTTTTGCTTTCAATAAATGCCCGCTAACAGGGCTGTCATTTGTGCATGACTTGATACTCTGACGATGGAGGTTTAGATGCTTATGTAGTTGTTGACCAGTCTCTCCTACATAATGGCCCCACATAGGGAATTTCATGTACATAATCAAGTATGCAATCGTGTTGGATGCATATATAAAACGCCCCACCATTTTGTAGTCAGACCCAGTGTGGGATACCTTGATTTTATCTGAACGATCAATATATGGACTGGTTAGACATGCTTTGTTTTTACATAACATGGTTCCAATGTCTGTGTTATTTGTATGAAGTTTGATACTTACCACCATTTTTTCAGATTTCCTGGTTGCCAAAATGCAAGGTGGGGCATCTCAGGGAAAACACCTTGTAGTCGTTCATCTGGTTGGAGAATGTGTGTAGTTCCTGTGCAATCATATGGAGGGCTCCCACATCTAGATTTTAGGCGACTACTGTTAGCACTCCTCCTTCACAGTTGGGGTCTAATCTAGAAGCAGTATAGTGTACAGATACTAGTACAGGTATTACTTGTTCACCGTGCTCTTCCTTTAACGTTACCAACACATGAATCGTAACTTGCCACTACCAGTATTATGCACACGCCATATATTGGAAACACCTATACAAATTAGGTAATATCAACCAATGTGTGTGAATGCAGAACTCACACAGGTTCCTGCACTATTGGAGCACCTGTTACACTGTTATGAGAACTGCATTGTAAATGAGATTTTCCAATGACCACTTAGCATGTACTCTATACAAGGTTTCTCTGGGCACCAGCCATCATGTTAGGCACCACAACTACAATTTATAAAATAATGCAGAATATTACGTTCACATTACTATGTATGACCTAAGGAACTCGAAAGGCCAAATGTATGTTTGTCTTTTCCCCTTTCTCCTCAAATCCCGCCCTTTGGTATGTATGAATGAACCCTTATTGCATTTGATTGCACTGTCACTTACTTTATGCAAATTGTTTTGAAAAATCAATGTTGCTAAAATACTGATCCAATTCTTAAAACAACGGTATGTTACTTATCTAAATTGTCTGTAATTGATGTACATGCAACCTTGAAAAAGACGGAAAGTTGAAACTCGTGTTGTTTCAATGCATGATGAATTTTGTGTGAATAAAACTCACACCTCAAGAACACAAAGAATCAGAACCATTTCTTTTGGGACTTAGATTGCAACTACAATTTCTGTATATAATTTCTAGCTACTCTAGATGGAGGTTGACCCCGATGATCCAGTGGTATCTATACACTATACAAGTTATATGGTTTTAGGGTTTGCCGCAGACTTCTAGCCACGTGGCTGGCCTGCATTTTTGAAATTTCAAAACTCCGAAATTTGTCTCAGCGCAACTCATACATAATATTCTGCCTTTATTTTAAACATAATCCTTTTTTAAAATTCTTTTATTTACATTTTTCATAAGGAATGTACATTACATTCAAAGATCGACAACAATAAAACCAATAATTATCTTAAATTTCAACACCAAAACTATGTGCGTTTACGGTAAACATATATACAATTTAAAAGAACCCTCCTCTCCCCCACCCCTAAAAGAAAGAAGACATTACAGCACCAAATGAGACTAGTAAAATCAGAAAACTTTCCCCAGATTTTATCATAAATGTTAATTCTCCTACTCCTCCTGAAAATGGTCCTTTCCATATCTGCAAGTTTATTCATTTCATCAACCCATTCATCAATCAATGGGATAACCTTGGACTTCCAACCACGTAAAATCAATCTATTGCCAACTATATCGCCTCTAAAAAGCCACTTCTTTCTGTGAAATAGTCAGGGCATCCAACATCTCATCACCACCCAAGATCATAGTTTTAAAATCCAAATCAATGCCCTCACCATGTACACTCAAACAGATCTCACAAACTTCCGTCCTAAAATCACAAACTCTAGTAGAGTTCCAAAGCATATATTCAAAGGTACCAACCTGATGAACACAGCCCCAAAACTCATCTGAATCCGAAAGACCATGCTTCTTCAGACGTTCCGGGGAATCCAGTAAACTCTATTCAGAATCTTAATCTGCCCGGACCGCTCCCCAAGATTAAGTGAGCAAAGCATTACATTCTTGCACATACTCTGCCAGGCTTCCTAGGAAATATCATAGTCTAATCTTCTACCCCATTCCTCCCTCAGATTGTCATTTCCCTTGTAGTTTGCAACGATCAGCTTATAGATTCTGCTAGCAAGTCCCCCTTTTCCTTGTTTATTTTTAGCGAAAAAGAGATCTAATTCAAAGTCATTAGTCCGATCAAATCGCCAACATCCTTTTTCAAGCGCCTATAATCTGAGTTTGAGAACCCCAAGATGTTCCATTTCATTTTGATTTCATTTGCTGAAAGCCACCTTCCATCATTTTCTAGGTCACCAATCCATTTCACCCCACCAAGAAACCACTCAGGCCAGAACATGTCTTTCTGTTGTCTTTTATCATTGGATTAAACCAAATGGAGGCAAGTGGCAATTTCAGAGCATTAACTCCCTGTAGTTCAAGCAGGTTTTTCCAAGCTTCCCGTAAAAATTACATAGTAGGTAATTTCTCACCTCGCAAGCCCGTCCTGATAGTTAAGAGCGCTCTCGGGCTCAGAGGACCAGAAAAACCTGCCTCCACAATTGTTCAATCATCAGGATCATTATTGAGAAATAGGACAAATGACTGGACGGAGAATGCCAAATGATATGCGTGAAAATTAGGGATTCCAACCCACCTTTATCCAAGTTGGAGTTTCCAAAGTTTGAGCCTGGGAGGCTTGCAATCCCAAATAAATTCCTGCATTCATCTTTCCATTTCTTTCCAATTGTGCAGACAGATCTTCAGGGGCAACATGACAAGCACATAGTTCACTTTTGGGGCTGCTGTCATTTTGAGGATGTTAATCTTTCCCCATAGTGATAGGTGTAATAATGACCATCTCTCTAGATCCATTTTGAAGTCCGTACAAACTTCCTTTAAGTTCTCCTCCACCATGTCATCAATCAAAGGAGTTAGCCAAATACCCAAGTAGTGCAATCTCTTCTCACACCATCTGAAACCCATGACCATGACTAAGGACTTATCACACAAATTAGTTAAAGGCATAATTTCTGATTTCATCCAATTTATTTTGTATTCAGAAACTTTGTGAAATTTGGTTAAAAAATGCATCAAAATGGGCTGGGATTTCACCAAATCTTGTAGGATCAGCAATCGATCATCAGCATATAACCATGCCTTTTTCTCAACTCCCCAACAATTCACTCTGCTCAATCCAGATTTGCACCTGAGCGAAATAGCTAATGGCTCGATTGCAAGAACGAACAAGAGAGGTGAAAGAGGACAACCTTGCCTGGTACCCCTCTCTAATTGGAAGGATTTCAATCTTAAACCATTTTTTTGACATATGCAGTCGGGTTTGCATACAATTTTGCGATCCACGAGATATAGTTCTCACTAAAATTTATCTCACGTACAACTGAGTACAAGTATTCCCAATTAACCCAGTCAAAAGCATGTTTGGCATCAAGAGAAAGGACCACAATATCTTCATTAGAGTTCACAGCCTGCTGCACTGTTTGAATCAACCTTTTCCTTTTCCTCAGTGCATATGCTAACCACCTGTCACATTTCTCACCACTTTCAAAATAAGTGCACTGTGATTGATACAACTTACACTCTGTCCTCTCAAAGATGATATTATTCATTCCCTTTTTCATTTTTCTTAATTCGTTCAATTTCACAATGTCCGTTTGGTCCAGCATCAAGTCTCGAGAAACATCTTGAATTTTTAAATCTAGTTCCAGTCTAGTTATCTCCTCCCTTTTCCGACTCTCGCTGGATAAGCCCAGTAAAACCCCTCACCTAGTGCATTTAAATGCCTTCCAAATGGTTTGAGGACTAAATTCATCCAAGCGGTTTTCTTCCACAAAGTGGTTTGCTTCAGAAATGATTTTGTCAAGAATGTCCTCATCGTAAAAAATGGATGTGTTCATTTTCCAGCTAAATGACTTACACAGGTCAAATTTCGGTTTTAGATGCAAAGTGATTGGTGCATGATCAGCTATCAAAATATTACCAATACTGCACGACAAGTAATTCTTAGTCATTGACCCGCCAGTGACCAATATGTCCAGCATAGAATAAGTTTCATGTGCCCCTAAAAAAAACTGCATTTTCTCACAACTGGGTGTTCCATTTTCCAATTGTCCTTCAAATTGTGTTCTTCATTGAGAGCTTGGAGAGCCAGTCAATGACAATCAATTTTCTTATCCCGTCTATACCTACTCCTATCCAAAATGGGTCCAAGACTGTATTAAAATCAACCCCAAGAAGTATGTTTGGAGAATTTAAGTCCTGAATCACTTTCAGAAACTTGTCTGAAAAAGGAGCCATCATCAACTGATGGAGCATAGATACTGCACAGAATCGTAGTTTCCCCTTGAATTTCCACCAATAGGGCAGCAATTCACCCTTCTTTATAAGAATATTCTTTTAGAACATTAAGAGGGGGATTTTTACGGAAAAGGGTTGCAACCTCCCAAGATCTTGATGTAAAAGAAGACCCTAATGCATATCCAAGGCATTCTTTTTTCGAAACCTTTAATCTTGTCATTCAATATGTGGGTCTCTTGCAGAAAGCATATGTCAGCCTTCATGGCATCTAAACAATTAAAAATGTTATTTTTCTTAATTTGATTATTAATACTGTTACCATTCCAGGACACCACACATAGATAACATTGAGATTTCCCTAATCATTCTTTTCACCATTCTCTCACTGTCACAGCAGTGCACAAGTCTCAGACTCAAACACATTGTATAAAAAACCCACCCTTTTAAGAAAACGTTGCTGCCTAGGAGCACTTTCAACCCAAAAAAGGAAACACATTCAACAAGACCCTTGTCCTAGCCGCCCCTCCCAAACACTGCAGAACTCAAAAGTAGAAACATTTACATAAATAAATAAAATTTCAATAAAAAACTGATTCACAAAGTGTTCTCTACAAAAACTCAAAGCTAGCTTTAACTATAGCAGTATAAACTACCAAAAACAATCCATTCAAGATTAAAATATTCCAATAATGGCCGAACAGCGTCCGCATCTGCTGAAAGCAAGCAAACATCACTGCATGCCGGTCCATTCAACACCCGCGTATATTCAGGTACTTCACTGACATTCACACAATTAAATGTCAATAAAAAGAACTAAATGTACGGGCACGGAAAAAATAAATGCCAGTCACCCCAATATCTGAGCAAGTATATCACAGTGCATCAAAGAAAGACTCTAAGTAAAAGCCCAGACAAAGACATTCTCACACACGGAATCTGAACAAAGCCCCATAAGAATAAAACCTGACCAAATTGGGGAACATCAGAATCAGAAAGCAGTAAAAAAAAAAACATATCATGCAGACATATTCATCACACATTAAGAAATTCAACGTGAGTCCCCATACATTAACCAAAAAAGGGAGGAAAATAATATATAATTACCAAATCAAAACATGCAAGACAGAACCCAAACCACTCACACTTACTCAAAATTACATTCTGATCCACCATAGCATATCAGGGTGTGTTATAGTAAAAAACAAAGATTTACCCAAGAAACCAAACAGGCAGACCATAATGGGCCTCCTCCTGGAATCTCCTACATTATCCCCATGTAAATCCTGCTATCCAATAAACATTGTGATAGTATAAATAGATAGGGATCCGTGAGCACCCAACCAAAACATTCATTCACAATAAGAGGCATTGATATATGGTACAACCTGTAGACCATGTGTCTGTCCATAAAAACAGACCGACTAATTAATAATGAAAATGGTCAAGACTAAATGAGTCGTAGTACAAATCATACAAAAATATAAGTTCCACATGTTAAATCCTGTTAATAGTAAATAAATAAAAAATAAAACATAAATAGAAAGCGAAATTGTCCACCACATAAGCATAACAATCCTGCAATTAGCGTTGCATTAGGTAAATGTAAATGAGGGTCCAGGAACAGCAAAATTAATGAAACATTTCGACCATAGGGTTACAATATTTCTGCTCGCAGTAAATTAAAAGGTTATACCAAAGGAGAAACAGCACTAGCCAACCCTCAGCCCCCCCAAAAATGTATATGCATGAACAACATGTAGATTATCCGATTAGAGGTGAATCATAAATACTCACGAAATTTAAGCATCCATGGTCAATTGCACTCCCCTATTACACCTGTCCAATCCCTGCACCTCCCAATCAGAAAAAGTTGCATCTTTGAGGACAAAAAATTATAGGGTTGTCCGTGAGTAAGGACATTGATATCACTTATGAAGATGACATCATCAAAGCTAAACAAAGGTATAAGTAATATAAGACCTCAAAGGCCAAAAAATGTTTAGGTAGAGTCAAATGAGGGTTTGGGAAATGCATCAATGATAACCTATTTCAACCATAGGGCCACACCAGAACCACTTACCATTATTAAATATATTGTACCAAATGTTGAACAACCCCTAACACACCCCAACATAAATATACACATTAGAGCAGTATAAAATTCATCCATAGGAAGTGAAACATACCTCACCATGCCTCTGATGTTCAACAGTGCCCCTTTAGCTCCTAGCCATCTGGCCATTCACAAACTGCCATTATGTCTGTCAGCTCCCCACACCCTCCCAACCTGAAAATGTTTTGAAGCCAAAAAAAGCAGTTCCAGGGAACAGGGCATTGACAGTGTTCATGAATATGGCATCATTAACAGGAACAAAAGCATATTAACTAGATAAAGGGGAATCACGGGATAAATTGCCAATTGCTCCAAAAATGATTATGATGGTAGTTCAGAGAAAGAAAAAAAATAGCACCATCAGTCGGACTTATCGATAGAAAAAGCAAAACCAAAGAAAAGAGTCAGAGCACACAAGGGGACACATATGAACCAGAATCAAGAAAGTGACCATTTGTTGTAAAATAGTCGAAAAAAGTTACACAGCATTTCAAAACAGACCAAAAAGAAGAATATAAATGGGTAAACTTGAAGCTGTAATATGCATGAACATACAGAACATCTCTGTCTTTTCCCACCACTTAAAATCCAGGTCCATTAAGGCAGAACGTGGGAAGAAAGGCAATGTGCAAGGGGACTGTTATGAAGTCTGTTTGGTGTAATAAAGCGGGCACTCGAGACACATACCTGCTGTGGAGTCTTTGGGTTTGATCCAGGTAGCTTTATTTACATAACTACAAATGTATATCAATCCAGTTTCTCTTGAGAGTATTTACAGTGGCACAGTAGACAGAAGACAGGACATAGTTACAGAGCAGACCCACCAGCCATCCTCACACTCCAGCTCAGGCCCCCAACTGACACACTCAGAACATTCACTCACTTATCCACCCAACATTCTCCTGAGATGCATTCATGCATCAACATTCTGACATCAAGCACTCCAGGACAGTGGCATACAAGACAAGACTACATTACAACATCGCCCTTTCATACCCTGACACAACCATCACAACATCTCCCTTCCATACCAGACTCAACCGCAAAATCGCCCTTTTTTCACACAGAAGCTTTTGAACGTGAGCGTCCCCCAAAAAGGCTGTTAAACTCTACAATGGGAGTCAATAAGGGACACACCCAGCGGGGAATGAGACCAAGACCAAGTGCTGGTGAGATATAAAAGGCTTTATCTAAATCAATATAGGGCATGCAGAGGACTCTGCAAACTCTGAGAGCGTTCTGCCAGACAAATGAAAGACATTCATATTTATTACAAAAAATACATCTTTGATGAGGTAAGATATATACAGGGCTTTAAGTGGGCCAGGGCCTGCCGGGGCTGGGCCCCGGCAGTCTTCGAAATTTCGTTTTGAGGCGGGGCCCTACCGGGGCCCACTAATCTCCCCTGTCAGCCCCGGCCACTACAGGAAAAATCATTTTTTTCTACAGCCTGAAGCTCTCGCTCGTATGCGAGAGCTTCAGGCTTCAGAAAAAAATGCCTTTCAGCCATAATGGTGGCGCCGCACCTGCGAGGCATCCCTTTAATCAAGGGATGCACGTGGACCGGCGCCACCATTATGGAGAAAACGTGAGGCCGCTGGAAGCAGAGGCCTTGATTTCTAAATACTGAAGCTCCCGTGGATTCTCGGGAGTTTCAGTCTTTAGGAAAAAGGCCTCTGCTTCCAGTGGCCTCACCCTTTCAGCCTTAATGGTGACGCTGCCCCTCCCCAGCTGGCGAGGGGCAGCGCCACCATTAAGGCTGAATAGGAGAGGCGCTGTCCCCTGCCAGGCAAGCCTATAGAATAGAAATGCAGAGATCAGCACCCTCTCCCCCAAAGGGGAGAGGGTGCTAATCTCTACAAAAGGCTGCCTGGCAGGGGTGCCAGTAGCCCATTGAGCCGGGGCTCGTCAAGGGGGCGTGGCCTAACGGCCCATCAAGACCCCCGTTGTTAGGCCACGCCCCCTCGATGGGCCCCGGCTCGATTTGTAGTGCCACTTAAGGCACTGGATATATAGGCACATAGTCATGGGGATTGGGTGGTGAAGACTAGCTACTATGTATACTGTAGGTGCTGTGCTCCATGATGGGCGGAGATCCACGTGGTGGCATCGCGGAGTGCTTGGGTCAGCTGGGCTCATCGGGGTGGAGTATCAGGTCACAAGCTGTCCGTGTCGATACATTGCAGCTGCACTAACATTTTGCCCTTGTGGCCACGCATACGCATCCATTACTACAACTTGTTAATCTAACATCATACAAGAGACAGAAAGAAACAGTATCCAACTCTTGGCTTCCTTAATACATCATCATAAAATCGCTGTTAACAGAGGGCTCAGTATCATGATTCCAGGTGTCTTATCTGGGGGCTTGGGATAGGGTACCTTTATCATTCTACTCTGTTAGATGTAGTAAGAGACAGTTTTACGGTATGTTAGTACAAGAGTGAATAACTGTCTTCATGGCCAGTCGAGGTTAGGTTGAACTGAAATACCATTGGGTCAGAGGGGCACATAGCTGGCACCTCAAAAGGAGGCGGGATGTGGGGCTGTGTTGGTCATAATTCTTCTTACCCATGGCATGGCGGTACACAGTGATTTTATGGTGTCATCAGGTGTCTGGGGGCAATGGGGAAGGTAAATACTCGGTGCGGGCCCAACAGGAATGCAGGGAAGTCTAGCTGTATTATTCTAACATCAGTAAACCAGGGACCTTCAAGCCCCAGCTGGGCCTTGGAGGAATGAGGGTGGGAGTTGAATACTTGGCTCTCTAGGAGAAGGGGGAGATGGCCTTGTAACTTGTTGCGGGTCTACATTATCCAGTAGCATGCACATCATTATAGAGATGAAAAACTGAGGTATGTCAGCACAAATGCATGTATACATATATGCATTCATCTATAGATATATCGTGTGAGCTTATGGGCACTATTTGTTTCACACTTCGTCGTGGTTCATGAGTACTGTGTTTACAGAATCGAATAAAAGGCTTTTGTTAACATCACATCACTCATAGTTCTTCATTTTGTTGCAGGGGCACATGGGGAAAACTAGCATAAAACATGAGGTAGAACCAGGTTGGGGTATACGTCAACATCAGTGACAGGTTACACATTATACTTATGATCAGACTGATGTACATGCTCAGAGTTAAAACAATTGCTTCAAATGACATTTCCTTTGACAAAAGGTGGGGCTTACTACTTTAGATGTCTCGTATATGTTACAACACTTGTAATCATATCATGCATGGGGATTTCGTACATTGCCTTTAAAATATTGCCCAGTAGCAATGTCCTTTGGTCGGTGATGACAGATTCAAATATACATATGTTTGACAATTTTACATGTAGGTGTTCTGTGATGGGCAAAGGTCATTCCATTTGAATATGAACAGTTAACATTATGGATTTTGAGCCTCCTCGCAAATGGCTTAGCAGCATAGATAAGACTGGGTGGCACACGGGCTTAACATTCATGTCTGACACTTCAAACGGGGAACAGGATTGGGGGTTATGCACAACATATATCATGGATGTGGGGGTCTGTGGGGGGGGGCAAGGCATGTTTGATAGGGACAGCTTTGTTTTTTCCCAGACCCCAACTTAAGGTCTGGTAAATGCCAGGGCAATGATTGGCTGCGGAAGGGAAATGATACAGTGTTTGTTCTGTTACTATTTTGCGCCTAGTTGCTCGTGAGAACAGGCCTTCAGTGGATCCGCCATGGGGAAGAGGCTGGTGGAAGTGCGGGCCCGCTGTGCGCGGTCCAGTGGGGGAGAGCTGCAGCTCTGCAGGCTGCTTGTTCCACGGAGGCCTGAGTCAGTGTACTCAAAAATGGAGTCTAAGTGTTTCACAAAATGGAGTCTGTAGCATGCTACAAGGTGAGCCATGCAGTCTCATGCGTCGGCCCGCAGCCATCCTGCATCCTGGGCCCAGGAGCATAGATGGCTGCCGGCGAGTCATAAGCCTCACGTAGGTGAGGAGTGTAGGGGAAGGGGAGTCCTGAAGACCTTTCCTCCCATACACCTTCTAACGCAAAAACTCCTTCCGTCCGGACCCGCCACATCCAGACACCGAGCCTGCCACACACAGTCACAAACAAAACCAATTGAAAGAACATCACTCATACGCACAGGTGGGGGATCACAGGTTGACACGCAACGGACCTCGATGCTACGCATACAACGCAGCAGAGCCAACCGGAACCCATCCATAAAAGTCCAAACAAACTAACACGCAGGGAGAGTGGTGTTGCCCATGACAGGAACAAGTACAGAAGGGGTACGTAATCCACACTTCTTCCCCTCTCACAGCCAAAACACAATCAGATTCAACTAGCTCCCACTTGCTTCCCAACGCACATCCCACAGATCACAATCAATCAAATGCAACCAACATCCAACCAATTCAGCATCAGACACATGCACACTGCCTCATTCACTCAGTGCAGACACACACATACAGGGATGGTGGAACGAAGCAGGAAGCACACACATACAAGTGCAACCTCTCAATAACAGACAAGGCCATTCATCTCACCCGTGCCACGTACATCCTTACCAGTATACTCTTGCATGCGTCAACCAAACCATAACCAAACCACAACACTACCAGACTCACTCACAATGAATCCACAGTTAAACTTACATTGTGCTCCTAGTAGCACAGCACTTCTAAAATAAGCATGACTTAACTAATAACTAAAGCTGCAAAAGGTACCATAACATTTCTGTGCACACACATTTTTTTTTATATCCCTATCCGCTAGCCAAATACAATATTTTTCTCTCCTGTAAATAACTTTCCTTAAATATATACTTGTATCCTATTATACTCTTTTTTTTATTGTCACTAAGTAAACTTCACTATTCAACATCAACCTCATACATATTTTGGAATCACTTACCTAGATTCCAAACTGTCACCCATTCCTTTGCTGATTGTACACTAACCTATGGCAATCAGGTGATTGAACGCATGGTCCAATAATTAATTTCAACAAAACACTAGTTACCCTTTCTCAGCTGATTGCACAACTAACCTCTGGCAATCAGGTGATTGAACACATGGGTCCAATCTTAAATCTCAACAATACACTTTAATCTGAACAATACACTTGATACACTACACTCCAACCAACCTACAAGAACATGCTTTATGGTTGAAGAAATTTCACACTACAATGGCCCACATACAAATCCAGGGTACGTATTTCCAATTTCAACAATCCACATTCTGTGGCCCACAATAACCATCTAATTACTTTTTGTCATGTATACATAACTAATAAATGTTCCTGTTCAACAATCTAATTAAGAATAATTAGAAAATATTTAGAAAATTAATTAGAAAATATTCTGCCACATTGTTGAAAGTAAAATAATCTGTATGTGCTGTCTTGATCAGGGCCACGCACATCAAACAGAGTCAGAATTTTTTTCAGCAGAGTCTCTTATCTCTGTTATGTTATGGGTGCTTAAAAAGCACTGGCAGCCCACAGGCATCAGGGCGCAGATAACAAACACCATGTAATGGTCACATTTGGAATTAACGTCTGTCTCACCGGGTTCTTATTTTGCTAAGCATTAAAGTTTACTTGAAGAGGCAAGTCTTCAAGCTCTTCTGTGAGAAACATTATCATTCTCAGTGATGCCATCATTTATGTATACTGTCACTTTATGCTCACATGTTGTTAGGCAGAATGATATGTAGTATACTTTGGGAATACCACACACAATGAAGACTACAAGTGACAGTACAAATTCACCTTTGGTACAAGCCTGTACTACACAGTAAAAGTGGTAGTGATGGGTGAGCAGCCTGACATATCTCAAGAGTAAGTGAGCAGTATCAGATAGTTACACAAAGGACAGCAATTAAAATGATTCAAACAAACACTGACTCAAGGTTTCTCAGTAAAAGAATATATGTGTATTTACACATCAGATGTATAACATTTCACTAAAGTAAAGCAGTTGAAAAATCATGTTACCAATACACCACACCACTCCTAATAGATTCTGGACAAGTTTAAACTCAAAACGAAGTGTGAATAAAATGGCACTCCAGCAATTTAAAAAGGGAGGGAAAAACAAAGTTAGGCTAAAATTGAGCAGCAGGTAAGTAAGCAGGGCAATCTAGAAAAGGATCTACAGTGATGGAATCAAATCAAATAGGCTTAGGGCCAACCTCAATAGGACAAAAGTCTTTTGCTCAAGATCACACAGATCAGGGTAGTTCGTGGTTAAGTCTTTGCCAAGAGTTCCGTACGAAGTTGGTTGGCAGAAAAATTAGGTTAAAGAGAAGAGAAGGACAAGCCCTCGAATTGGAGAAAGGTTTCACATGCTTTCACCAAGGCTGAACGAAACGCACAACCGTATTTGCACAGTACGTTTAAATGGAGAAGAAGCTGTAACTGAGGCGGATGTTCCTGGTAGTTCCTGTAGGCTCACGGTTCCTGAAGCGACTGTCGGACTGACACAAAGTAGGAAGACTGGAGGGTCCTGCACTACCCAGGGAAGAAACCAGCAGCATAGCAAAGCAACAAATAAAAGGTGCGTTCCTTAAAACCCAAGCAGAGTCCGACCTTCCTGGCTATCTGGCCCACTGTAGCTCTGTACAGTGAATCCAACCAGAGGCGATAGGCCTGGCTTGCAGTTTGGGCGAAATGGTTGGTCCCACCAGCTCAAGGGAAGAAGATTCCTGGAGGATCTTCTCTGTCATTGCAGTTCGAGGATTCAGACCTGTAGCAGGGCTTCACCGGGTGGTTCAGTCATGGTAGGGGTCCTCTTCCATCAGCTCCTCATCAGTTCTTTTGTTCCAGTGGCGACTCTGCCTTTCCAGAGCCAGAGACCTGCTTTTTATGCAGTTTTCCCCCATTCACACAGCTTGGCTGTCAATCACACAGCAGGGTGGCTGTCCCGCCGGGACAATCACCACAGCCAATCATGTCAGAGTGCGACATGGGTCTCCAAGGTGACCCTGTGCAGGGAGTCCTAAACCCCTCCCTCCCATCCTGTCCCCCCCAGACATACAGGTGCCCAAGGAGGGCTTCTGCATAGAAGCCTGTGAATAGATGGTGAACAAAGGAATCAAACCTGGTTCGGTGCACAGAGTAAAATACGAGAAGACTTTTACAAAAAGAAATGGCGATTAAACCCAGCTAGAACCGTAATAAAACATATGGTCTAGCGGGTTTAAGTTCGAGGCTACCAAGATAGCCTAAAACAATACCAAGGTTATTTAAGATAACCGCGGTAGGAAAAATAGGGTGGTTACCACTGCCACCAGCCAAGTCTTGATGAAAAGGGATCAAACCAATGCTCCAAGAGAAACAGACAAAAAGGGATAAGTATTAACCCTTTCCAGTACTCCATGTAAGATGGTTTGTACTGGGTCTGTGGTTTTACAGAGGCTAATAAAGTTAATGGCAACTTTATGTGTTCTGTGAGACAGTAATCAGGCCCAGAAAATGGAGTCTGAGTTGGGAAGTCTAAAAGACAACCCTGTGTCACTGTACTGAAGGTGCTGTGTAACACACAGTAAAAAGATGATGCCTGTGGTGTAGGTGAGGCTCCACAGTCTATGAACACAAACATGTTAAACACACATGGCAAAACACATGTAAGAGTGGGAAAAAAGGCTCACACTCTTACCATGAAAGAAATAAATCCTAGAAATCCAGCAAAGCTGCTGAGGGACTTAGTAGGTAAGGGAAATTAGCAATTCTTGAGAATTCTTCCCAACATACGTTGCTTCTGTTACTTGACACGTGGAAATCACAATCCCATTTTCCATATGTACATGAAATCCAATTAGAGTTATTGTAACTACACTGACTCACTGAGCATCTCACATGTCACCAATTCAACGTACGCTTCTTCATTGATTATTCCTAAAGAGATCCAGACCATAATATTCACAAGCCAGATTATGGACTGACATGCATACCAGCACGCACAGACGTTCAGTATAAATTGTTTGCTCTACAAGCTCCTAATATTATCAGCACACACATTCATGGCTACCCATTTGCTAAGCAGGGCCATTACTCAAAACGTTGCATTTCTTCACTTTGTTTATCTCCGTATTTTGCCCGACAGAAAAGTGTTCCACTCTTACCACCATAAAAAAATAACATTGATTGAAAGAAACACAACGCACTGACACTCGTTTCCCGAAGTCAGAGTCCGATGTAATGTGAAACCTCTTCCTAGTCATGACGTACACCACGTTGCACTTCCTCTGTGGGTCCTTTCCTTTAATCATTCAAAATTCAACAGTGAAAACGAAAAATATTTGTGCTGCGAAGACTACTGCGTAACGTTCTGCTCTTCACCAACACCCGGCAACGTTCTACTGCATCATCATTCGCTCCCAGTGACACAGAACGGTCGGACCACCCTGGGTCTACAAACCCAACCATCATTTCAACGCAGCATGCTTCCCAAGGAAACCCTTAGACACGGCTCCCATTCGCAGCATTGTTCCTTCATGACCACATTTATCCGTGTTGCGTTGGCATTTCCACAGTACCAAAAGTTATTAATCACAAGCACCACAGCAACCCTACCATATCGAATGGCACGTTTTTAAGCCTTTATTTTCCTAAAGGGGGCATCATTATATAATTTTCCTTCCTTAATTTGCTGGGCAGGATGGATCCTTTTTTTTAAAATGTGCCTGGGTTAACGATGGGTCTCTCCTTTCAACTGCTGCTCCCCCCACCCAGAGCTCTCATTACTGCCTTACTGTCATCAGTGTTGCTGAAGCTCATCATGTTGTCTTCCTGTCATTCTCTCTTTTTTTTCTCCATTCCTTCTTCCTTTTAAAGCAAGGTTCTTTTAACCTTGTCGCCTATTGTTATGGAGTCTTTTTAGTGTAATAAAGCTGGGACTCCAGACACAGACCTGCAGTGGAGTCCTTGGGTTTGATCCAGGTAGCTTTACTTACATAACTAGAAATGTATATCAATCTAGTTTCTCTTGAGGGTATTTACAGTGGCACAGTAGACAGGAGACAGGACATAGTTACAGAGCAGACCGACCAGACATCCTTCACACTCCAACTCAGGCCCCCAACTGACACACTCAAAACATTCACTCACAGATCCACCCAACATTCTCCTGAGCTGCATTCATGCATCAACATTCTGACATCAAGCACTCCAGGCCAGTGACATATAAGACAAGACTACATTACAACAAGGACTCAGTCACAAGCAGCACCATATTATATATATATATATATATATATATATATATATATATATATATATATATATATTATTACACAGCCCGCTGTAGCAGCCGTATAGTTATGGTTAAGTTGCTAAACCCATAGGAAGACCACTTTTTTGTACGGCTTATAACTTCGCTCCTCTGGAGGAATCCTCACCAACCTTTGCAAAAAAAGTATATGGCCCACTTAGAATTAATTCAGCCAGTTTGGTGAGATTTCGTGCAGGGGGGAGGTAATAGGGGGATCCCACATTTTCTTTTTTTCCATAGACTGAATGGGCAAAAACTTTGCGCACGGCTACATGCCAAATGGCTGGACAGATTTGCTTTTGTGTGCTTGATGGAAATACAACCAGTACTTTTGTTGCAAAGAACTGATATGTACGTCTCAAAAAATTAGTGATATCTGGCTCCACTCCGCGGACCAATTTCCCTGTTTGCTCTATGGACAGAAGTGTCATTGGCTTGCAGTACGCCGTGCTGACAGTGAACTTTGGCCGCGGCCGGTAGTTGGTTGGAGGGAAGCATGCTGTTCGTCAACATTTTTGGGAAACGCCACAATGGTGTATCAGAGGACAATGCGGCGCCGAAACAAACTGACAAACATAATGTATGCATGTGGTGGTGGGAAGAAGGGATGGAAAGGGTGGGGAGGGAGAAGTGGGTCATCAGAGATATATGATTATTAAGTGAACAAAGATGCTGGTGGGCCTGCAGTATCAGTGCATACTGCTCCAATTCGCTGGTCCCTGCGCAGGTGGCTACCATGTGTGGTGAATGTAGGCATCCTTCATTACCACACGATAGCTTGTGCCGCAACCTCTTACTGTGCTGACTGGTGGTACCTGAATGGCAGTCATGAGTGCATTGCAAAACATATATTACACCATGTGGTGGTGAGAAGAAGAGATGGAAAGGGTGGGGGAGTGAGAAGTGATTCATCTGAGATATGTCAATAGGTGGATGAAAATGTTGATGTGCCTGCAGTGTCCATGTGTACAGTACCAATTCGCTGGTCTCTGCACAGCCGACTACCATGTGTGCTGCATGCAGCCATGCTTTGTTACTGCACAATAGCTGGTGCAGACACCTCTTTCCGTGGTGACTGGTGGGAGCTCATTTGCACAAGGGGAGTGCATTGCACATGACATGCACATTGTAAGCTAGCGTATACTCCTGTGTGTTGCATGGATGGAGACCTTGCAGCAACAACTATGTGCTGTGGTTGGAATTAGGTTTCACATTGTTCCTTTCTGTGTGTGGTACGTCAGCATTGCATAGATGGTTGATTACATGGTTGTGGTGCTTCTTAGCACATCCCACAGTGTTTACTCTATAGCTGCAGTGACTGGAGTGAACAGTTGTGCAATGAGTCCACTGAGTGCAGTGTTATAATACTGACAGTATTGAAGATGGTAGGGTTGTAGTGCACCTTCTATGTGCATGGATACTGCAGTGTGTGAATTGGTGCAATTCTTCAATAGTGTGTGCATAGAAGTGGACACGGGCTAAACTGCATATCGCATAGGATTGCATAGTGTCCATTGCGCGGAGTGGTGACTTCTATACTGCAGTATGATGTATTGCTTTTGTGTACTGAATAGAGCGCTGGGAGACGTACTATGTGAATGAAAGTCGTTATGGGTGCTGGAGGCTGTCTTATGTTTCCATGCATAGCTGTATTACGGTTTGAAGGTTGGGTAGTAATGGTGGTGGCACGTGTGTGAAGTGTGCTATGTGAGCACATGATGCCATGCATGGCTGCATTACGTTGCAGTGGGTGTGGGCAAAACCTAGACTATTGGGTGCATGGCCAAAGGATGTAGGCCGTAGGCCATGTACCCAATAGTCTAGGCCTTGCCCACACCCACCGCAGCAATTCAGTTTTGATTGCATCTGTCAGAGACTCCTCACCTTTACAGAATGGTTTTTAAACACATTGTAGACTTGATAGAGCACCATAAGTCAGCTGACATGCATACACTGTTGGTTGGTTTGGTTGGCAGTAACACCATCGTATGTGAATGAAAGTGGGTAGGGTTGCCGGAGGCTGTGTTAAGTTTGTAGATTCTGGTAGAAGGTGAATCTTTCTATGCATAGCTTTATAATGGTGCAGAGCTTGGGTAGGAGTGTCGGTACGTGGATTGTGTACTTGGTGGCATGTTGCAATGCATGGCTGGATTATGTTGCAGTGGGTGTGGCCAAGGCCTAGACTATTGGGTGCATGGCTAAAGGCCATAGGCCATAGGCCATGCACCCGAATGCCAAGGCCTTCACCACTGGCTGCATCTCTCAGAGGGTGGTCACCTTCACAAAATGGTTGCTGAGCACATTTTACTCTTCATAGAGCACCAGAAGTGCGTTGACATGCATACATTGTTGGTTCCCTGGGCACAGTGCTTCTTAGCACACCCTACAGTGTTTATATCATAGCTGCAGCAACTGGAGTGAACAGTTGTGCAGTGAGTCTACAGAGTGAAGTGTTATAATAATGACAGTATCAAAGAGGGTAGGGATGAAGTGCACCTTCTATGTGCATGGATACTGCAGTGTGTGCAACATCCCACGGTTTTCAGTGTGTGGCTAGAGATTTGCAGTGAAGAGTCTTGCAGTGTGCCCACTGGATGCAGTGTTGGAACACTGTCAGTATAGAAGAGGGGAGGGTTGAAGTGAATCTTCTATGTGCTTGGATATTCTGGTTTGTGTAGTTTCCTGGGAGTAGGCCCAATGTTGTGAATATTGTGGGGTTTGCTTGCCAGCGACATATTACTTTGTGAATGGAAGTGTGCAGGGGTGGTGGAGGCAGTGGTATGTTTGTGGAATCTGCTAACGGTTACATGTTTCCATGCATCGCTCTGTTATGGTGCTGGGATTGGGTAGAAGTGCCGCTTGCTATGTTACTTTTGTGGATTGTGGTTTATGGCCACATGTTCTCATGCATGGCTCCATTATGTTGTGATGGGCGTCGGCAAGCTGTAGACTCTTATGTGCATGGTCAAAGTCGTGATGGGTGCCGCTCTGGACGATTTTGGATGCTGAAATCGTATTTCTTCTCCACACCTTTGTACAGAAGGTTCTTTGGAAGCACACACAACGTGTACTCGGAGTGTTCAACAGTAAATATGGAATGCTGGCTTTGATTGATGCATGCATGCGTGAATATTTACCAGTCCTCAGTGAGGGAGTGCTGGAAGAAGCACAGTGGAGAGGGGAGAAGGAATGTCCCTGTTTTACTGGGGTGTAGCTCTCGCTGTAGCTGGGAAAATGCACATGCTACATCCTGCCATTCTCAGCATGGTGGGCATACAAATTGAACTGTGGGCATTATGAAAGCAGGTGTCAAAGTTGTGGTTCACAGGAAGGGGTGGTAGTACTTTCTCCCAATACTCTCTGTGTAATGAGGTTGATGGACATGGAGAGATGCACAGTGCTGTTCGTGGGTGATACATTTGTACAAGATCTACACAGGTATACTGTGCAAAGCGGCATTTCTGCTAATTTCGGGTTGGAAGTAGTGGACGCTTTATGGACCAGTCTTGTGTGCAGTTTTGGCAGGATATTTCGCCTTTGCGGATTTGTGACCTCTATCGTTACTGGCGAAGTTGTTGTGGTGCATTATGGAGGTCTGCATTTGAGTTATTTGTCATGTGGACATTTAGCCCGTCACCTGAAGAAGTTGATGAATGCAATGATGCAGATTTTTCCCACTGCCAAGTTTGATTTCTCACCCATTCCCCCAAGAGTAGTATGGGACCATGCTGGTGTAATTTGTCCCCAGCGACAGCTCAGAAGGAGTTTTATGAACAGAGGCATGCCTGCATTTATGGGCACTGATGAGATGTTCCCCACGCACTATGAGAGCATGAATTTCCAAAATATACACTGCTTCCATTCAGATGGCATTTATTTGAATGCCTTTGGCAATATCATTTTCTTGTACACTGTGCACAAAGTTTTGCCTATAATTCAGTAAAAAGTGAAGGAAGAGAAGCAAACAGAAAGTCATACAAAGAGAAAAACAAAAAAGGTGCTTTGCAATCATGAAAAAAACACATAAAAAAAGAAGAAAAAAAAACCTTTTCAGAGGGACCACTAAAGACCCAATCACCTACCCTGTTTCTCACTCCCCCTCCCCTTCCTAGCACAAAAACATTGCAGATTGCACAGTAGTTTCAGGATTACATGTGCCACATCCAGCCATTTTCAGGATGGGAGCCATGGAAATGGAACTGTGGAGCAAAAAAGACACTGCTCAATAAGGTTTGTGGTTGTGGTTTGTATGCAAAAACTATGGCAGAAGGTCTCTTTATACAAAGAAGTGCAGAAGGCTATGGTGGAAGTGTGCAAGGTAATGGGCAGGCATCCTGGGTGTATGCATGAACTGTATGTACTTGTTTGTAATTCGTAACATGCATGCAGTGCTGTTTTTGAACAATCATTTTTGAAAAGTTTGAAGTAAGTGGGGGACTGCGAACATTTATTTTATGCTATGGCATGCTTAATGAGCCTATACACAAGGGAGGGGGAACAGAGGGGAGACAGAGACTAGGAACCTACTAGGCAAGGTGTGACTTAGATCGCCCAAGTGCATGGGTGGAGGTAGGGGAAGGTACAGTAGATGGGAAGAATAACAAATGACAACAAATAAAAATACAGGCCGATTGTGCCAAGTACAAGGATAGGTGCACACACCAGGTAGTGTAGGAACCGTTAGGGATACAGAATACAGTCCCCAAGTACGGGGTTTGCTAGAAAGGCAGTGCAGGGGTTCGCCTGGTGGCGGGAGGTGACATGGGCCTGACATCACAGAGTCGCAAGGTAACCAGTGCATAATCAGTTTACGACAGGCAGTCAGCCGGGGAGAGGAGTTGAAAAAGCAGACGCTAAGAGAAAGGATTTGAGGTACTTCCAGAAACAGCAATGGTTCTCCTCAAGTTTCAGGGAGGCAGGGAGGCTGTTGCAGAGGGAGGCTCCAGCCAAAAACTGTTTGCTTGCAGAAGTGACTGACCCTGAGGGAGTTGGAGGCGGATGATGGGAGAGCTTGAGCACGGAGATATATAGGAAGTGAGAGTTGAAGCTATTGAGGTCCCAGGGCCCAGAAGGCCTTGTGCAGAGGGTTTACACCTTATTCCTCGCAGCTAGTGGGGGCTATTGCAGACATTTCAGTGTAGGAGAGATACCATCCCAAGTTGTGCAGTCCTCTTCTGGACACGTTCCAGAGGGCGGAGTGTAGAAGCGGGCAGATTTAAAAAGAGCCTGTTGCAATAGTGCAGCCTAGACAGAAGCATAGCTGTGCAGACAGTGAGCTTTTGGAAACTTGCTTTAGGTTGGTAAGATACATGCAGTGCTGCTTTTGGTGGCATATTTTTATGATTTATGTAGGAGATTGGTTAGTGGGGAAAATATTTTGTAGCATTGTCGGAAGGAAAGCAGAGAGTTCCTGTTTCGATCTTACAATGTATGATATGGGTAAATGAAAACTTTGCAAGCATATACCACTGAAGTGCCACTTGATCATAAGGGGTGGGAAAAAAAGCAGTATGCTTTTAAAGAACGTAATGCCCGCTCACTGGTAGGCACTTATAACACAGTTGTAAACATACTGCAGAAAAGGCTTTCCTACCTCCACTTTGTGGTGATGGGTGCTCATGTGGATGAATGTGGATGCACAAATCTTGCAATCTTTTACTGAACTTTCTACTGGACGTGCTGTTGAGTGACAGGACACTTGCAGGCTGAATTTGTAACGGTACCTATGAAGTGTTGTGCAGAACTGACAGTGTTAGATGCTAACGTCTTGGATGGCATTGGTGGAATTGTGTGTGCCTATTTACCCATGCCCAATGAGGTAGTGGTGGACACAAGGCAGTGGAAAGGGAAGAAGGACTGCTCCTGCTTTACTGGGGTGCAGCCCTCGTGGTACTTTGGGACGCGCACGTGCCACAATCTGCGCTTCTCACCATGCTGGCCAATGGACATGGGACTGTTGGGGATTATCCAATCAGGTACTGTGGGTGTTGTTCACAGGAATGGGCGATCATACTGTTGTACATTACTCTGCGTAGTGAGGCTGGCTGACATGGCGAAATTCATTGTGTTGACTAAAGGTGATGCCTTTGTGATAGATCTACAAATGTATGCCCTGGAAAGACATTTTATGGCAATTTCTGTTTGGAAGGAGTGGACGCGTTGTGGAACACTATCTATGAGCGCAGTTTTGCCGATATGAATGTACTTTGGTAATGCCTGGCCACTTTTGCTACACTCGATGTTATCGTCATCCACTACGGCGGCATGCATATGGGTATGTGGCTTGTTTAGGTTTATTCCGTCAACTGAAGAGGTTGCTGAATGTAGTGGAGAGCCCTTTTCCCACTGCCAGAGTGCTTTTCTCATCCATAACACCACAAACGGTATGGGACAATGCTCATGGATGTTGTTCTGAGCCAGACGTAGGAAGGTATCTCATCAACAGAATCATGTATACTTTTATGTCTGCTGGCGAGATGTTCTTCTGCAACAATGGCCTCATTAGTTGTGGAAATGCTGAGTTTTTCCAAGCAAATGACATTTCGTTGTCACCCATTGGTAATGCTGTTTTGTTTTCCCGTCTGCAGGATGCGGTGAAGAGTTTACTGTAACAATGTGAGCACAAGAAAACACAAAATCAATCAAAAACTGAAAACAGGTGTTTCACTAGAAACATCTACAAAAAAAGGCTCTTTTCAGAGCCGCCCCTTACAACAAACTCTGCCTACCCTGGATGCAATTTATTCCCCCACACCCGCACGCAGCACGAAAGCCACATCTAGGGATTTTTAGGATGGCGGTCATGGAATTGGGACTGTGGTGGCAGAGGGATTGCACATTCCTGGGCGTGGTGTGTAAACAGAGGACTGTTGTACAGAACTGATACTGTTACATGGAGAGCTTTTCTATGTCATTGGTGGATGTGTATGGAACTGTTTAACAGTTTACAATGACGGCGTGCTGTGAAGAAGACAGTGGAAAGGGAAGAAGAAATGTTTCTGATTTATTGGGGCACAGTCTCGACATCCTTGGGGAAACACACGTGCATAAACACGTGGACTGTGGGGACTATCACACCTGCGGGTGTGGGTCACAGGTAGGGCCATTCATAATTTTCTCCATTACTGTGCCCAGTGAGGTGGGCTGACATGGTTGCAATTAATTGAAAACGCAATGTAGCACAGCAGATTTGGTCCAACATCACTTACATGGCAAACCTATGTGGCCTGCTACTCTGTTCTGAAAAGTTGCAAACAGATTGCGGAGAACTGGCACCCGGAAAACAGGTCTACATTGTTCAAAAATATACATAAATGTACAACAGCACCGTTAGGCAGAATCATATGCAGTACCCTTTGTGAACACTACACACAATTAAGACTACAAGTGTAAGTACTATTTCACCTTTGGTACAAGCCTATACTACACAGTAAAGTGGTAGCGATGGCTGAGCAGCCAGGCGTATCACAAGAGTAAAATGAGCAGTACAAAAGATTACATAAAGGACAATAATCATTATGGTTCAAATAAACACTGATTCAAGGTTTCTTTACACCATCAATTATAAAACAGTTCACTACTATAAAGCAGCAGAAAATCACAGTCTTAACATGCTACAATAACCCCCAATCAATTCTGGACAAGTTAAGCTCAAAATGAAGTGTGAGCAAAATGGCACTACAGCAATTTAAAAGGGAGAGAAGACAAGGTTATCTAAAATCAATAACATCAACAAGTTTTAGGCTCGGCAATCTTGAAAAGGCTACTACAACTAGGATTCAAGTCAATAGGTCTGGGCCAATGTTAATGGTTCAGAGTCTTTGCAGAGGATCACACAGTTCAAAGTATTTTGGGTTAAGTCTTTGCCAAGAGTTCAGACCGAAGTTGGTCGGAGGAAAAGTTATTCAAAGGAAAAGAGTAGGACAAGCCTTCGAAGAGGCGAAAGATTTCCCGTACTTTCACCACGGTCGGACGGAACGAACAATTGGATTTGCACAGTACCTTTAAAGAAGAAGAATGATGTAGCTGAGGCAGTTGTTCCTGGCAGTTCCTGCAGGCTCACGGTTCATGAAGCTTATGTCATGGGGACAAGAATGAGGACAGCTGGAGGGTCCTGCATTGCCCAGGGAAGAAGCCAGCAGCGTAGCAAAACGACAAACAAAAATGTGCACTCCTTAAAACCCAAACTGGTTCTCTTCCTACTAGCTATCTAATCTACTGCAGCGATGCACAGTAAATTCGACTAGGATGAGGACCGGTGTCTGGTGTTTGGCGATCTGGCTGTTCCCACCAAGCTCAAGGGAAGAAGATTCCTTGCAGATCTCCTCTGTCGTCGAAGTTTCAGGCGATTCGGACCTGCAGCAGGGCTTCACCGGGTATCCAGTAGTTGCAGTAGTTGTCTTCCTTCAGCTTCTCGTTGGTTCTCTCATTCCAGTGGCGATTCCGCCTTCCATTCCCAGAGACTGGCTTTTTATGCACCAAATCCTACATTCACACAGCCTGGCTGTCAATCACACAGCAGGGTTGCTGTCCTGTCAATGCAGCCACCTAGCCAATCAAACAAGAGAGTGACTTGGGTCTCCGAGGAGACCCTGTGCAGGGGGTCTCAAACCTCTCCCTTACATCCTGCCCACCCAGACACTCAGCCACATAAGGAGGGCTTCTGTGCAGAAGCCCACCAAAGGACGGCGAATAAAGGAACCAAACCTGGTTTGGCACGCAGAGTAAAACACTAGAAATACCTTTACAAAAAGATATGGTGAACAATCTCGACCGGAACCAAGTTAAAATAAAAGTGGATTACCGGATTTCAGTTTGAGGGTACCACCATAGCCTCTAACGGTACCAAGGCTTTTTTCATAGTCCGCGGTAGAATAAAAATGGTAGAAACCACTGCCACCAGCCAAATCTTAGAGAAAAGGGAACATACTAATGTTCCATGTGAATCAGACAAAAGGGGATAACTATTAACCCCTCCAGTACTCTATGGGAAGATAGGGTGTACTGGGACTGTACATTTAAAAAGACTAGTAAAGTCAATGGTAACTTCACAGTTCTGGGAGACAGTAGTCAGTCCCAGAAAATTGAGTTTAAAGTGGGAAGTCTGAAAAGACAACCCTGTGTCACTGCACTAAAGGTGCTGGGTGACACACAGTAAAAAGATGATGCCTATGGGGTGGGTGAGACTCCATAGTCCATGAGCATAAAAATGTAAAACACATTGAAATGAAAAGTTCAAAGCCCCAAAATATAGCAAAAGAGCTGGAGGGCTCTAAGGTAAATGAAATTAAGCACTTTTGTGAGAAATCTCCCTATAAAGCAGATTGTGGTGTGTTTGTAAGCGTGTACTTTCCGAAAAACACTCTGTACATTGCTCAACACTGTACTTTGCTGCAGTCCAAAGGTCCAGATCGTGTCCCCGAAATAAGGGCCCACGTGCAGCGTGGGTGCGGTCTCATGGTGACATCGCCACTGTTCTCCTTTGGAACGGCTGTCCGCAGGACGTGTTTTGCTCATGTGCATAACCATTGCCACTTCTCTACTGAACAGTAGTGTGCCCCACGTGCAGCGACCATTTTGGGAGACTCTGGCTGTTATATAGGGTATAGCAGGTGGGATGCCCCACGTGCAGCGACCATTTTGGGAGACTCTGGCTGTTATATAGGGTATAGCAGGTGGGATGTTTATCTAGCTAATTGTAGGACGTAGGTGGGCGCCTCAACCTAATTAAAGTTATTTCACATATGCTGCACAATGGCAGTGTTAACAGGACACAGAAGAACATATACATATGCATGTACTTGCACAACGAAAAAACATCCACTCCCGCACGTAATCATAGGTGGTGGACAACATTCAGACATGTGGAGCATGCTGGCACCGTTTGGATGACTCCGTTGTCATTGTGGCTAGGCCGGGCAGCTGCAGTGTCCGTAGGACACCTACCTTTTTCTTAATTGCGGTCATTCCAATGACGACTGTGTGCCGCTGAGTCAGAATGGCATTTCAACAAAAAAACAATGCCACATATACACTTAGCAACATTTTAATTATTAACGTTTACTTGTACACATTCATACACACCATTAGGAAAGGGAAGGGGTAGCAGAAGTGGAAACTCACTGTGGGGAATTGCACACGTTGGTTGTGAGGGGAGGAAGAGATTGAGGTATCACCGTAACGTCTCCCATAACACAGATTTTGAGGGGATGGCAGACTCTGACATGGGGAAGGGCTACACGTGCAGGTCCGCCAGTGCTGTTTTATTTTGTCCATAATATACCCTTGTACGCAACCTTTAAAGTGGCACAATTGTTCACCAATTTTTCCACTTTGGCTTCCAGGCTGTCCATTTTGCTATGCACAGAGTTCCTTTCCTTTCCTATGGCCGTATGCTGTTGTGGAAGAATTGCTGCTTGTGCTGCCTTGATTTCCTTTCCCATATGTTCTCTTATAGAAAAGAAAATGTGTTTGATGTACATGTAACAATATATATTACATAATTTACGCTTCACACTACTGTCAGCACCAATGAGGTTAATATCGTAAGTCATTGCGTCATGAGGGACATTTTCTTCCAGTCACTCTAAGGTGCTTGTCATTGCTGCGTAATAAAAGGAATGTTATGCTTCTCAACTATTGTATACTTCAGCATCTGTGCAATTATAAGACAAACTGTAGTGTGCTTACTACATTGTAGTGACGTTCTGGTTTTAGTACTTTCTAGTCCTTACTCTGGCTATTCATTCTTTGTTTCCATGTACAATATCAGTGCGGTAAGATTGACATCACTTCTCTTGTTGGTGCATTCCTTATGGTGTATTCCCTATGCCTTTGTCCTGTTTGCTTCATAAGAATACAATTTGCAGACCTACTCTATTTTCCCTTGCATTCTTGTACATGGCATTGTTTGTATATGTTCCTTGTGTTTGGTGATTGGTACCATTATGTAAGAGAGCACCTGCCTTCCTGAGCAGGTTAGATGCCACCCGATGTCTGCAGCCAGACCATAGTCCGCGACTGCTGTGCGCATTAACATGGTGCCAGCAGCTTCAATATGTTGCACAGTACATCTTTACAAACTAAGGGTATCCTGCTAGAAATTCACTGAAAATCCATTGTTAAAGGGACTTTATGGTTAAGTTGCTCTACTAAAAAACTGTCGTCTTTACTGAAAACACTATGCTAAAGCAACATTGTCGTTACAGTGCCCTTCTAAAAAACTATGAAATTCACTGACAAAAAACATTGTTAAAGGGACGTTATGGTTAAGTTGCACTACTCATCTAGCACTAGTCATCTAGCAGCTGCCGTGAGGGTTGGAGCCCTTCCCTAACCCAGCACCGGCCGCAGGAGAAGCGCGCCGGAGGATCCCGGAAAGCAAGCCTCTTCACACTTGTCTTGTGCTGGTAAGCTCTTTGCCAAAGAGCGTTCATCTTTCTTTGATATAATCCCCGTTTGTGAGGTGACTTGTATTTTATTTGTGAATCCATTTGCTGCTGATCTCGGCAAACACACAAGGAGCCTCTGTAAAATGGCGGCCCGTGAGTTGTTTGTCTGTTACTAAGCAACCTGTCCGGACATGAATAGGCTGACGCTTTGGTTATTATGTAGTTGTCCCCACCAGAAGGAGAGAGCCGGTCCACCTTCCCAAGGGCCACCTCATAATGGGGATCCCTGTCTGTGCCTGTCGTCATCGTCATCTAGCAGCTGCCGTGGATGGCTGGAGCCCTTCCCTAACCCAGCACCGGCCACAGGAGAAGCGCGCCGGAGGATCCCAGCAAGCAGACTCTTCACACTTGCCTCGTGATAGTAAGCTCTATGCCAAAGAGCATTCATCTGTCTTTGATGTACTCCCCTTCATGGGGTGACTTGTATTTTATTTGTGAATCCATTTGCTGCTGATCTCGGCAAACACACGAGGAGCCTCTGTAAAATGGCGGCCTGTGAGTTGTTTGTCTGTTACTAAGCAACGTACCCAGATGTGGATATGCTGCCGCTTTGCTTATTGTGGAGACATTGCCACCGGAAGGCGAGAGCCGGTCCACCTTCCCAAGGACCACCACATAAGGGCGATTCCTGTCTGCACCATAACGGCCGGACAGCATGCTGCCCTATCGGCCTGTATATGATGAACTATACCGCTCAGATTGATTCCTTCGTCACATGCCGCCCACCTAGCTCACAAAGGCTGGTGTAGCTAAACTACTGCACCACCTCAACATAGCCTGGACTTCCTCCTGACTATACGCTGCGGTAAGCGACCTGGTAGTAAGACACTAAAACTCCCTGGCGCATTGATCTGTCGCCTGATATGTCTAATTAATGTCATGCGATGCTCATGATATGCCGCTTCCTGCTCAGTTATTCCACCTAAAAGTGCAACTTTGTTACCATTGCTGACATGATATTTGATAAACCTAGTGCATCATGTCAGACTAATGCCGCATTCCACATGTAACTGCTGCAAGGACTAAGTTCATTTGAACTTGTATCCCGTTCCTGTTACTCTTACCTGGTCTCTGTGGAGGCGTTGGGGCCCGGTTGCAACCCTCCCTGAACTTGAATCACCCCCTTCAGGCCTCTCCCTCAGTAGAAAAGCTGTGAGCAGTGGTACGTGGTGATACTGCTCCTGCATGGAGATAAGAGTGTGTGAGTGCATCAATCTGTGATTGTTGTACTTCTCAAACCCTACATCCCAAAGTACGGTTTCTGTGAGTATACGCCGCTCCATAAAGCTCACCTGTGAATTATGGAAGATAATCTCTCCATCCTGCTACTTCTGGCAGGGGCACATCGAATGGGATCTAGTTCCTTCACCGATCCCTGATAAGGATTAGTCCAGGCCAGCTGCGACTATGCTTCTCCTTATGATTGGTAAGTCTTTGTTGAGGTCTTGTGATGCTGTTCATTCGTTCTATTTAATGTCTTTATATGTTGCTCCTATTTATGCGTGCAATAATGTCTCTCTTCTTTTTTCTTGCCTTAGATGGAAATGCAGCCTCAATGCAGCTGTGAGACACGAGACGTGGCCGGATGGAAGATGGATGCTACCGCAATGCTCGACAGCAGGTAAGTGATGGTTTAAGGAAAAGCTCGAAGTATGGCGGAAGCGCAACCTTAAACTTACTGTTTTTTTTATGTCTAACCTTGTCTTCTGTTTTTTCTTGCAGGCACTGCTGTCGACGATTGAGTGTATTGTGCTGCGGTGCCAAGATGAAGATTTCAGCGTTCCAGAGAGTGTAAAGATGAATACTTGGTTTGCCGAAGAGATGTACATGTATGAACAGCTTCCCTCAGTTGATAAGTATTCTGGCAGGAAGCAGGATGTCCTGGAAGCAGGATCTTCAAAGGTAAGTCTGACCTCAGGTGACAGTGAGCGTTACATTGATTGCAAGTGCAGAATAACGTGAAGCATCTGCCTTGAGGATCGGGGCAGCATATATAGCTGAGATTGTGGGTACGGCCATTAGGGCCGGCTTACCAGCCACACCCAAGAATGCATTTGGGGCTGCTTAATGGATGGAATGTTCAAGGTTAATGCATCTGAAGTGCTATGTCCATAATGAAAGCTTTTTGGTGTTAAATGGATGTTCTTGTTTACTTTTGTTCATGAGCCTGTCGCCAAAGGCGCCAGGACAGTGTCCACCCAGGTCTCCTGTGCATGTGACCCCTGCATGCCTGTGCCCCGACTTCATGACCATGACAGTTCCTAGATTACCATACTTTTTAACTCTATACCTGGCTTGCCACTTGCTTCCCGTCACTCTATGCTGCTTCTAGATGGCCACGACACTACATACGGCAATTAGCTGGCCCTCCAAATAACACTACATACGGCAATTAGCTGGCCCTCCAAACAGGCCCTCCAGGCCTGTGCCCCGACTTCATGACCATGACAGTTCCTAGATTACCATACTTTTTAACTCTATACCTGGCTTGCCACTTGCTTCCCGTCACTCTATGCTGCTTCTAGATGGCTGTGACACTTCATACGGCAATTAGCTGGCCCTCCAAACAAATAGTGCAACTCCGAGCCCGTGCACTATCTCATCCTGCCTGCATCACTACTGTATGACAAACCGAGACGCCTGTAACACTTTATGCAGATCTGAACGCCACATTTTGTCTGCCATGTTATTATATGCTTGCTGGCCCCATATGCTATAGGCTAGTCGTCTACCCTACAAGATTACTGACTGCTGATTACCTTGTACTATTCCTAATTGATCATCCAGCCTACAATATTATTGAGTGCCACCTCTGTATGTCGTAGCCAGCCCATCTTGCTACTGTGAACTGTACCTAGTCTGAACGCCAAACCTAGCCTGTCCAAATACTGGGTGCTACTCCTGTAGGCCTATCTAGGCTATATCACCAGCGTGTATTGCAACTCACACCTAGCCTGTTCCAATCTTGTGCACGCCACACATCCTACGGTGACTGTGTATTGTATCCTGCTTGCCTTGTTCTGTAGGCCCCACATTCTCACTTAGTTATCAAGCCAACGGGCCGCCAATAGCTAACACTTATCTATCCCTATGGTGACCGTGCAGAGTGCTCTCTACACTTTTTGGAGCCTCCTCCCTTTTGTGTCCTTGACCCCACTACTCAATATCACAACCACTAATATAACAAGCAAATATATACACAGACCTGTATTGGTTCAACAGGACGCAAGTACCCTATACCACAAGCTGTCTGGTCACCTTCCCGTGTTCCACCTCCCCACTATGCATGACGCTTTCTTCTCCTTGAGCCTCCCTTGCTCAATGTCCAGCAGAAACAAAAGACTTGGTTCTCGCGCGTCAACAAAATCTTAAGTATAACTTCAGACCCCTATAGTCAAGGATTCTAGCACTGCCTCCAATGACTCTCACACTCCTCCGCCACCACAGACTCCGACATTTAATGCCACCTGAAGTTACAACCATTAAGGGGCCCCTATTAACGCAAGATCATTTATTGCCCATGCATTAGGCATCTCAGATCTCATCACTGCCAATAATCTAGATTTTATAGCCATTACAGAAACCTGGCTCCATCCAGCGGCAGGTCCTGTCCTTATGTTAGCATTTGCCAATGACTACAATATCATTAGATCTGATAGAAGCACCAAGAAGGGAGGTGGGGTAGCTATCACTGCCAAAAACACCCTGGCCATCGGAGAAGCTGATAATACCTCCTTCCCTTCTGGAGAACTCCTCTCTGTGAAACTCCCTCTATCGTCTGAGTGGACAGTCCTTATCCACATCGTATACAAACCGCCGGGCCAACTGTCCTCATTTGAGGAATATATAACTGGCCTCTTATCTCAAAACACAAAACCCAGGTCTCAAATGTTGCGCCTAGGGGATCTGAACCTAGGGCTCTATGACAACTCAGACACAAATGCCTTGGCCATCCAAAATACTATCTCAGAATTAGACTTCTCGTGAGGATCTCCGCTCCTCTACACTGCAAAGGCAGAACCCTAGATTGGGTAGCTGACTTTAACTGCAACACAAAAATCCTCTATAATGCACTGTGCGCTTGGTCAGACCATAATGCTATTACCTTTGAAATCAAGGACTCCAAACAAGCACCACCAAAGGACTTCCAAGCCCCACCTGCTCTAACCAGGAATAATCAACTAATCTCATTAGAACGCATGCTTGCTTTACAACAGCTGCCTCCCAACTGTAACCCAGCCACATTGGTTGAACTATACAATCAAAATCTACTGAAGGCCCTTGACCAATTAGCCTCACTCAAATTAAGGAAAGCCAAACCCCTAGCACACCTTAATAAATGGTTCATTTCTGAACTAAAAAACATTATGCAAAGCTAAAAGAGATGCAGAGGCGTTGTGGGAAAAAAAAAACCTCTAAGCAGAATAAGGTTAACTTTACAATTGCCTTGTCCACTTACAAAACAGCCATCTTAGAAACAAAAAGGGAAAACTACAACATTAGAATATCCAATGCCACATCCAGCACTAAGGAGCTCTTTAACATCCTCAAAGAATTGGAATCTCCTAGCACCCCTCCAGACTCCTGCAAAAACAGATGCCCTTTGGTGCACCAGCATCCAAAACGCTTTAGTCAATAAAATCACACTACTTCAATCAAAAATCGAAGCTAAAAGAGCTAGCCTATCAATTACTACCTTAACCTGCAACACCAAGGCTAAACTGCCTAATATGAACTTCCAATATGCCACACCCACCAGTCAAGTCAAAGCATTCAAATGTACCGCTGTTACTTCATCAGAGGTTGAGTAAATCATTAGAAGTCTTAAGCCTTCCGGGTACCAAGGAGACATATGTCCAGCCTCCATCATAAAAGAAGGAGCAAAAGAAATCACCCCTTTCAACACTTCCTTTATAAATGCATCCTTTGCCTCCTGCACTGTTCCCAAAAATCTCAAAGACGCTTGGGTCATGCCCTTAATCAAAAAACCTAACTTAGATCCTAATGTCCCCACTAACTTCAGGCCAATCACCACCGTGCCTTTTCTCCTAAGAATTTTAGACAAGGCTGAATATATCCAGATTCAAAATCATCTGGAAACTAATAATCTCCTAAGCCTCAGACAATCGGGTTTTAGACCAAGACATGGGACAGAGTCAGCCCTCTTGGATCTGAAAATCCAAATGGATGAGGCTAGGGACAATGGAAAACCTGCTCTATTCCTTCTACTGGACTTGGTGGCAGCGTTCAACTTGGTCGACCATAATACCTTAACTAACCACCTCACCACAGCCACCTCCTTATCCAACAAAGCTGCATAATGGGTCAAGTCCTTCCAGGCGGACAGATCCATGAGAGTCTTTTCCACTGCTGCATCAGCCATCCCCTCCCCTATCACATGTGGTGGCCCACAGGGCTCTTGTGTATCCCCCCCACTCTACAATATATTTACCATACTCCTATTTGACCACGTAGATGAGTTAGGCATATCAAATTCCGCTGATGATACACAAATCCTTATCACTCTGTCGGGCGATTACCAATCAGATACCATTCTCTTAAAGGAAATCTACAGCAAAATACAAGCTTGGATGGCTAAACACGGCCTTTGCCTTTGCCTCAACAATGACAAAACTGAGCTCATCCTCATTGGATCCAAGTTAAGACTTAACAAGTTTGGTCCTAAATATACCTCCTAAATATACCTCCTTCAGTTTTGATGGCAACCTCATCAAGGTTGACAAGGAAGCAAAAACTCTCCAAAGACAAATTAATGCCACCTCATCCTCAACAGCCTACACAACAAAATGTAGACATGCTTGTAGACCGTTCTTGACTACTGATAGCTGTATCACCCTTGCAAGATCCCTCATATTATCCAAACTGGATTATTGCAAAACTCTCTACTTGGGCACTAGCCAGAAGAACCACAACAAGCTAAAAGTTTTGAAAATAATGTGCTTGGAACAGCTCTTAATATCCCCCGCTCCAGCCACATCTCACAAACCTGTTGAAATACCAACTGGCTCTCCATCCAAGACAGGATCACCTTTAGAACACTTATGATCACTCACAAGTGCCTAAACAATTTAGCCCGAAGTATTTGATGAACAAATTCTCCAGAAAGGAACTCTCTATACCTACTATATAATCACGTCTTAGCATCCTCACCGATTCGCCCCTAGCATAGGTATGATACCCCCACAGGTCACCTTGACCTGTTGCAATCCTCTACCTTAACTGTGTCTTGATCCTGCAATTTTTGAACATTTTCTGCACCTTTGTATAATTCTGTATATCTGTATATTCCGTATCTCCTATTGTATTATCTACTCTTTCTGCATATTATCGTAACTTTATCTGGATATCATTGTAATTACCTTGTATTTTGTATTGTACTATTTACTGTTTTTGTATATCACTGCAACTATGTACCTAAGATAAGCGCCTTGATACCTTTGGGTTTGGCGCGCTATATAAGCAAATAAAACAAACAAACAAACAATACTAAAAAACCTATGAAATGCAATGGAAAAACGTTGTTACAGGGACGTTATGGTTACAGGTAAAACCGAAAAACCAGAGAAATTTGCCAGTTATGGTAATCTATGCAACCTTAACTCACGCTACGACTGTGCACTGCAAGGACTAACACCCATGACATCAAAGATGACATCACACATGTCATTGATGACATGATTTATGACATCACATGTGTATTTAGTTTGCATGAAAAGCCTCCACAGGGATTGTCATTGTAATGCTGGTAGAAAACTGTCAGAGATCATTGGAAGACCTATCATGACATAAATAGTTCATCAACCAATGCATTGCTATAAACACCATTGCATTACAGAGTTCTTTCCAGTACATGAACCAACTCATGTAGAAATGTAGGCATTGTCTGCAGAATGCATCATAGATGTGCAATATTCAAAATCTGCCCATGTTTGATAGTAAAATGATGCATGCTTTCATTTCAGAGTTGTGTGTACTGTGAAACCGCTAATAAGTAGGTAAGATGCACTCACTTGCTACATAATTGTACTACTATACACAGACCATAAAGAGACCACAAGGCATAAACATATGATCTTAAACAGGGAAAGTAAAGTACGAAAAAAAATAGCAGTCCTACCAGAAAGTGTTTATAACCTAACTGATTATCTTCATGTACAGAAATGATTGCTGTATTTCATGCCTTCTTCCCCTATGTATATGTATCATATGATGTGACTTGCCCCTAAGGAAAGTAGTGTCAGAACATATGTAAAGTGTAAGGTCAACAAATATAGTACCTTTTCAATTTTTACTTCCTGACTCCCAGTGAAGAAAAGCACCCAGTGTACAGTACAGATGTCACTGAACAAAAAAAGAGCAAGGCACACATGTGATGTCATCAGTGATGTCATCAATGACATTTTTGATGTCATCATTGATGTCATTGGTGTTAGTCCTTGCAGTGCACAGTGGTAGCGTGAGTTATGGTTGCGTAGATTACCATAACTGGCAAATTTCTGTTTTTTTTTTGGTTTTACCTATAACCATAACGTCCCTATAACAACCTTTTCCCATTGATATGATACAGCATTTATAACATGCCTATACACAAAGGTTTCAAGGTGCAACGAGGCAAGGCAGGGGGAACAGAGGGAAGACAGACAACAATCCTACTAGGACAGGTGTCATTCAGATGCCGCAAGTGCAAATAAGTGAATGTCATAGGTTTTTAGTAGGGCACTTTGACCAGAACAATGCTTTACCATAATGTTTTCAGTAAAGGCGAGAGCTTTTTAGTAGAACAACTTAACCATAATGTCCCTTTACCAACGTTTTATCGTGAATACATATATAATATGGAATACACATAATCTTGAAGCACGCTGTTATCATTTAAATGATCAAGAGGGTTAGAAATACTAGTTTCTGGGGTATATGTTCTTCCTGCTCTATATTTTATTCATTTATTTATTTATTGGAACAATATAATTTTACTAATATCATGCAAGCATGAATCCTTTCACCTATGCATTCTTACCCTATTGAATGCAGATAACATCTCACTGTTCCTTCTGTTGATATTTAACTGTGGTTATAGGTGATGTGTCTATGTGTTTCAATTGGGAATGACAACTATTAAGCTGATTAATGTGTTCACAGCGTTCTTCTGTCTGATCCCCTTTTTTATGTTGTAGGCAACAGAAGATATCT
The DNA here is from genome assembly GCF_040938575.1 of Ambystoma mexicanum. NCBI lineage: Eukaryota > Metazoa > Chordata > Amphibia > Caudata > Ambystomatidae > Ambystoma > Ambystoma mexicanum. The sequence continues at coordinate 822,163,567 of NC_090941.1, read as the reverse complement.
TGTCTATAATGTCAAAGGCTCCATTCCACAGAGGCAGAAACCTCCACTCCTTAGATTGCTTCCTTAGAATGTTAAAGATGTAGACTCAGTCAACTACTTCATATTCCAGTTTCAAGGTCTTAAGGTCATAGTATTTCTTCATACTCCTTGCAGATTTTGCCAGGTTTCGTTGATCATAGTGAATGTGTATTGAAGGTGTTTGAAAATGTTTCTAACATATTTATGAGTAGCAGATACATTAATCAATATATGTTCTTATATTTGGAATAAGAGATACTGAGGTAATACTATTTTTCTACCAGTCATGAGTTCAAAAGATGACATCTGGTGGCTTAAGTAGGGGTATACCTCTAAGATATCAAAACCAATGGAAATCATAACTCCCTAGTGGGAAGAGAATCCACCACAAACCTCTTTAGAATTCCCACTATTGTCTTGTTATATCATTCTACAAAGGTTAGACGCTGGGATGTAGTTGACATGTGGTTTCCTTTTCACTCCAAAACTGTCCTACATCTTAGTCATCACTTCACTTGAAAAATGACTGCCCTACTTGGACTCAATCATATGATGAAGGGCAAAATGATTAAAGATGTACCTGATAAATAATGTGGGCACTTTTTCAATCTTACAATTTGGGGCTTGCAGAAATTCAGTCCACTTTGTAAATACGCAAGTAACAGTTACCATGTTCTTGTTCTCACATGAAAAATGAATCATGGGGCCAATGAAATCAAACTTTAATTCTGCCATGTTAATATCATCTTGGTTGGAACGGAGCACCACTTCAAATATATGATTTGGTCTTGACTCATGTTTGGCCAGTAAGGAACCTCGTCTAGGATCTCCACTGCCTTTTGAAATTCTCAATGACCAGTCATCACTGCATAATTTAACAGTACATTTGAATTAAGCAGTTACAACCTACTGGTCCTAATCAGATTGAGGTTTTCTAATCAACTTGAATTTCAAAAATCTCCTGAAATCTAATAATATATATTCTTAAATCTTCCTTACCCTGCTAATCTGGTTTAGAAATGCAGAGTTTTCTGACTCCTGTAGATGATAATATTGTTTGATGATTGGATCTTCTTTTTCAGTGGAACATTGGAACATCTCTACTCTATTGAATAGTGGAAAATTCACTTTCAGAATGAGATTGTGATAGAGTCGGTGTTGTAATTTGTTTGTTTTTCCCCAAGGTGTTTGATATACATTGATTCTCCAAAGAGAGCTCCAGTTTTGGCTAATTGATAAACCAAATGTTTTTATTGTTGCTAACAGTCAGTGTTCTCCCCTCTACCTAGGGTCTTTGTGTTTCAGAGCCACTATTTGAACCCCACCCCATTGTTTACATATTTACTTTTGCTGTCATAATGACCTTCGGAAGGTTTTCTATATGTACAGTAAAATATGTACTCTCTTTTTGTCCTTTCTCCATTAATCCTCTACAGTTGTTGTTATTAATATTTGTAATTTTGGCTGATGTGTTGTGGCCACATTGACCCTGAATGATCCCTCTTATATCGTTAAGTGGCCTCTGGCTGATTTATTTCTCTTTTTATTTTGTAGCGCCAATAGGACTGTGGCCAAAACGCTTGCACCTTTTCAACCTTTCCGTGTTGTGGTGCCTGAAGCAATCGAGATAGACTGCACGTTTGTGTTCGCTAGTGGCAACAGAGAATACATTGTGCTTCACAGAGTTGTCCTGCATAAAGTATTCACTACCATTTTCATCCATGACAGGAGATGCATGAGTATTGCTGGACAATCGTACAATATTACACACACGCTATTACATAGGGTAGTGGTCATAATTCTTTCTCTCCATACAGTATACAGTAGAGTGTGCAAGGGATACCTCTTTTCATTTTATTTCAACAATCACTGACCAAGGAACAGTCATTACAAGGGGTAATGTTCAGGATGAAGGTGGGCACAGAATATCTGCTAAAATTACTAATTTTGATAATGCAAACTGTAAGCAGCAGAGCAGATTTTATTTAATTGCCACATCTTACCAAAATGAAAGGCTACCAATGTCCCATGCGTGAGCAGTCACATGGTATGAATCATGATCTCTTAAAGGGCCCTCAACCAAATAACCACTGTTCTGTTGAGGAATGGCATAACGGCAAAAGGCAAGGTTAAAGGTGCATGGCATAGTCAATCACCCTCGGCACCAACGGAGCACAATTGTATTGGACTAGATTGCTTTGTATTCCAAGTCCATTGTAGAGGCATAGCAATAATCCCATAGTTATTGCCTCATGTTCTTCTGTGGTATACATCACACTACCACATGTGACTGGCTAATTGTAAAAGCCAAATACCAGCGAGACAGAGCAAACCGATCGATTTAATGTTGTAACAACAAAGGCCATTGGATGTCCTCATTCAGGCCAATCTCATGTGTCTTTAATCTAAAGATCCAACATTGTTCCAACTTGGTCAGTCTGTATTGCATGGATTGTTGTTTGGTGCTGTGGGTCAATTGATCTATTACTGTCCAGTGCAGAACTTCTTCAGTGTGATTCTCCATGACAAAATGTTGAACCATGGGGGCAGCCATATATTTTGTCTGAAATTCACGATCTATGCTCACTAATATGAATGGAAACTTTTCTTGTCGTCATTCCAACGTATAGTAAGTTGCATGGACACTGAATAATGTAAATAATGTTACTGGATAAGCAATTTGTGAATTGACGAAGTTGCCAATTAAAAGCCCCATGGCTGAACCTAATTGTTTCATAAGTCAATTGAGAGCCGCTGCACTTACCACATGGGTAATAGCCCACTAGACGTTCCCTATCATAACTCCAAGCTGCTTGCAGACTACTCTGATAAAAATTGGTTCCAATCGATTGCAACCTAGATTGCACTAACCGGTCACATAAATTCTTAGATTGTTTCAGAGCACTGGTTTCAGTCAGCTGGTGCATCCTGTGCTGGTGACTAAATTCCAGTGCTTCTTGATTAACTTTTTTATTTGCACAGTTGAAAGTGAGAAAGTGGTAACACATACCAGCCGATCTGTGGCCATCTCTTTCTTCCTGGGATTCAAAAGATGTCCTCTTGGTGTCCAACGTGCTCTTTTTGCTGATCTTTTAATGAGCTCATAAGGATATCCTCTCTCCAAAAGTCTGTCACCTAGAATGTTAGCATGTCATTCAAAGTCAACAGGATTGGTGCAATTCCATCGAAGTTATCCTTTTGGGAATGAGATTGTTGACTGGAGTATTATATTAAGGTGTTATGATCAGTCTGCTTTCTGTATAGTGATGTATATATGTGGCCTTGTTGGTGCAAAATGATCAAATCCAAAAAAGGGAGCTGTATGTGATCCGAATGACCTGTAAAGGTAAGATTGGGATTGGACTCATTAAGCCAAATCAAAAAGGCATCCAGCTGTTCTTTGGTGCCATTCTAAATAAAGAAAATGTTGTCAATGTATAATTTATTTCCAAACGGATTGTTGTTATAAATGCACTGGTCTTCGAATGCTGCCATATAGATATTTGCAAGACTCAGGCAAAAGATGCCCCAATGGCAGTCCCCTGTTTTTGAATGTAAATGTCATCCAAAAATTGAAAGAAGTTGTTACACAGGGCAATTTCTAGAAGATTCAGTATAAATCCTGTTGGTATATCGTGTGATGTTGGACGACTGTTCAGCTTCCGCTCGATGCATATCAATGCCTCATTCTGCGGAATATTTGTTTAAAGTACAGTGATATCTCATGTCACCAACAGGTTGGTAACAGGTTGGTAACAGGTTGGTATCACCTTCTATTGCCAGTCCCTCATAGTGGTTGATTGGGCCATAGTGTCCTTTAGAAAGGATGGTGAATCTTCAGCCAACATATGAATGATCTTTTCTATATATTTACCCATTGGTTCTAGTATGGAACCACGTAATGAAATTATAGGCAGACCTGGAGGGGCTGTACAATTTTTATGCACTTTGGGAAGTGCATATATTGTAGGAATTCAACATTCCCTCGGAGTTAAGAAACATGCCTCTCCCATTGTTAAGAAACCTGCCTCTATGCCAAGTGTGCATAGGTCTTGTAAAGGTGTCATGAGGCGATCTGTAGGGTCAATCAAGACTTAGGCATAATGACTGGCGTTATTAATAAGGCATATACCATATTTTCTTCATACCCTTGTCTGTCCATCACCACTTTTCCGCCGCCTTTATCGGCTGATTTGATGACTATGTTTTTATTCTCAGCTAGCAATTTTAGGGCTTGATTTTCTTCCGACGACAGATTATATCTGTGCTGTGAAGGTCCAGGCTGGTTCGTAATTTCATGTAGGCCTTAAGATCATCCTTTTGAATGTGATGATTTCTAGGGGGACCTCGCTGGTTCCTAGTGTGAAAGAGGATTTAGGTCTAAAACCGGTTAAAGACTGTTCAGTCTTATCTGGTTTATCCATAAAGAAGGCCCTAAGTCTGATAGTTCTAAAGAACTTCCTTATTTCAATTTCTAAGTTATTACTTGGATTGTCTGCAGTTGGAATGAAACTCAAGCCTTTCTTTAGGACACTTTCTTCCACTAGGGTAAGTGGATGTTTGGAAAGATTGAACACTAGTGTTTCATTCTGTATTATGGAGGATAACCCTGTTGCCTCATGTTGAACGTTTGCGGTTGTCCCGCTGGAGGCCCATTGCCTCTGTTGGGTGGGCGTCTGCTTCTTGGTCCGTCCCGGCCTAAAAAATTCTGACCTCTGTTGTTGCTTCCCTGTCCCCATGTAGGGTTACTTGGGTCACTGCTAGAGGAACTTGTATCAGTAACCCATAGTTTATTATTATGGGGCCTATTTTGAAACCTGTAGTTCCAATGTGGTGCCTTATAGACTTTGGCCAAATATGGATAGAAAGCAGCAATGTCTGTTTTCAATTTGTTGGATTACTCCTCTGCCTGCAATCGTTATGCCCATCACACCAGCAACGAGAGAGAAGCTGAAGGAACTTTATGGCAATGGTTCACCAATTCTATGACAAGACTGGAGGCAAGAAATATGCTTCAACCTCTTTAATTTACTACTCCTCAGCAGTTTCAACAAACCAATAAAACCAATACAACAAAACACTGAAAAGGTCTTAACAGGCTTATCTTCTTTTGAAAATACAATCCCCATAGTCTCTGTAGTCCATCTCCCTCCATGCTCAGCTATGACCACTTCCTGTCTCTGAGCTCCTCCTCATCTTTTACTGCTCTTCAAGCAGATAAGTACTTTTTAGATCATCTCCCTATATGATGTGGAATGTGAGAGTTATTTAGTGAGATTAGGCTGTATATAGCAGGTCTAGCGAGCAGTGATGGATGCTTGATAATATATATCCGTGAAGATCTGTGCATATATATGTATTACACAAGCGTGTGGCGTCATCGTGGTACACGCGTTTCCTTGTTTCGACCTTATATGTATAGAGTATGGTAATAACTAGTCAGTCTAGTGCAGGCCAGGCTCCCACGGCCCAATCACCCTGTGCCGTATGACCAACACTCCAGGGGTTTTCTGCCCAGCACTATGGAAGCCTTGCAGGGCACTCGCAGGAGCGAGCGAGTGCCAGAACCTTCTGGCCCCACTCCCTTGGGGAGGCGGAGTCAGCTCTGGAGGTCTAAGGGGAGTACTAAGGTCCGAAAGAGGAAAACCTCTTGCGACCCCCAGGGCCCTTCGGATGGGGCAAAACAAAAGGCCCCGGAGGTTGACGATGCCTTCGCAAAGCTTGGAGAAGCATATTTGTGGCCTCAGACAGTGCTGAACCTCACAACCCCTGCTCCAGGGGAAGAAGATGAAGGAGAGGAGAACCCGGGCTTGGAAGAGGAGCCAATGGAAGGTGCCCTCCCTCCCAGGATGAGGAGGAGATAGAGGAGGAGGATGACATCAATTCCAGCGGAGGAAAGAGAATCCACAAAGAGAAGCACTAAGGTGGAAGAGGATATGTTCGACCCGGACAGCATCTGGAACCCAAGGTCATCTGACTGGCAACCATCACCAAGAGTGGCATAGTACATGACCAAGAGGTTAAGGAAATCACTCGACAGAGAAGTCTGTCGGCGCCTTTGAGCAGCCTTTGAGCAGAATGCCCGAGACCAGACCTTCCGAAACCCCAGAACTAGACCCCAAGATGCTTACGTTCGTATCTAAAACAAGCAAGGATCCCCGTAAGGGTATCGACAGATCTTGGAAGAGTTGCCAAAAGAAAGTGCTAGACCTAGCCGGTACGCTCGCAAAAATCATGGACCTGGCGGAGAGGGCTAAAGCCATGGGAGGGTAGAGAAATAGATCCAGACGCCCTGGCATGCTGGCACAGAGGGCAGTCTGCTTACTAGGCAATGCCAACTGCGCCATCGCTTCAGAACAAAGAAGGTGGCTATTGCTGAAGATTGATGCCAAACTCAGCGACCTCGCATAATACAAGGCAGGAGAGGCAGAACAAGGTCTCCTCTTCGGAGATACCTTTGGGAAAGAAATGGGCAGTTTCGTCAGTACCTACACCTCGCTGGAAAAAGCACAAGCCTCGATCCGCAAGATCTTCCCTAACCAGGAACCAGTCGCTACAGGGGTCGCTCGGCTGGTCGAAACCAGGGAAGTAGAAGACCCCCGAATCCCAGAGCCCAGTACTAGGAGAGCAGACAGCAAGATTCCTTCTTCTCATCCAGAGGGCGTTTCCTGAGAGGATGCAGAGGGAGAGGATCCGACGAGGACAAGGATTTACACAAGGTGAGAGCAGCTCATTACCCTCCAGTAGGGGGGAGAACCAGTATGTTCTGGAGAAACTGGCGCTCGCTTTCCAGCGATGCCTGGGTGTTACAAACCATTCTAGGTAGGCGCCTAGAAATTGTAGAGCCACCCATACAAGAGCGCAAACCACACCGACAGTGATTAGAGCATGCAGAGCAAAGGCTGCTAGACCACAAACTATATCAGTTGGTGCAGAAGAACGCCATAGAGAGGTGTCCGAGAGACCCCAGCTTTATAAGCAATATGTTCCTGGTGCACAGGAAGGAGAAAGTGCGACCAGTTATAAACCTCAAAGAACTCAACGGTTGGGTAGTATACCACCATTTCAAGATGGAGGGCATCCATCATCTCCGAGACTCCCTCAGAGAAGGAGATTGGCTGACGAGACTGGACCTGAAGGATGCCTACTTAACGGTCCCATTGGCAGAGGAATTCAGGACCGTCCTAGCTTTTCGCTGGAAAGGGTGGTTTTGGCGATTCAAATCAATGCCCTTCGGGCTTGCGTCGGCTCCTTGGGCCTTTACCAAGCTAATGAAGCCAGTAGCGACAGCGATAAGGGAGAAAGGCACAAGTTTGCAAATTTATTTAGACAACCTCCTGCTGTTAGCTGAAGATCGAGAAGCACTCCTATATCAGACGAAATGGGTTCAAGACCTACTGTCGTCCCTAGGATTCCCTGTCAACATAGAAACGTCAGGCATCATACCAGCACAGAGGCTAGACTTCATAGGTTTTGTCCTGGACACCAGAAAATCCACGCTAGAACCCCCAGCCCGAAAAATAGGCGACATCAAGAGGGAAATAAGAGTATGCCTACAGAAACAAGTAGTTTCGCTCAGGACGAGCGAGAATAGTGGGGTTTCTTGCAGCATCCATTCAGCCATATTTCCTGGACCCGTGCACTATCGTGCACTGCAAATGCTAAAGATAAGGCACCTGCAGCAAGGCTTGAGATATCATCAGTTGGTTCCTTTGGATCAAGAATCCGTGACAGAACTGGAATGGTGGTTGAAGAATATGGACGCCTGGAATGGGCGGGCCATTTTCGTAGATCGACTGGACCTGATCATAGAATCTGACGCCAGCCGCTTGGGCTGGGGAGCAAGATGCGGGGACCTGCAGACAGGAGTGAAATGGAGCGAGGGGAGCTCCGCCTCCACATAAATTGTCTGGAGCTGTTAGCAGCATCCTTCGCAATCAAGGCCTTTACAAAAGGGAAGATGACATTGTGCGTCTTACTAAACATGGACAACATATCGCAGTTCCGTATATAAACGATCTAGGTGGCACCAGATCCAAGATGCTAGCAGAGCTAGTGAAAGATTTTTGGCACTTTTGCCTGCAATCAGAGACATCAGTAACCGCAGAGTACCTCCCCGGGACACTGGACGTAGTAGTGGATTGGAACTCGTGCTACCTCACAGACTCCAGCGATTGGAAGCTGGATCCAGCAGTGTTTCAGAAGATGAACAAGAGATGGGGGCCGCTACACATAGACCTCTTCGCATCTCGGTTGAACGCTCAGACAGCCCTGTACTTCAGCTGGAGGCTGGAGCCAGGAGCTCAAGGGACAGCCGCGTTCTTGCAGGAATGGAGCGGCGGCCCACATTACACCTTTCCCCCATTCATGATGCTGAGCAGAGTTCTAGCGAAATGTCGGAGGGAGAGGGCAGAGCTCCTGTTAGTAGCACCACTGTGGAAGTCACAAGTGTGGTTTCCAACACTTATGGAGCTAGCAATAGACTTTACGAGAATCGGACCGGAAGGAGAACAACTGCCGGACCCATTTGGGTCGTATCATCCTCTGAGAGTGAGAGGGACACTCCCGCTCATCGCATGAAGGATTTCAGGAGACGTTGGGCACTGCCAGGCATTTTGGCACAAGCTGCAGAGCTCATCCCAGAATCCTGGGCTCCGACCACTAGAAGGAGCTACGACGCGGCTTGGCCCAAATGGAGTAGCTGGTGCAAGGGGAGAGATGTTCATCCCATTTCTGCTCCTATAGGGATGATAGTGAACTTTTTAGCACAGTTATTACAGGATTGCGAGCATTCTGCATAATAGGAGTATACAGGTCCGCGATATCCTCAGGACATCTGCCGATCAAAGGAATGCCAGCAGGGGAACACCCAGCAGTAGTTAGGCTCATTTGAGGAGCCAGATTAAAGGTGCCCCCTGAGCTTCAATACGAGACAGTCTGGGACGTATCACTGGTCCTTAAACTATTAGATAGCTGGCCCGTAGACAGATACTCATCCCATAAGCAATTATTAGGAAAGCTAGCAATGCTTTTGTGTCTAGTGTCTTGTAAGCGCGTATCGGATGTGAGAGCGCTAGAAGTGAATAGAAGGACCCTTGGCCTAGAGGGAGTGACTTTCACAATAGGGAAGAGGACTAAGACAGGTACTTCATCAGTACACTACCCATATTTTCCAAACAGACATAAGTGGTGCGTAGCAAGTTGCGTTAAGGAGTATGAAAGCAGGACAGCAGGACACAGAGCAGCCGGTACCACGCAATTGCTCATAGCGCACAGGAAACCTTTTCAAGGTGTATCCATGGCCACCATTGCTAGATGGGTTAAGGAGATCATGCATGCAGTGAATATTGACCTGGGGAAGCACGGGGCACCCTCTGTAAGAGGAGCGATGGCTTCTAAATCCTTTAGAGCAGGAGTGTTGTTAAGAGATATTATGCTGGCAGCAGACTGGGCAAATGATCGCATGTTTAAAGAGTTCTATTTTAAGCCGACCGAGAGCCTAGCGGTCAGTGTGTTGGGAAGCTTTGAACAAGCATAATGCTCGCCTCCAGTCTTGTCATAGAATACATATTACCCCTGCTAACTGCAGAGGGAGTATTAATTCTATTAGAGACTAGGAGGTGAGCATTAAATTCCCACCCAAGTGTATTGTGTACATCTCATCTGTATATTATAATGAATAATTCTGTATATGATAGTAACAATACATGGACACCACCCTGATTTTTCTGCTTTGTGTTATCCCTAGAGGATGAGCAGAAGGATAATTGAGATAGGAGACTAGCAACAGTAGTCGCCTGGAGTCGAGGAAGATCGGCATTCGGTTTGGAGTGGTTTAAGTCTTGGCTCTTTTGGCAGGACATAGTGTGGAGTTTAAAAGTGACATTTGTGAGCGAGCAAAAGAGAGGAGGAGCTCAGAGACAGGAAGTTGTCATAGCTGAGCATGGAGGGAGATGGACTACAGAGACTATGGGGATTGTAGTTTCAAAAGAAGAAAAGCCTGTTAAGGCCTTTTCAGTGTTTTGTTGTATTGGTCTTATTGGTTTGTTGAAACTGCTGAGGAGTAGTAAATTAAAGAAGTTGCAGCATAATGCTCGCCTCCTAGTCTTTAATAGAATTAATACTCCCTGCGCAGTTAGCAGGGGTAATCTTTATTGTCAGATTTACCAATATCTTTAATATCTACCACAACCTACCACCTCATCAGTGGAAAATCACACCTGCATAATAGAAATATTATATATTTGAATGAAAAGCATTTTGGTGCAATGGGGAGAGCTTAAGCAATATTTATTACAGTATATTGTGCTTGCATTTATCAATGTTTTCTCCTTCCCTTAAGATATGTATGCATCTCTTCCAATCCTTCAACAAGATAACAAAAGTAAAGTTTTGCAGCACAAGGTAACCTTATTGTGGGAGCAGGGGATGAAGCTGACCACAGGAGACATCTACAGTGCACACTGTGCATTGGGATTGAAATGGAAAACAGCAAGTTGAGGCTTCTTTTTCATATATAATACAGCACAAAGTCAAGCAGCACATGCTGTGTATAATGTCTGTTCTTTCACCCAGTGGCAGAATGTTAGTACTGTTTTATGGATTTGTACTGACAATACTTTGGGTATTTGATGTCCTTGTGTGAATGCTGCAGGCTCCAATTCTTGAATTTAGATTTTTTTCTGGCACGTAACAATGCTTAAGATAGATACCAATATGAGCCACCACACTATTTCTTCCAGATGATGGTGGAACTAACCCTGTCCAGAAGCTGTTCTTTCTGTAATAACCAGTACTGCTATTGTACCAATCTGATCAAGAGCACATTTTCAGCATCGGTTGCAGCACACAGTAAAGTGTCATTAAGTTGAGAGTGGCTCCTGTAGTAATGTCTTACATTCTGTATTGCGTCTGCAGTAAAAAGCCATATGAAATGCCTGAACAATCTTTTGTATTCAACTGTTGTCCCTTTATGTTGTATTGATAGCCTCCCTGTTTTCATATACATATATTTGAAGTGCTATTTATAATGTGAACACTTGTCCATGGTGCTTCTCCGGTGCTTTATGAAAGGTCACTGTCGGAAGTGGGCGCCCCGTGCTGCAGCTTGACATCTGTTTCAAGATTCATCTCTTTTTCCCCACACACTTTGGTGCATGATTTGAGGAACATACCCTACTGGACTTAACTTCTGATTTCTACTACACAGTACTGTGGTTATTTGGGGGCTCTGACGCCATATTTTCAAATTTATTTTCTATACGAATCAATTTTGGGTTTTAGGCAGCAGATACCCTTCTTTATTCAATTGACTATGCTTCCAACTGTGCCTTGCCCTCTGCTTCCTCTCCATCCTTGTAGGGAAAGGTTGGGTGGACGATAACGAATGTCTGTGTCTGCCAGGTGCTAGCAAACATCACACCTGTGCATGAAGTCATGAGGCAACTTCTTTAAAAGCCTCAGTTTGCTTGAGTCCAGCCCTAGTGATTGTTGATGCATTCCTGTTTTTGACCAGTCCCTTATTTCTGGTTCGTATTCTTAAGTCTCCAGTCCAGAGTTCCTTGTTTCTTGTTCATGGTTTTCAAATGTAGTGTGTTTATTAGTATATGTGCTTCCTGGATTCCTTTGCTGGTTACCTCTGATATTAGTCAGTTCTTCCCACTGCTTTCCTGATCCTATTTAGCCCTGTTCCTCTGTCTTCTATAGATATTTGCCTTTGCTCTGGTCTGCAGTGTAAATGTGATCCTTTAGTCACCCCTCATTGAGACAATTCCTATTTCTGCATCTTCCTTTTCTTCCAAGGGTTTGACGTGGAGATGTTTTAGGGTTGCAATTTCATTTTCCCTTCTCCTGTTCCTTAACTTCCTCTTGGAGTCTGTTCCTGGTTTCAATTTGTACTTGGCTCTTGTTTCTATGTTGATTGTAAGTTGTGGTGTGTAGTTTGTTCCAGATTCTGTGTCAATGCATATGTTTTTCTCACTATCCTGTAAGCACTAGTCCTACTTGTCCCTTGTCAAGAGTTTTACATATAATATTATCCTCCCTTTGCCGTTATAGCTTTTCTGGGTTCCTGTTTTAACTGCAGGGTTTGTGGGCATTGCTGGTATTCCAGGTGGAATTTCTCATCTGAGTGAGTATTGTCTTTGAGTTACTTTACAAAATACAATCAAAGGTGTCAGATCAAAGTCACTGTCCCTGCTTGCCCAGTATTTACTTTATCAGTAGGTGTCCACCAACCCACGATACCATGCATTACTTTGAATGCAGCCGTGTTCAATTCTTGTGCTTGTAGACTAAAAGTACTGTAATATCTTAGCACTGTATTTGTAGTTTGTACTGCATTGATTATTGTATTCTGGGTTTGTGCATTTGAACCAGCAAATCCTGCATCTGCTTCTGCAGGGATACACTCTCGCTGCACAAGGAGACTATCAGGGACTACATCTCCCAGAAGCCCTGGCTTGGCATATATTGAAACGTCAGGCACTTCAGCACCAGTGCTCCAAAGCCAAGCTGGTCTTCGCCAGTCCCGCTGTCCATTATTTAAATACAGGAACCTCCCCACGAGCACTAAGGCTAGTTAAGTTGCTTGGTCTCCACCCACTCAACCCGAGACATTGCTAGGCTGTTATTTCTTTGTCACTTTATTATCCAGTAATATCTGCTTGAATTGTTATCAGTAGGTATTCGAATTGCAAGCTTATCCATTGATCCACTGTACCATGCAGACACACGCTGTGAATTACTTTAAAGCAGCCGTGTTCAGTTCTGTGCATGTAGACTAAAAGTGCTGTCGCTTAGCATTGTATTTGCAGTTTGTAGTGCATTGATTATTGTATTCTGGGTTTGTGCCAGCAAATCCTGCTTCTTCTTCTGCGGGGATACACTCTCGCTGCATGAGGAGACTATCAGGGACTACACCTCCCAGAAACCCCAGCTTGGCATATATTGAAACGTCAGGTGCTTCAGCACCAGTGCTTCAAAGCCAAGCCAGTTTTTGCCTGTCCCGCCGTACGTGGCAGCCAAGGCCACTAAGGCCTGCACATTTATATCGCCAAGTAAGCTATTCCCACACGCCCTGACTAGGAGGTAAGGGTGGGTATCCAATCAGAGGGGAAAATGCTCCTTGATTTACGACGACAATGTTGCATGGCGGCAGTGCAAGAATTTGCACAAAATGCCATGACAGACATAAGGCTGCGTCAGCAGGACTCACAGCATGCCAAACATCAGGCTCTGGTTAATATCATTGAAACACGGGGCAAACTCCAAAAGAAACACAAAAACAGGCAGGGGATAAACATTGCACCTATGGAAAACATTTATGCAAAGATGCAAGAGCTCAACAACCTAAAACCTTGTCTGCTCAATACCAGATCTTTGAACAAACATGCTCAATGCATACATGATTTCATTGTAGAAGATGATCTAGACATTTTTTGTCTGACTGAAACATGGTTCCAAGATCCCATCGGACCTACATGTGCTATGGCTGTACCCGAGGGTTATACCATCTTCCATAAAAACAGAGAGTCAGGGATGGGGTGTGGAGGGGTGGCCATTATAGTCAGGGACTCAAGCCATATGTTCCCTGCCACAACATCATGCAGGTGCTGTGAGGTATTACATCTTAAGCATGCCCCCACAAAGAACAGTTGCATTAACATTATTGAGGTATACAGACCCCCATCTCTAACCCTGGATTTCACTGAAGAAATCATTCAACAACTCAACATTCTTAAAAGTACAATACAGCCACGTTGTTACTGGGGGACCTCAATAGATGGAGAGGCAATCCCAAAGACAATGAGACTCTAAACTTTGAGAAAGCCCTGAACAATATTGACTTCAAAGTAATTAACACAGAACCTACCACGGCCAAAGGGAACCAACTAGAATGGGGTAATACCCATAACAAGGACATTCAGGTAAAAAAGTCGTCCCTCTGCATTTGGTCGGATCACTTTAAAGTGGCCTTTGCCGTGCACATAAAAAATCCCCAACAAAAAAGTAAGACATACTCGATAGAATTTTCAAGAAGATAGGGCAAGCACAGCTAGAACAGTGTATAAACAAGGGCCTGGACAATATAAAGAGCGACTCATATGAGGACATTATCCAGAAATACTTAGAACATGCACATGTATTAGTGGAACAACTGGCACCCATCAAGTCTGAACTCATTAGAGTGAATAGAAAACATCAAAAATGGTTCAATCCCAAACTGGCAGAGCTCAAGAAAGAAAAGAGGTTAAGAGAGGGCAGATGGTTAAAACAACCTTCTCAGGCTAATAAGTAGATGTGGACAAAGACTGAGAAAATCTATAAGAAGGGTATTTGTGAAACAAAGAAAGAATATTTTACTGATCAGATTAGGTCAGCCCCCAATTCTACGAGCAAGCTATTCAAAATGCTTAAATCTATTGAAAAACCACAGGCATTATCTCCACATTTCACTCCATCTCAGGAGGACTGTGATATGCTACATTAGGTATTTTCTAATAAAATCAAAAAGGCCAAGGAGACAATGATGGCAGCACAGTCTGTATCTAAACATCTGCTTGACACACCAGCCCTGAAATGACCACAAACTCAACAAGAAAGTTTCAAATTCCATGCCATAACTATAGAGGATATGGTAAAAGTATTCCCTTCAATGAAGCACACTTATAATACCTCCCCAAACAATTTGGGGATAATGGGATATTAAGGATATTTTCACGCCAGTACTTAGCTAGTTAGTTAATGCCTCTTTTGGAGATGTAATGATACCTAAAAGCATTAGAACTGTTACCATCACGCCACTGGTGAAAAAAACAGGATTGAATCAAAAGGATACAGGAACATGTGACCCATAACCAACTGTAACTGTCTACTCAAAGTGTTGGATAAGGCGGCCACTGCACAACTGCAAAAGCATCTTGAGTCTAACAATATATTACACACACAACAGTCTAGATTTCGGGCAGCTTATAGCATGGAAATGGCGATGCTGGATTTTCAAACCCATATGTTAAGCATTCCAGACAAGGGCAAGATGGGTTTACTTATTCTCCTTGATTTTAGTGCAGCCTTTGATCTGCTGGACCACCAACAACTCCAAAGTGCACTGGAGAAGGTAGATAACTGTTCTAAAGAGGCCACCAGATGTTTGGCATCGTTCCTTGCAGATAGAAAAGCAAAATCCACTGGGATGAGAAATTCTCTAAAGAGGCTTCCATACTATGTGGTGTCCCGTATGGGCTGAGTCTGTTGCCATTCTTGTTGAACCTCTACCCGTGGTGTCTTTGCAGAAACCGTATGGATCAAACCACTCCACGAGTTAACGACTGTGTAGTGCCACAAAGGTCCTCACTATCTCCCCTATATTTCAACATCTCCGGTCATAGGAATCTTCAAAAAATAAAACATTACATGTTACAACTATGCACTCAAATCATCTACAAAATCAAAGACACCAATGCCAACAATTCAACCCTAATCGTCTGTCTGAAAGAAGTCTTCAACTGGATGGATGCCAACAACCTGAAAATCAACCCTGTAAAGACAAATCATGATCGTATCCATACACCAAGAGAATTAAATCACCATCCTGTGGCCTACGGAAATGGGAAACGCACCAATACCATCGAAGGTAGTAAAAAATCTGGGAGTCCTAATGGAAAACACCCTAACCCTAGAACCACAAATAAATGCAACAGTGAATACATGCTTTTTCCTCCTCCACACGGCAAGAAGAATTCTAACTTTCCTCTCCTTCACACACAAAACACTCACTATCGTCGCCCTAATCATGTCAAAAATCAACTATGCAAACAGCCTCTACCTCGGAATACCAGAATACCCCCTGAAGAAACTGCAATGGATCCAAAATGCAGCAGCAGGACTAGACCTCAAACTATCCAGAAGAGACCACATCACTCCAGCCCTAAAAAAACTACACTGGCTCCGAGTAAAACATTGCATCACCTTAAAAACAATGTGCATTACGCACAGAGAAATCAGCGGACAAGAAGCAGAATTCCTCGGAATACCAGAATACCCCCTGAAGAAACTGCAATGGATCCAAAATGCAGCAGCCGGACTAGACCTCAAACTATCCAGAAGAGACCACATCACTCCAGCCCTAAAAAAACTACACTGGCTCAGAGTAAAACATTGCATCACCTTAAAAACAATGTGCATTACGCACAGAGAAATCATCGGACAAGAAGCAGAATTCCTACAAAAGAAAATAACAGTATATAAACCAACGAGAACCCTCCTATAAAGCAACGAAATCCGCCTAGAACTTAAACCATACCTTAAAAACAAACTTGGAGGCACCTCCTTCTACCACTTAGCCGCAAAAACCTGGAACAACATCCCAAAAAAAATAAGAAACACCGAAGATCAACTAAAATTCAGGAAATCACTGGAAACCTGGCTCTTCAACACCATAGACTAAAAAACTGAAAACCGAAACAGGAAAAAGGATGACTAAACTGGTAAGGACACGGCAACCCCGAACCGACAGGGAAGCTCCCACGACACCTGGACGGGTGACACTGGATAGACTGGAACACAGGCGACACACACGGGGACTGAGTCAAATACCCCAGCCAACCCCACTAACACTCTTGCCCGCCCCTTAGTTACCGCCAGGTCACAGGGTTGTGGAATTGTCGAGATATCGGCAATCACCACACTACCTGAGATGTTGACATTGGCAGTGCACTGGCCACAGGAGTATGAAGGGAGGACAGGGGGGGCTATTAGAGAGCATGATAGAGGTGGGGGCCAGAGGAGTAACGAATCTTGTATGCCAGACAGACCCAGATCAGTAAAGAGGCTCATCATGGGAGACTATGCAAGCCCAGTGCCTCAATTCAGGACAGAGATGCAAACTAACCAACCCCACTAACAATTTCCCCTTCTGCATACACCTCTCAAACTCCAAACCAAACAAAACCAAAACCTACAGCACAACAAACCGCACAAATTTCACTACATTGCAACAACAAAACAAAAAAATCACACATAGATTTGCACAACAGTACACAACGACTACCGGCCGCAAACACCTCAGGCCCAGCCAACGGACCCACCGGGCTGAGGCCGCCAACAGCACATCACTGCTCTTTTACACTTTTCCTGCTCCCTCCCACTAACTCAACCTCCCCTCCTCTTTCAGAGCCACCAGAGCGCCAGGGTACCACTCTGGTGGTGATAGTGCACGGTACAAATGTCCTTTAACATTAACATTAACATAGTGCTCAATAATAATGAAGTTTACTTTACGAACTACGCAGATGACACCCAGTTGGTGCTGGAACTGAGTGGAAATTACATCAGAGACATCTCTAAGGTGAAGACTCTATATTATATAATTGAGGGCTGGATGAATAAGAACTGAGAACTGGAGGCTTCCAGCCCTTTAAGATGAGGTAGCAATACCCTTGAGATAGAAGGGGGTGCAGAAATTATTCAAACATCAAAAATTGAAACGACTCAGATAGTTGGCAAAAGGAGAACTGTTTTAATATCAATTATCTAAAACAGGGAGTACAACGGACATCAACGGACGTCTTAGCGTAAGGTCTCTCAATGCATTTTTAAAAAAGTATACATTTATAGCAACAAATCGTAATAGGTGACGTTACCATACGTATTACTAACGTCATCCTTCATGGCAAACTACAAAAACGTATTGAAGTAAGTGATAGGGTCTAATAAAACCTCTAAGTATATGATCCATACTAGTCTAAGGCAGTGGAACAAAGTGATTTGTGTCTTAACATCAGGTGGGGCAACTAAGCCCTCCCCTTAAATGGTTCACTATGAACATCACTAAATACACAACGTCCCATTGACTACACAAACTATAGGACCCTTAATCATGCAGTCCTCTACCTTTTGTTGGCACCCTAACCTCTGTCAGTACTTTTCCAACTACGCTAGCAGCACGCAGGCTGAGCTTCCAGGTGCTGGTGAGCTAGTCTTAACCATAGCTTCCCACCAATTAGCATAATCATCTATCATCACCTCAGTGGTCTGCTGTCAATCAGGACTTTGAACTTGTCAATGGGGTGTTCTTTGCTCTGTAGAATTTAGGGGAGTGAAGGCATGCTGTGCACTCCATGCATAGGTGTGGTAGTCATGTTCGTCCAACTTCTTCTCCCCACGTGACTGAAGACCACAAATGTGATCCTCTAGAGTATTAAAATACAATTTCCTATAGACCTCTGACATCTTCCTTATTTTTGTCCAAGCTTCCTGACCAGGAGTTTTGTTCTTTCACACGATTTGTATCCAAAGTCTGTTCAGCCCAGCCTGATATGTCCTTGGCTTCTTGGCTCATCCAGCCATGCCTTTCTGAGATTCACTTTATAATTCACTTATTTTCTAACTGCGACATACTGGAAAAAGAGGCCTCCCTTCATTAGCCCATCTCTGCTATAGTACGTAGTGGAAACATCCATACTTTACTTACTCCAATATATATTACATATTGGCACAAGCCACAATCTTTTCACTATAAAGCAAGCCTCAAGAATACTTTGTTTGCTTGCATTTCGTTGCAAATGTACATGTGTAAAACAGCTTGATATCTTCATCCGTTCTGTATCATAAGTTTCTTCATCTTGATTCCAAGATGTCACTTATCCTTGATGCTTTCTTGATGCCTTATAGAATATCTCATTTTCTAGTCTCTGAATCTCTTCTATGTACATCAGCTCAACTCTGAATGACATCACCATTATTCTTCGTCATTCAACTGTCCTGTTTCGTCCGTGATTTCATTCAAATTGCCATCATACTGTCTCATATGCAGTATTGTTTTCCCAATGGGAACCTTGCTTTCAGGATTCTCTTGGTATCAGTATTTTCACTGGTACTGCATGTGCCTCACACCAACATAGAGGTAATAACGGCGAGGTGGTTAAGGTGTGGGTACTTAGCTCCTTCTCTACACTCCCCCCTCTGGGTAATTCATCAACCACTCTCCCATCATCCTTCACATCTAGACATCCTTGTCTGAACAAATGCTTCTTTGGGATCCATATTTGTATGACTCCCTTTAGGCATCCAGCTGATTTCACATGCTCATCCTTGTTCCAAGTCATGAGCATGCACTGTCCACTTGGGCTGCAATAGATCAATCTTCTTTGGATACAGCAACTTCGTTCCCTCAGGTGTATGATTACTAGCCTTCACAAAGTCTCTGATTTCTTCATCTGTTAAGTCTCTGGCCTTCCATCCTGAGTCAACATTGAACATGCTTTTCAACCCTATGGCTTTTTATGCTGTCTTCTTGCATTGTGACAGTATTATCCTAATCACACAGAATCTAAGCAACACCAACACAATCAGGGCTTCAAGGAACTTGAACATGTCTGCCATCCATTGTGGAACCCAAAGAAAAGAGTGATCCAAACCAGCTGTCATCAGCAATGTCTTCTACTTCATCTATCATCTGGACGTGTAGCTTTGTCAGCTTCTCTATGATCTCTGCCAAGGTGCCAATCTCTCATCTTGAGAAGGTATGAACATGAAACATGATTCTACGATTTTTGCACAAACACCTCCATCCATATCTGTGATCATGTCGAGGAAATATCTATTCTGAAGAGTCATCAGTCGTATGGTTCTCATCTCTTCTCTTATAGCATTGAATCCCTTTATGGTTGTGTTGATCGTCTGCAGCAATTCCCATCTGGTAATCTGCAGCCATTTGGAATTTGCTCCTACTTGGATTCTCAGCATGAAGATCAACTTGAATACTGACAATGTCTGGTTGAACAGTCTGTGCTCATACAGGATGGAGTCAAAGGCTTCTATTGACTTTTCAGAGAAATAGTTCTCCCTCTTCATTCGATTAATCAGCTCCACAGATCTCTTCTTCCTCAAGTGAGCATCTGCTTCCGGGAAACTGTCAAGACTTAAGTCACTTTTAGGAATCACCAATGCTCGAACATGAACATTCACCAGTGAACATTGTCCTCATCAATCTTTGGGCAACTTCATGTAAGCTCTGGATCCACAAGCCCAATAATGATCCATGATCACTGCTTTCCCAAGCTTCATTCCTGGTACATCAAAGATACAATCCCAATTCTGATTCTCTCCAACTTTTCTTGTGCCATTGTTTCTGAAGCAAAGCTTTGCGTTTTCCAAAGGCACTATCTGCAAGTGTCATCCTCTGTCTTCGACCCAGGTCAGGAGCTTAGCAAGTTTCAGCCATAATGACTTGCACAGCCTTTGTACATTCGTAAAAGAAGATCATCCAGGCTCTGCAGATAACCACTCCTTCTTCCCAGCCATCTGGTGATAAGACTGATCTCCAAATCTGCATCTGGCTTCTGTTTTTCCAAATTTGAATGTCGTCTGCAGATTTTCCTGTACACTCAAGTCTTTTGTTTACTTCCCATCTGATTCCAGCTCCTTTCACTCCAGGCTTTTCATATCTGATCACATGGTTCTTAGTCTGTGCCCTATTGCTTGTCTTAGTATCCTGAATATAATCATCTTCATCTGGATCTGTCCATTCAGTTGTCCATTTCAGATAGGCATCTCAGCCCATGAACTGGCCTCTTGTATGACAGAGTGCTATGTGTGATAGACTATGTGCTGCCTGGACGTCTATTTCAATAGGTATGAAGATCTTAGAAATCCCCATGCTATGAGATAGAAGTGCACATACAAAGAATTCCTCCTTTGAGGTACTCATTCCCACTTCCTTCATATGCTGATACCAAATGTTGTTCCACAAGTGAGCTGTACTGCCAACGTTATCATTTAGCTCATGATTATCCTCCCAACACTTCTCTTAGGTCTGGTTCTTTTCTTATGAGCCTCTATAATCATCTCATGAAGTATGTCAGCATAGTTTCTTCTCACTAGACCAATCATAGGAACATTTGTCAGTGCACTGGGTGTTTCTACGTGTACTACCTGTGTAGGAGAAAGTTCTAGAAGCCTTTTCCTATCCAAATGTATTTTTCTAGCAGCAGCAAATGATGGCCATATAAAATCTGCCATGACCTCCATTCGTGTCCTCTCTTTAAAAGTTAACTTAGGTTCATCTATCACAGGACCTGGTGCTCTTGTGTACCTCTAGAGTAGGAACAGTTACATAAGGTCTCAGATGCCTAGTAGTTGCCACATCTGTACCCTTTTCTTGTATAGGAGGATACACAGGAATTTTTACTTCATGTGTGTCTACTTAGTAAGCCGTGCATACTGTAAGTGAGAGTAATACCAATATGAACAAAATGCAAGTGTAAATTATCCACAGATAAAACCATTTGCAGCAGTAGATTCTTACACATCGTGGATGTCTCTCAGGATATGCCATAACAAAGTTGCTATTGATGCTACCCATTTTACTCTTTAAGGAAGGAAAAAAAATCTTTAATGGGGCAACATCATGCACTATTTCTGGAAGCTGATGAGTCGGCTCAAAAAGTTCCTCGATCAGCTTAAGCTGGCTATACGATTATGAACACAAAATCCCAGGGGATAACAAAAATTGGCCTTTGACCAGAAGACATGTAGATTATCCTTCAGCATGAAACAAAGTTTCTTAATCAGTAGACTTTTGGATATTCTCCCTCGAAAGGCTCATTGCATTCTCAGTGTTCTCTCCTTGGGTCACTCAGGAACATTCTGACATCAGTTTGTCTCCCAACAAGATGCAGACATTCCTCAATCTAATAGTAAAACACCAAGCTGACCAGTCTATGTGCATTGTCCGGTGACAGGGGCATTTGTGTTTTCCCCACTGTACTGAGGAAGCTGAAAGATGTGTTCAATGATAGCTGCAAGCAATCTTCTCAAAATTGGACCATTCTTAGGATCTTGCAGGAACAGATGAACACTAGTAGTTCTCCCCACAAGCACACGGTAAGCATGCAATATGAACAGAATAACTGCAAGAACGATCTGTGAAACGTTGTCATTGGACACCACAATAGGCACCTCCGAAAAGAAATTCATTGAGAAAGGAATCAAGGAACTGCTCCCTCTTCCAGTTTTCGAAAAGGAACTCTAAATCTGGCATGCTCTCCTTTATGATCAAGACCTAAACATGTCTCAGTCCAATGTCAACAAACTCCTTTGGTTCAAGAAGAAATAGCTTCCCTTAACTCCTTTTTAAGGGACTGAAAAGAGTGTCCCGAAATAAACCACAGTCCAATATACTCTTTATCTGTATTCAACAGCTTCTGTGCCCTTCTTCCTCATCATAGACCTAGTCTGCACATGCTGTGGCTCTTCCCCAATGCTTACTTCCGATGGGGGTGGGAGTGAAGGGGGTTGTCCAGCATAGAACTTCACATCTCTGAGAAATATCCAAGCGCGTCTGCCTTGCACTTTGACTGCAGACGGTGTAACGTCCTCCACTATGAAGGGGCCATTGAAACGTGGCTCGTGCCACCGTCCAGTGAAATTGCAGATAAGGACTGCAACTCTGGGGAAAAGTTTGGGAAGATATAACACTAACTCTGTTTGTTGTAACATCTCATTCTGTGTTCCGAGTTGCCCCACACCCTTACGCTTGAACTGATCTGAAATGACAGAGATACTTGAAGTCATGCATGTAAGACATTCACGCAGCTCCTTTCCCAACAATTCTGCTGTCGGCTGGGCTTCACTTCTAGTTCTAGACAGAGGTATGATGGTTGTCCTCATCCGCATTCCTGTCACTATCTCGTGGGGTATAAAATGGTGCTCTGAAAACGGTTGATTTCTCAATGCATACAATTGCCAGTGGTAGACAATGCAACCATCCTTTCTTCAGGGTCAATTTCAATCTGGCTATTTTCTCTTTAAGCATGCTGTTGAATCTTTCACAGACCAAATTCATCTGCGGGTAATACGCTGATGAAAACTTGTGCTTATTTCAAAGCAGCAAGCTTATTTGTTTAAAGACTTCATTGACAAAATGAAGGACATTATCTTATCTCAATACTTCAGATATTCCCCATCTAGGAAACACTTCTCGTAATAAATATTTGGCTGCACAGGTGGTGTCTGGGTGTGTACATGGGCCAGCTTCAATCCACCTTGAAAAGGGACATATTACTACAATCATATATCTGTACAGACTTGCAGCATGTCACCATAGTCAATGTTTAAATTCTGAAAGGGAACCTTAGGTCTCGGAATAACTCCTCTAAATGTGTGCAATGTGTTGCCAGCAGTAAACTTTTGACATACTATTTAAATTTACTACATAAAATGCAACGTGTTCTACTATATTCGGAACGCAATCCTCCGCAATTGTTGCAGAGAGCCTCTCTCTAGTAACACGCACAGGGTAGTGTAACTGTTCTAACACCACCATTAATAAGGCTACAGGCATTAATCGTTTACCTGTGCTGTCTTGTCACCACAATGCTTCAGAGGGGTTTAAAGAACACCCTCTCTGCGTCCAGAAGTATTTTTCACCTTGAAGTGCTTCCCCTTGAATCTCTACCAACTGAGTTTTAGACACATTATTATAACAATTAGGCACACTCATCATCACCACCATGCTTTCACATCAGGCATATCAAATGACATGATAACTTCTGAACATGCTTTTTGATTTCACCGTGAGATAAAGTCTGCCCTTTAAGTGTGAGCTGCACACTTAACGACTGTGATGGCTACTGGGAGTTGTAGTGCTCTAATTAGTCTGTCCAATAAGGCTGCATGTTTGCACTGGAGTGCTGTCCGCTCGGAGGTAGCCCCTCCTTTTCCAATGTGCTAGTCCTGCGTGGACTGTCAACGTCACATAGGCACTGTACACTGTTACTTCCTGGTCTGCATGATTCTAATTATTCATCCTGTGCCAAAAAGTGAGTCGGTAGTCGTGCACTTGTCAGTACTTCAAACTCTCCATTGGCCGTGGGCTTCACCGGAGTGGCATCTGTATATCTTCGTCCATCATTTTGATCCATTCTCGAAGAACCGTCAATAAAGAGAATCTCCCAAGCTGCCAATGCATTCTCCTTCACCCTTGGGAGCTCATCATAGAACTCCTCATAGTTCGAGCAATCATGTGCATGCTTGCCCTCTGCCATCGTTTCTGCTACAAACATGGCAGGATTCACTATTCTGCATCTGACTATTTTAATTGCCGGATTCGATATGACTACCTCGTAGGCAGAAACCCTTTGAGATATCAACGTACCCTTAGGTTTTTCCAAAATGGCAAATAATGCATGCTCAACAAATAACGTCATAGAACACCCCATCACTATGCTAGCACCCTTCTCAATGGCGAATGTGGTGGCTGCCAAAGATTGTTTTGCAAGGAAAGTGACCCCTCATTACTGGGTCCAGAATCCCACTATAATATGCAAGAGGCTTGTATCCCAATGTGGTTCTCTGTGTGAGTACAGCTGTCATAGCAGTGCCATTCATGTGCGAAGATAAGAATTCCTCAGCATAATTGGGAATCCCTAAAACTGGTGCAGTGAAAATTGTCTTTTTCACCTGCAAATGCCATAATAAATTCACTTA
The DNA here is from genome assembly GCF_040938575.1 of Ambystoma mexicanum. Lineage (NCBI taxonomy): Eukaryota > Metazoa > Chordata > Amphibia > Caudata > Ambystomatidae > Ambystoma > Ambystoma mexicanum. The sequence goes on along the minus strand of NC_090941.1, from coordinate 822,139,060 downwards.
CATTTAAATATTGCATTCACGGTGTTATATTCAACTTGGTTATAAAATCTTGACCTAATATATTGGCAGGTGTATGCCTTGAATACAACAACAGCACAGATATGTCACACTCTCCTATAGAGACTGGCAATGCATCAGTAAAAGGAACTCTACTTATAGCTCCATTAAATCCTTGGGTATTCATTGTATTTCAGACATCAAAAATGTCCCCTCTCGTATACATGAGCATGTTGCACCTGTGTCTACAAAAAAAACGAAAAGGATTTGCCTCCTATGTTGACGTCAACCCTCGGTTCCTCTTGAGGATTGGGCATCACCGATAGTATCGAACACATCAAGTCTCCCAGTGAACTGTCCTATCGTGGATAAAGTCTCGTCCTTGTACCTGTAAAAGGATTCCCTCCATCAATAGTGACATCCCCTTTTCTAGCCTGCCTTTGAAAAAACAGGTGCTCAGGCACCATACAAAGGCACAGACCCACACCGTGTTGAATTGAGAAATTGCATCTTAAAAGGTTGTGTACATCAAGCATCGCCAAATGATTATGGTCAAAGTATCGCAGAAAGAGGTGCCTGGTGCAGGTTGATCAGCTTATAAAAAAACAGCAAGATTTTAAGAATGTAATGACTGACTGAGTTGCCAGTAGGCCGCTGGTGCTACTGGCAATGTCAGCTTATTGTTTCTACCGCCCGCTATCCCGGTAATTCCGGGATATTACAGGTGGTGGAGGAACAGTAAATTTCCATTTGCATGGAGTCCAATAGGACTCCATGGAAATGTGAACACTGACGCACTGGCACTGTTAGTAATAGTGTTGGTGCTTTAGTGATTTCCTGACCGGTCACTCAAAATGAGGGCCACTGTTGATATATGAATATTTACGTTGTATTTAAAATAATAATTTCTTGCTTGAATCTGGCAATATTATAAATTCAATCATCATTTCTTGTTTACATGGCACTAGTTGCTCACTAAATTCAACCAGACTGGCCTGAACATTATCAACTACTCTAGTTCTTGAGGCAAATGATTTGTGTGTGTTTTGTAACTCCTTTTGAAAGGTGTGTGGGAGGAGGGGGTCTTAGAAACCCTCCTCCATTCACACACTTCCTGGGTAGGCCCTGATGCGGCTGCTTTGGGTTGAGGGCCCCGGCCCCAAAGCACCGTTGCAGAATACCTCTAGGAACTGTGACCCCTGAGAACAGTCCAGATCAGAGTCCAACTAGACTCCATTTTGTGTGCCACCAACTCCATTTTGTTTTTGCATGGCAGGCCAGCCATGAAGTTAGGACGCAGGCCTGCAGCTCTCCCTGCAAGGCGCGCACAGCGAACAAGCTACTCCCCCCAACCTCCTCCCTTCTCTCATCTCTGCAGCCGTCCGGTTCTCATGGAAGACTGGCCGTGCAAATGCAACAAACTTCACACTGTATCTTCTGTCTTCCGTCTTACCTCATTGACCCTACTGCGGCCCAGCTCAAGGCCTGGCAGCAGAAAATCATTCATCTCTATAAACCTGCCCCCATCAAGCAGACCCAGGCCATAAAAAATACCACCCACATATCCTTTGAACATGGTTGAATGACCCTCGAGTATGTCAGGCGCCGCAAAATGAGAAAACTAAAGTGTCTTTTCTGCAAGCAATCAAAATAGGTTGCTCATAAACTGTTTCCCTTGCATGAGAAATAATGAAAGGATTCCAGTAGAACAATAAGCATAGCAGTGTGTTATATGTACAATCAGAAGCATTAACGTTAGATTCCAGTTATATAAGTGTGATGTGTATTAACGTGTAGTATGAAGTTTACTAGAAATAGATTGCAATAACAAAATGCATAACAGAACATAACACTGTACATGCCAGCACAAAGCTACCTCGTTTCTGAGTTCAATGTAAATATATGCATAATATCGTTCAAAAGCAATTTAGCAATCAAGTGGTATAACCAGTATGATTTTATAATAAAAATATGCATTAAGGCTTGTAGTTAGAGAATTCGGTAATGGACTGCTTAATTTGGTATGGAAGATAACCTGTGCATACGCAAATTATTATGAGTTTTATGACGAGAGCACGCAGCCAAAGAGAAATGATAACGTGGTCTAGCTAATCACAATCATGATGTAACAACCATGTGTAAAGAAGCCTTTATGTGAAAGGCCATTCAGGAGGTCATGTCTCACCATGCAAAGCAGAACTGCACTACAAAGGTGTTTCAATCTCCTCCACTCTTCATGGTGCCAAGAAAGATCAGCAGGGATTTAATAATGTTTAAAAAACAAGACTTTAACCCCCACAATAAGACTTATGACCATTGTGGTATGTGCCTTTGTGACCCATTCATTTAATGTATAATTTAGACCTTAAATTTAGGGCCCTCTCTGTGCACCAGATGGACATTCCAGACCACACGGTGATCTCAAGGTCTTAGCCCCTTGAACAATATATTTTGTATTATACTAAAACTGTGGACCGCCCAGTAACAGATCTAACACAGAGTTTAAGAAATGGTCTATGACCTGTGCCCAATGATAGTTAACCTGCACTTGAGAAATGTCTTTCCTTTGGTGTCAAGATTCACAAGCCATAAAGCCTGCAGGACAAGATAGAGTGTAATATTGGATGAATGGGAATGCGTGGCCACAAAGGCAAATGTCAAGTGTTTTATTGAATATGTAACACTGCAAAAGTTGCCGACACTGCATGCCAATCCGATGAGCCCAGCTGACTGATTGACCTAAGGAGCTTCATCACAGCGCCACATGATCCTGTTCCAACCAAAGCACACCAACCTTATAGCACCTAAAGGTGCTCACCCCTAGTGACCAATCCCAAGCCTTCATGTGCCCCCTAGACCTACCCTCTCCTGGATGACGCAAACACTGTATAAAAATGACTTGTAACATGTGTCCTGCAGAGCCCTCTCGGCGTGAGCAGAGTAGATTCGCTTGCCCTATTTCAGATAAACAATTTTTGATATCACCAGCACTTGGTCTTGGTCTCATTCCCTCCAGGGATGTGTCCTGTTTGACTCTTATTGGTAGAATTAAGTGCATTTTTTGGGGAATTCTCACTTTCATTGGTGATCCCGACGTGATAGCGTTCTTTTTGTCCTTTTGGCACGAGACCTCCCCCTGTTTCGACCCGGAGCACACTCCCTCAAGAGCTACCCGCCAACGGCAACAGGTACACCTAGACGTGTGCACGCAATAGGGTGCAAGGGTCCGGGATCCCCCTTTACAAAACCCACCATGCCACTCACCAGAGTCGGGCGTGGTCTTTGAGCGAGGGGTGGCGCCCTGACCGATTGGGTCCAGAGGGTCTCGGATCAAGATGGACACGTGAGTGTCAAGTGCGGTTAATATTAAAAGGAGGGTGGGAGTCAGATCAGGAGGTTTGGGACGTAAAATACCAGCAGGGGCAAATAAGAGGGGAGGTCATTAGCAGCAAAGGGGGAATCTGGGCACTGTTCTATATTCTATTCTATCCTCCTTCTATCGCCTATGGCCATTAGGAAAGTGACGGAAAATAAGGTGAAAAGAGGATAAAGGGATCCTATCTCCCTTGGGTGTTGGAAGGCAGCGCCACATAGTGCTATCTCGACTAGTACAGGATAAATGGATAAGGGAAAATTAAGGTGAAGAAAATAACATAGGGGTCACGAAGGAAGACCCGGAGAAGTATTTAGAAACGCTTTTTTCCTACTTTTTCTTACTCTTCTTCATTCCCGCCTAGGTGTAGACAGGCTGGAAGGAGAGAATTCTTTAAAGGGATTGGGGAATCAGGGAAAGATATTGAAGGGGAATTAGGGAAGGTGAGGTAGAATGTATGTTGTTTGTGTCATTCGTTGTATATGTTATGTTTTACGGTGTTGTTTTATGCAAAGGTATTGTTTTTGTTGGTAAACGATAATGAAAACGGTTTAAAAATTGTGTTGGAGAATATTTCTGTTGACATTGTTCATGAATAACCCAATGTGAGAAAACTATGTTGTTTTGAGAAGTGTTGTAAAGCATATTGAGATGGTCATATAGGAAGCGTAAGAGTTGTAGAAAAAGTTCTTGATTGAACGACCACTCCAGGTTGATAAAATGGGTGCAGAAACACCCCTAACGCATTTCTGTAAAACTCTGCCAGGTTATGCAGAAAAGATCATTAAATATCATGATAAATGGGTCACGGAATTGAAGGGAGAAGGTTTGCCCCAAGTGTGGCCCGAAGGAGGATCCTTTGACAAGGCTGTGCTAGACATGGTTGCGACATGTTTGTTTATAAAATATAAAGGGAAACAACTGCAGAACAAGAGGGAAATATTGGACTTGTGGCGGTTGTTTGAGGAAGTTCCCCCGAGTAAAAGTGGTGAGTATTTTGCCTCTCCCCTGACAACAACTGGCAGTTAAGGGCCAGTTGAGCAGAATGAGAATAAGACAGAGGTTACACGTATACACCCCTTATTGACAAAGCCAGTGTCTGCAGAGGGATATAGTGACCCTGTATACGTAGAACAATCCACATCACCATCCACACCTAAGCCATCTGCCACCGCACCACCCCCATATGAGAGCCAAGGAATGGCAGGACAGCTAAGTACCCCCACAATAGATACTGAGAAATTCACACAGGATCTAGATTCACGATTGACGATGGCTCGAACAGAGCTGTCCCGCCTGAGAGCCTTGGGAGAACAAGGGGGGCTACCTACCCCCATGGCAGAATGGGACGCGACACCTCAACATAGTGAAAGGGCAGCGGAGGACGGGTGGAAAAAAGGAGAGATACTATTCTGGATAAATGATACCCCACAAGAATAATAAAAATAACCACAGCCGATAGTGAACATGAAGCGGAGGAAGGGTGGATGACCTCGGACAGGGAGGAAGAATACTGGTGTGACATAGAGGAGCAGGAAGAAGAAGAAAGGAGATTGGGAACTGCTACTGGTGGGGCCTCATTTGGGGAGGGATTGTCCCCCAGGGAAGAATGGAGAGGGAGGTTAAGGAACAGAACAGAATGCGTGGCGGTAGTAGGGAAGAAGGAAAAAAGGTGAGTACCAGAAAAGGGGGGAAACATCTACATCTGCCACTAATCCACAGGGGGGAGGGAAGGTCAAACTATATACCATGGGCCCAAATGGACAAAGCTAATTTGCTCAAACAGTTACTTACCACACTGTCTGGAGGCACCAGCAAGTGGATATACGCATTTGAAAAACACATGGCTGGAATGCCCTTGGCAATGGGGGACGTTAAAAGCCTGCTAGTATCTGCAGTCGGAGATCAGGCAAACCGGGTCTGGGCGAAGGCGGGTTTTCCCGGGATAAAATTAGATTGTGACCGCCATGATGGGGCCTCGTTCAATACGGTACGAGCGAGAGTGTGGGACGCCCTGAGGGAGACATTTCCAGACACAATCGATTTACAGTCGGTAGTGCAGTGTACAATGGGAGATGATGAAGATGCAATAACATTCATTCTCCGTTTGCAGGATATGTGGAGAGCAGAAACGGGCACAGCCTGGGACCAATTGACCTCCCTATTTTATTTCATCATAAAAAGGGGGCTGCCAAAGGAAGTACAGAAGGCCCTTGATAAAATAGCTGGGATAGAAGCCAAGGGATGGCCAGAAATTCAAAGTATAATAGTGCACCACTGCAAAAGGATCAAAGAGAAAGAAAAGGAGATAGCTCAGCAGCGGTTGGCAGACAAGGCTAAATTAGTACAAAGCAAACTATTGAAGGTCAGTATAGTAGCAGCAACTAACATGGCAGGAAGAGTGTGAGAGGAGGATGAAGGGCAGATGGGAATGCCAGTGCAGATGGCAGCAAACTGTGCAGGTAATAGTCAAGACTCATGGCCAGGGGAAAATCAGTATGAGGGATCACAATGGCCGGTGAGGGGCAGCTGGGGCAACAGAGGAGGATTCAGAGGGTTAAAGGGAGGGGGTTTTGGGTACAGAGGGCCCAGAGGAGGAGGACAAGGACAATGTTGGAATTGCGGGAGGTGGGGACATTACATGAGAGAGTGTCGGAGTAGGCCCACAAATTCATATACAAATGAGCAACAGTATGGACACCCCCACCCTGGGAGCCCATATGGATTACCGATGGGTGGGAATAGAAGAGAGAATCAGCCCGACCCTAGGTACATGAATGAGCACCAAGTGCCCACACAACATACACCACAACACCCCCAGTGTCATGAGCGTACTGCCCCCACCCGCGGAAGCACCTATGCCACCACGGGAAATGGAGCACCTGCAACATGTAGAGGGACAGCAGTGGTAACAGGAAATGTTTTCGATACTGATGAACACCCAAGGTACTCAGCATAGGACAGCCCACAAGGAACACTTGCGTGCCAAGAACTGTTGACGACCCTTAACGCAGCAGAGGAACCACTGGTAGGGGCGGCGATATGAAACAAACAGTTCATTTTTATGGTGGATTCCGGAGGGGAACAAATCATGCCTCAAAGAGGGCAGGTTCCCGCTTTCTAATCGGACTTTGGAAATGCAAGAATTCTCTGGGGCAGTGGTCGAGGTTCCATACACTGAAGAATTAGACATAACACTGGGGGGGAAACTGTACTAGCACCCCTGTTGTATTACGAAGAATCGCCCATTGACTTGCTGGGAAGGGACCTTCTCAGCAAGCTTAACATGACCATATCCTTTACTGACAGAGGAATAGTGTGCTCTACACCAGGAATATGTGCAATCTGTGCTATGTTAGTAATATACACTCAAGCAGATTTCCCACAAACACGTGGCATACCTATAGATCCAGACATGTTCATACAAGGCCTGAGGATACTAGCAAGAGTAGTGCCAGAGTTGACAAGTAAGAAATGGAGAGTGCCCTCAGAGTTTATTTTCTTCCCAATCACAGATCCAGAGATAGTGCCAGGCTCAATAGTGTCCTTAGCATGCAATACTGGTGTCATCGCAAAGAATAGCAGTAATTGCAATGGACATGCATGGATGCCAGTGGAGAACAGTGCTGTGCATCAACTTCAATATGGCCCTGCGGGATCTTACAGACGAGGATCTTTTTAGTTACTCAGATGATGATGGTCGAAATAGTGATGGAAATTGCAATCCCCTGTGAAATAATGATTCAAAAATGAGAAGTGGACTACCCCCTTTAGCGGTCGGCAAAGCCCCCCAGCATACTTTGAGGAAGACATGCCCAAGGTACTGCAGCAGTTGTGGACTACAGGCCCACACGATGTAGGGCTGCTACACGAAGTAACATCTGTAAAGATAAAACTCAAACTCAGAGCCATTTTACCCCGGGTAAAACAATACCTCTTATCTAGGGAAGCGGAAAGGGAATAAAAGACACCATATATGCATTGATGATACTGGGAATAATAGTGCCATCCAACTCGCCCTGCAGCACTTGCATTTACCCGATCGAGAAAACAAAGGGAGGGGCATGGAGAATGATCCAGGACCTACGCCCCCTTAATGACAAAGAGTTTCCCCTCGTCCCGAATCATGCTTCAATATTGTGTACAATCCAAACACAGGTCACATATTTCACTGTGGTAGATTTAAAAATGCATTCTTTTTAATCCCACTTGACCCAGACTCCTGGTACCTAACAGTATTCATGCTGGGAGGGAAAAGGTATGAACACTGCTGATTACCCCAAGGGTACTGTGAGAGTCCCAGTATTTTTAACAGAATTTTGCATGAAGACCTTGGAAACATACACACGACCAGTTGAATCATTCAACACGTAGACGATTTGTTGTTCTGCAGTAAGGATGAAAAGGAGTGTAGGGAAGATTCCATCATCCTGTTAACACAGTTAGCACAGAAAGGATATAAAGTAGACAGACAAAAACTGCAATATTGCCTGACAGAAGTGTTATATTTAGGTCAGCTAATTTCCAAAGATGGCAAAAGAATAATACCCAACAGAGCGGCAGCAATAAAAGTGGTAAAAGAGCCCAATACAGTTAAAGAGATGCAGAAGTACCTTGGCATGTGTAATTACTGCCGAGCCTGGATATTAGACTATACAGCATACACAAAACCTCTATTACAGGCACTGAAGGAAGCTCAGCGAGAAACCATTCAGTTACAGTGGACACAGGAAATGCGCAAAGCCTCTGACACACTCAAAGAATTGATATCCACAGCTCCAGTTTTGGCAACCCCCAACTATGATTGTGAGTTCTACCTGTTCTCACACTGCAATGGCACACCCATGACAGCTGTGCTAACAGAAAACATCCCTAGGACACAAGCCCCTGCCGTTCTATAGTGGAACACTAGATGCAGTAATCCAAGGACATTTCACTTGTGAACCGGCTCTTGCAACCGCCTTGTTCGAAATCGAAAAAAAAGCTCTACAATCATGATGGGATGCTAAGTCATGTTGTATGTGGACCACTCTCTTTTTGCTATTCTGGAAAGATCAGTAAACAAAACGAAAGAGCAACAGCAGATGAGATAATGATATCGAGCGCAACATAGATATTGTGCGGTGTAAAAGTGTAAATCCTGCCACATTCCTCACAGAAGCATGTACGGTAGAGGACATGCAACAGCATGACTGTGCCACCTACAGAGGTAATGAATGCAAAACGCCTACAGCACATGAAAATGCACTAACAGAAGGAGAAATGTATTTTGTTGATGGTTCAGCTTCCATAGATTGTGAAACAGGTGAAAAACACGTGGGAGCAGCAGTAGTTTGGGTGGAAGATGGGGAATTTTAAGTTATTGTCCAAAAAAGATTACTACCTCACTTCTCAGCCCAAGCAGCAGAACTAGTAGGGCTCATAGAAGCATTGCATACAGCAAAAGGGTGCACAGTCACAATCTATACAGACTCTGCTTACATGACAATAACAGTACAGGAAGGTTTAGCCAGATGGGGTAGGGGGATTCCAAAGAGCAGATGGGTCCCCAGTCCAGCACGCAACACTGTTAGGAGAATTAATTGATGCACTAAAAGAGCCCACACTCATAGCTGTCGTAAAATGCCAGGCCCATGCACAAGGTGATGACATCATCTCATTGGGAAACACTGCAGCAAACGCTGCTGCCAAGAAAGCATCTTATTTACCAAAGAGCCCTACAGGTGAGTACATACTACGAAAGGTAGTTGAGGAAGAGCACCCAGAAGGATTCAACTTATTGCCGATTTCCCAAATTATTGAACTTCAACAAGATGCACCAAGTGAGGAAAAGGAAGTGTGGGTGAAGAGAGGGTGTAGCCAGTCATCCACTGACCTTTTCTGGAGACAGAATAATACCGGTAAAGTAGTAATGCCTGCAAGATTATTGGAGGTAGCATTCCAACAACTGCACTTTCGCGCCCACAATTCAAAACAACACATTATCGCAAACATACAGGAGGATTGGTTCACCCTGGGATTGCAGGAGCAAGTTACAAAGCTACTAATAGAATGTAACACATGCCAAAAATACAACTCTGGCATGATATTATGAACACTGAGAGGGACATTACGAACGCCTGAAGGGCCATTCAAGAGCTGCATATAGACGATGCAGACATGGGAGAGCAGTGTAACGGATCCCAATATTTGATTGTTGTAGTCTGTCCCTTTTCTTGGTGGGTGGAGGCAGGCCCCCGCGCTCATCCGGATGCACGATGTGCCACCAAATTCTTGGTTAGAGAAGTATTCCCCCACTTTGGTATGTGTGATGTCATACATTCCTACAATGGGACGCAGTTTGTACATGATATGTTCAAGCACATAACAGCGATGTTGGGAATAACTCACAAGCTCTGTACGATTTATCATCCGTAATCGGTGTTGTTGAAAAAATTAACTGACTACTTAAAAGCAGATTGTCAAAACTCTGCCATACACTCAAAAATAACTGGGTATATTGTTTACCCTTAGCCATTTTTGAGATGAGGAATCAACCCAGTAAGGACCACCACCTGTCACCTGTCACCCCATGAGATCGTGACAGGCATGAGGATGCACACAACCCACTCACCCTTATGCAGACAGTCAGATGCACAACAGAGTGTCGTAGTACTAGGAGAAGAGTTCCATGAGTATCTCAGAAATCTTACAAGAGCAGCATGTGCCATAGCAAAGCAAATAGCACCCCCATTTATACAAGAAATAGCCACAGCCAAGAACACCACAGCCACAGATAGCCCGTACTGCCAGTTGATGACAGGTGACATGGTATACGTGAGAAGCTTTGTGCGTAGGTGGAATGGACCTAGGTTCCACAGGCCATATAAGGTAATCACACCCCCAGCAGTCAATGTGCAGGGCTTAAGGTATTGGGTGCACTCAACAGATGTTCGAAAGACTCACGAAAGCATGGATTGCGCAAACCAAACCATGAAAATGGTAAAAATGAACACATAATGAACACACAAACATAATGAATGAAGGAGTAAAAATACAGAAACTGGCTGCAAGTTTAAACAGGAATAAGTGTATAATGGAAAAGATTGTTGGTAAAGGTGCAAAATGTTAATGGATACAAACGTCAAGTACAGTATGCAAAATGGAAAAGTGCTGTTAAAATGTAAATAATTGTATGATGAAAATGATGAATGTCCTTTATATTCTCCCTTTCTCTCTCTTTTTCTGTCTTTCTCACTCTTTTCCCCTGTTAGTTTTGTATTGCGAGTAGTTTGCCTCCCTCAATTCCTCCTCTCCATGCTTAAAGTACAAGGAGGGAGAAGAGAAGGACGCAAAACATACACCTACATTAAGGTGCAAAAGTAAGTACAAAAAGCAGAAGAGTCTACAATAAAAATATGTAAATAACGAAAAAAAAGAATGTGTATGCTTAACAAATGCTTATCTCATTCCACACCTAAGGTATTGCTGCCACAAGAAATTCCATTTGCAGAGGCACAGTGTCACCTACATCTCGCACTATGCAGAATCAAAAATACTTTCCAAGCACACACTGTCTCATTAGAACCTTTGCAGAACGAGCGGACATGTTACTCCAGGCTCCAAGGAGTGATTTGCTTAAAAGCGCCTTTTTTGGTGATAAAAGGAACATTACATTCAGACAAGTGGCAGAACAAAGAAATATTATGCAAAGTAGAAGCATTACGAGGACTGTCTGAAGAAAAACGTTCATGGGTACAGAGAATGTGCGCCTCCATATGGACTGAACATATAACGAAACTCACTTGGGTTACTGCCATCGAAAAACCCTTCAAGTTGCAAAAAGACGTTCCATACGAACTGTGCTTTTGTGGGGAAGGGAAAAAGAACATGGGAGAAAACAAAAACTGCAGCAAAACTCTCATAATACCTGATATGAAGAAAGGAACAGCTGCAATGATGGATACATACTGGGTTTGCGGCAACCTGGCATACCTGCACCTCCCGCAATCATGAAGGGGCACATGCTCCCTGGCACCACTGCATTCTGCCCTGATGGTGATCCCAGAAAGTCATATCCAAGGAGAAAACACACTAGCAGCAGTGCCAACTGAACCATCGCCAACACCGCCTGGAGAAGTTCCCGTGTATGCCCTAGCTGAGGAAAGTTTGCAGAGCACAATACAGAGAAAGAAAAGGTCATCCAACTATATCGCCGCTAAATCATCAGAACTCCTGGCACAGATCCCAGATCGATTTCGGCTGTTCAGCTCCGTCGAGACATTCTTCGTGTCCCTCCTTCCCAGCATCCAGGCGAAGGCAAATGCAAAATGGCTTCAGATCACTAGATGGAAACTCTTCCAGCTGGCCAACGACACATAAGAAGGATTCAATGTCATCAAAGTGGAACTCAGAGCCTTATGACTAATGACCATGCAGAACAGGTATGTGCTAGACCTGTTAACAGCAATGGATGGAGGTGTTTAGCGAAAATTCTGGAGCGCATCTTTTACATTTGTACCTTCTGCAGACGCGGACAACGGCTCACTTTCCCATGTCATAGCGGCGGTGCACAACCTTGGAGAACCTATGAAAATGAAGGGGCAGCACAGCCCAGCACCTGGTTCAACAATCTTTTTTCATGGGTGGCTCGGAATGACAGTGAAACTCCTCATATCACTCATTGTTTTTTTGCTCCTCATTTTTTGTGTGGGCCAGTTAGGTCTCAGATATTGTGCCAATGCGGTACCTAATGGTGCGCTGATGATGGTAAAAATGGGCCGTGCAAATGGAGTGGTGCAAATAAAGCACGAGGCAGAAGTTCAAACAGGAGAAAGCTCAGATCCAAAATATAGAATGACCGCAATATACAATACAGGGCATATCGTAGGTAACTTATATCACCCAACCATAAGGGATCCAAGAGAATTACAATGGTACAAAGAAGTATGGTTGGACTTGGAGGGTGAAGGGGGTGCATTTATATGACCTGCACCCCAGATGAATATGCTAGAAGGGGGGAAAGCCTCAGAGCGGTATGTAGAGCATGGATGCCAATAAAGGGAACAGCTGCATGGGAGGAGGCAGTGGCTGATGAAGGAGAACGCAAAGGTTGGGGCAATTACAAAAAACCGTTACTTAAGTAACAAAAGGGGGGAATGTGTGGGAGGAGGGGGTCTTGGAACCCCCCCCTCCATCCACACACTTCCTGGGTAGGCCCTGATGCGGCTGCTTTTGGTTCAGGGCCCCGGCCCTGAAGCACCCATGCATGAATACCCCAAGGAACTGTGGCCCCTGAGAACAGTCCAGACCAGTGTCCAACTAGACTCCATTTTGTGTGCCACCAACACCATTTTGTTTTTGCATGATGGCAGGCCAGCCATGAAGTTAGGACGCAGGCCTGCAGCTCTCCTCACAAGGTGCGTACAGCTAACAAGCTACTCCCCCCAACCTCCTCCCCTCTGTCATCTCTGCAGCTGTCCGGTTCTCATGGGAGACTGGCCATGCAAATGCAACCAACTTCGCACTGTATGTTCTGTCTTCCGTCTGACCTCATTGACCCTACCGCGGCCCAGCTCAAGGCCAGGCAGAAGAAAATCATTCATGTCTATAATCCTGCCCCCACCAAGCAGACCCAGGCCATAAAGAATACTACCCACATATCCTTTGAACATGGTCAAATAAATAAGAATGACCCTCGAGTACGTCATGTTGTTCACGCCTTAATATGAGAAAACTAAAGTGTCTTTTCTGCAAGCAATTAAAATAGGTTTCTCATAGACTGTTTCCCTTGCATGCGAAATAATGAAAGGATTGCAGTAGAACAATAAGCATATCAATGTGCTGTATAATATATGTATAATCAGAAGCATTAACGTTAGATTCCAGATATATAAGTGTGATGTGTATTAATGTGTAGTATGTAGTTTACTAGAAATAGATTGCAATAACAAAATGATAACAGAACATAACACTGTACATGACAGCAGAAAGCTACCTCGTTTCTGAGTACAATGTAAATATATGCATAATATTGTGTAAAAGCAATTTAGAAATCAAGTGGTGTAGCCAGTAAGATTTTATTATAAAAATATGCATTAGGGCTTGTATGTAGCGAATTTGGTAATGGACTGCTTAAATTAGTATGGAAGATAACCTGTGCATACGCGAATTATTATAATGAGTTTTATAACAACGAGAGCACACAGCCAAAGAGAAATGATAACGTGTTCTAGCTAATCACAATCATGATGTAACGACCATGTGTAAAGAAGCCTTTATGTGAAACACAATTCAGGAGGTCTCGTCTCCCAATGCAAAGCAGCACTGCACCGCAAAGGTGTTTCAATTCTCCTCCACTCCTCATGGTACCAAGAAAAAAGATCAGCAGGGGTTTAATGATGTTTAAACAACCCGACTTAAACCCCCACAATAAGACGTATGACCATTGTGGCATATGCCTTTGTGACCCATTTGTTTAATGTATAATTTAGACCTTAAATTTAGGGCCCTCTTTGTGCACCAGATGGACATTCCAGACCACACTGTGATCTCAAGGTCTTAGCCCCTTGAACAATATATTTTGTATTATACTAACACTGTGGATCACCCAGTAACAGATCCAACACAGAGCTTGAGAAATGCTCTATGACCAGTGCCCAATGATAGTTAACTTGCACTTGAGAAATGTGTTTCCTTTGATGTCAAGATTCACAGTCCTTAAAGCCTGCAGGACAAGATAGAGTGTAATATTGGATGAATGGGAATGTGTCACCACAAGGGCAAATGTCAAGTGTTTTATTGAATATATAACACTGCAAAAGTTGCTGACACTGCATGCCAATCCGATGAGCCCAGCTGACCAATTGACTTAAGGAGCGTCATCACAGCGCCACGTGATCCTGTTCCAACCACAGCACAATGACCCTATGACACCTATTGTAAGGTCCATTGAATGATTTATTGGATGGAAGACTATGTACATTATTAATATTTAAAATGTCTCTTTCTAAGCATGTTGTGGTTTCTTTGTACAATTTCCAGCCTCTTGTATTGTCTCAACGAGACTACATTGTTTTTGCAACAATGCTTGTTTGTTATCCACCGCCTCTTACAATTCTCATATTTCTCATTATCCCTAATCACTGCCATGGTGGGTACATGTTAATTCTTCTGATGTCTTTTAAGCAGTCTCTTTGTATGTGTTTTGTATGATTCCCTTCTGCTGGTCTGTTCTCCAGAGGTGTAAGAAAATAACAGCTAAAATGGTCACACATGTTTATTTATTTATTTCATTTATTGTGCATGTGTTAGACGCTTATACAGTAAGTCAATTCTGTTTCAAAGCACCCTTTATTTCTTCTCTGTTAGTAGAAGTCATATACAGCTTCTTCAATGACTGGTTTAATGGGCTATGAGTTTTCAAAATAATTACTCTTACTTTCTCCACCCCTTTCTGTGAATCACGATCACCCATTGCTCTTGCAGAACATATCTAGATAGTGCATGAACCTGTTCCATTTTTAAACCAATCAATATTTGGACCATATAGTTGATCACAAATCACAATAAATAACTACTGACCAATAGTCAATACTCAAATAAGCAATCTGAATGACTTTAATTTTTTAGAGTACAAAAAGCACTCATCTGTTACGATATCACACCACAATGATATTATAACATTAGAATGTGAGATAAATTGAAAAGTGAGTATTTATTGGCATTAGGAGTTCACCTAGGACAGAATACGTCTAGTCTTTGCAAGGTTACTTGGACAAATGAAGCCAGTATTTTAAATGTCTATTATTGTCTTGGGAATAAATGGGAGAAACGAATACCCTATTCCACTTCTCTTTAAGAAGTCGCAACACACTGGTCAGTATTATTTTGTAAACTTGGGCTTTCACAGGTCAAGACAGTTTTTTTACTCATTTAAATTTACTCATATGACAACCACACGGATTAATGACAGAGGATGGAAAAGAATGGAAGGTAATTTCTGATGGAAACAAATGTGCCCTAGATAATTGTAGATTATAGGGCAATACCTTTTTAAATATACCTACACAGAGTCTGTTTTACTGCTCCAGTCCCAGTTCTCAGAATTCTATAGACATTTAAATAAAGTGAGCCATTTGTCACCAAAGTTTTGGTTTGTTGAATCAAATCACATGGACAGCATCTTCCCTGGAATGCCTCAGAGACACTCTCTAGCTATGACTTTGCACACTGTTAAAGATGAAAAGCGCTAAGTATACTGTTCATCCGATTCTTCACAACCCACATAGGATCAGGGCAGAAGGGGTCCTCTGCTCTTGTCCCTTTCTGGCTCAGCCAGGACCTTGTTTTGGGCCCAGTCCTCGTTCCATTCTGCAAATTTAGCTTTCAGCCAAATTAGGTGTATATTGCAGGTAGTGAGAAAATCCAGTCAGCAACAATTATAGCTTTTTCAGTAGATCGAATGTGTAACTGCATGTTCCCTTCTACCTAGTGGCTGCGGGATCCAGCTCTTTTGCATAACACACTCTCCCACTGGCAATTTGGGGTGCTCCGGACATGCTGGCCCTCAAAATGCTAACCTATCCATAACAAAAAGAACATGGTACATTGTGGTCCTTGTTATGGACACTAAATAAAATCTCCTGCCTACCGAGAAATACAGGACTTTTTCTCTGATTTGGATATTTGAAATTTCTTCTAAACAACGACATGCTCACAAACAATAAAGGTACTCTTCTACCCAAAAACAAATTCTAAGATTTCTTATTTGGAGCTTTGCAACTGATGACAGCTCACAACAGGAATTGGGTCTGGCAACTAAAAGATAGCATAGATGCCATATAGGCAACGGCAAATCTTAGGGAGCATTATTTGTGAAATAAAATGTCATCAGTGTCATACCAAAACTATTAAAAAGTCCTAATTCCCATATTCACTTAGCTTAAAATATTTATTTATGACGCATGTGTACTGAAACATTAACACAAAAAATATCTAATGTCGTCTATCATTATTATTATTTAGTGGTTCCAAATAACAAGTACACTAAATATTACCAAAATTAATGTTTCACCTACATACAATGTTTGTTTACACTTTGTATCAAATATTTAATTAATTTTTAGTGAACATTTCTGCGTATGTTTAAAACATGTAATTGATTTTTGCGGAAATAATCCTGCTATTGGATAACACATATTTCCCTAGAAGCCCAGTTTTTCACAAAAACAACTAGGTCCAGGCCAGCTTCATCAGGGCATCAGCGATCTGCCCAGTCATGAGGAAAAGGTGGGAAGCAATACACACATCTTCCTAAAGGAAGCTCATCATTGCCTTGGGACATGGGTCCTGACATTGTTATCCCAGATATAAGCCTTTTGCATGAAGAGGAGATGGCCTCATCCTCTAGAATCTTTGCCATTTTTGATATCTTATTCTAGTATCAGTGACTGATGTTGAAATGATATGCGGCCCTCTGTCATTGGACATCACCTTACACACTAAGCAACTTGGTGACTAGTATTTGTGTTATGGCCACCAAATGACAACACACTCAGCTACAGACACTTTGACACAGCCCCTGATCCTCACGCCTTTGCAATATGGGCTGCTGTTAGAGACTCAGCCATTCCCTACCGACCTACTATTTGGCAATAAATATACACACACATTTTACGACTCCTTTCATTACTTTTCAACACACACTACGGTCTTCCAAAGGGCGTTCATCCTCACAGTGCTTCAAAGCCATGCCAATGGGAACAGGCACTATACAAAACCACCTAATAAACCATATGGCATAACATAACACTGAATGTAACCTCTTTATTCCTAGCAAGAAATGAAATACTTTTTCACTGCAGATAGTATTTAGTATTGCCAATAACAGACAACAAACTCATGTACATTTTCTCTGCAAATACTATTTTGTATGGCCACTACAAGACATCAAATTCAGTTACTAGACTAAACATTATCTCCTCCTGAATAACCAGAAATATCATGTATTTTTCTGCAACTAGTTATTGGTATGGTCAAGTACAAGTTGACACAGTCACTGACACCCACTGTATGTAATCTAATCTCCTCATTGCCGCAAATGAATTATTTGTTTTTTGATTCTTCACATTGACGAGAAGTGTCGCATGTCTTTGTGATGCAAGGATATCACTGGGATGTGGTAGTGTCGCTAGTAGTGAGAAAATAAGACATATTCTTGTTCAATGACCTACCTGTCCCTCAAATAAGTTGTATTTCAGTTTTCACCTGTCCCTCAACCAAGTCCATTTTTAACGTTATACTTGTTCCTCAACTAAACAAGTGAAATCAGTACAATCAAACATTGCTGACAATCTTCATTCGGTTGGCTACTCCTTGTTACCAGCCCAAAAGACCTCATTCGTTTCTCCTTCAACCACATGAACCCTCAAATTATCATCAAAGCTAAAAAGTAAGGGCCTCACCTGAGCTTCTCCAACTCTGTTCCGCAGCCATGAGCAAAAGATAACACTGCATGCAGTTTGTCAGTGCTGTTGATCAGCTCTCTCATCTCTGGTTGCTTCCTAATTGTGTACAAAAGCCTGCATAAACACCTTCTGGAGAAGCTTCTCAATGGCCAGGCTGTCTTGGCCAACTATGGACCTATTGTTAACACCCACTTCTTTTGAACAAATTGTTCATATGTTATATTACATCAAGTCCAATGATTTGTTTGCATGTTCATCACTGTGGTTCCCGTACTGGTAGGATAACGGAATGCCGAATGCTCTTTATGATGAGAAAACTCCTGCACTCACCTGACCAAAACCCCCCAGTGATCCACACTGTACCCAGCCTTTCAGCCATGTTCAGCTTTATAAAACACACAATGGGCCTCATTATAACTCCGGTGGCAGCACTGATGGTAAAAATGGCCGGCTGCCGCTGGTGTTATGCTTTTTTTCCGGCAACTCCCCATTTCGATTCAAGTCCCATAGGACTCAATTGAATGGGGAGGACGGATGCACCGGCACTGTGTGCAACAGTGCCGGTACATCCGTCAAAGCCTGCGGGCAGGTGCCGTTCCACCTGCCAGGTCAGATCTGGCTGGCTGGAGGGCAAAACTCAGAGTGTGCCGGTCGGGTAACAACGGTGCCAGTAGCTTACCGGCAATGTTGTTACCGCTACCGGCACACTCATAATGAGGCCCAATGCTTTTCAAGCACATTAGGGTCAGTAATCAAGAGCATGCCTTTAAGTGGGTTGCTTCATTCCTCCAAGCTAGAGAACTAAAACTACATCAGGTTCCTTCTAATCTGGGTACTCCTTTTCTGAGTTGTGCATTTGCTTATGGCAGGTTCCATACGCCATTTCTTTTTAATGCTTGTCCCACATCACTTGCTGATTTGATTGCTCCGTACTCTGTTTTGTTTCAGACTTATGCCAAAGGTGCCCTGATTGCATTTCATCTGGATAACCACAAGAAAGAAAGAGGTCGTCTTATATACACAATTTGCATTTCATCTGGATAACCACAAGAAAGAAAGAGGTCGTCTTATATACACAATTTCACCACTGGGGCTCAATGGGAATCAAAAACAGGTACCAAAGCAGGATAGCCGAGGGCACAATTTATAAATGTTCATAAAGAGGGAAACATAAAGATGATAAAAGATGATAAATGGTTGGGAACGACCATTCTAAAACAGGAATTTCACAAAGTGTTGAATTTATTATTTTCACATTTTTTAAAAGAAACATAAATGATTCATTAAAATCCAACTAAGACATTTAAAGGTGCTTTAGAAAATGCAGAAAAAAATGCAAACATGTACAAACGGATGCAAACAGTTAGAACAATTTGTCTGAATATGACTACATTGAATTCATAAAAGCAGTACATTACATGACCTTTATCAACCGGAAAAACGCACAGACTCTCAACCCCAAACACTCCTTATCATATATACCTCAATCATACTTCATCATAGTAATTCATAAACAAAAATAAACCATGTTCTCATAAGTCAGAATATTCGAAAAAGATAAACGCAACAAATTGGTGGTGCCATACTTTTTCAAATTGTGCGCCAATAGCTTATATAACGTGGTGTTAAAATGACTTTTCACCTAGTGTCGTATATTTACCATATTTATACAGCACACAAACTTCATCCTTCAAATACTACTGCTAATTCGAGTTTTGGCCCTTGGGTGTCATTGATTCTTATTGGAACTCCCAGCCTTCATCGGGACAGATGCAAAATCATTTGCTGGTGGATGGAACTTTCCTATTTGAAATTGCAATCTTGACCACTGTTCAAGGCATAAAACCAAACAGAACAACACAATAATATATACATATTAATCCCATCTTAGACTGGATATGACCAATTTCTGTTAATTGTCTAGAATACATGAATCAAACCTGTAAAAGTGTTTCTCAAAGATCTGGTGGAAACACTGGTGGGAGCAACCTCCCCACATACACTCGGGCCACAAAGAGCAGCAAGACTGGCACTGTACATCTGTTTACACAAGTACCAGGCCTACAACACATACACAGAGATGATTCCAGTTTAGAGATACAGTTGTTTAGTGGATTGCATATGTCCTGTTGGTGAGAATGTGAGTGTAATTAAAATGCAGGTTCAGAGCGGTATGATAGGAACACCGTTATCAGCTTTGAGAGTAGCACTGTAAAAGTCGAGAGGGCTCTTTCTGATATCTGTGAAATGAAAGGCTTAATAAAACTAATCCATAAATCCTGGGGCAAAGGTAAGTATAATCATGCGTAGTGGTGGAATGAAACGCAGTAAATATGCCCTAAAATATTGCTGTGCTTTAAATGTGTGCAAGCATTTTTGTTCACGGCAAAGGCCGCTGCAGCTGTTGAATTAGTGCATAGTCTACTATCTGTAGGGATATATGTTCATGGATGAAATATTTGTGCAAACAACAGCACATGTGTACAGATTTAAAGGGAAGCAGAAGCAAAAGTGGGGATTTCTTTGTTTAGTATATAGATGCAGCTTTTTCGAAATGGGTGCCAGGGACAGCTTATCAGCAACAAGCCAGTAAGCATTAGTTTTTGGAGAAGCATTATTTTTTTAAAAGTATTTAGCAAAACGTTTTTAGCGGCATGCCAGCAAAAAGGGGTGTCGTTTCAATAGCATGCAGCACATTGTGCTGAAATTTTAAAGTGTAGAAATGTGCCTAGGTACAACTTGGGTGTTTTTATCTTGTGGAACTGCATTAGAAATATATAATTAACTAATCCTATACTAATTTGCCCCAGTAACCCATTAACTGTTCTCCTAACATTATAATGCAGTTTGTTAAACACAGTGAGATTCATTCCATTTAGTATTCTTCCATGGAGAGGAGAAATGTGTGCACGGCAGGAAATAAATGGGAAACACTTTCTTGTTAAATGAAGCTTTCATTGTTCTGGTGGGGAAAGAGCTGTTACAGGACATTCTTGTAATATGATTGGTAGAAATCAAGAGGTGGAAGCGCTGTTGTCAGAGAAGGCTGATCTGAGTTTGACAGACAGCCAGAGATTTTTTAATCAGCTGAGCTGGGGAGAAATAGGTAGTCCTTCCAGAGATTCAAATGCTTTCGGTGTCTTCCTGGACGGGGCTCTGGGAATGAAGTTTTGAAGGTAGCTGGCAGGCAGTGCAGAGAGTTGTCGTGCTATGGGCATCAGAGACTGGAATCCCAAAGGCGGTGTCAGTGGGGTGTGAGGTCGCAAAAGTAGACTCTGGCAGCAAGAGAAGCAGACGGAACATAGAAGCAGACTTCAAATACATTTGTAAGTTATGTAATTGAGGAGTATGTGGGTGGCTGACATGTGATTATATTAGCTCAGGGTGCTGAATTATAGCAAAAAATGCTTTATTTGTATTCCTTTCCAGGGGCAATTGTTTAAAAGAAAAGAAAAAGAAATTAATCAGAATTTTTCATGTTGCCATGTACTTGTTCTCTTTTCTATGTTTATCTTCTAGTGGACGAGGTTGTGCTCGCTGTTGGTAAGCATATGTGTAATTGTAACATTCTGAATTGTGTATAACAAAGACCAATATTATAACAAAAAGCAAAGCTGGTGCAAAAAATGTTTTGGTTTTATTGTATGTCTCTCATGATTATTTTGTTAGGGGAAAAAGTCAGTGGGTTATCCTAGTGTCATACCACTGCGGTAAATAACTTTGCTACCTCATTTACCACATGGGACAAGGTTAGGACAAGAGTAAATATATACAAATAAGCAAGATAGAAGGTTATGTGTGTGTATGGATGTGCTGTAGCCCCAAGGCACATGGGTTACTGAATGTAAATAAGTCAGTAACATGAGTTACAATCAATAAGTGTCATTCTGAATAAACTCACTGAGTTCCCTAAAGGTGTGCTAGGTCCACGGAGTACCTACAGTCAGCCAAAGGTGGGTCACAATTGTAATGAGGGAGAGACTGTTCTATGATGGGGAAATAGTATAAAAGACATACTCACCACTATACCACAAAAATAAGATAATTCTAAAATACCATCAAAATAAGATCTCACTCAAAATTACCACCAACATAAGCTAATACTATATATCACCAAACTAGGGTAATACTGAACTGCTCCTAACAGTAAGGCCAGGTTACTGCAAATTACTGCAGATTTACCCCAAAAGACAATGCTGCCAAATCCAGATTTTATCCCAAAAGACAAAACCTCCTACAGATCCCAGGCCAGCATTAAGAAAAGTACACAGTCATTATTCTTTTTCGAGGTCAACAGATTAGAGCTTAAAGGTTCCGCCAGCATATAATGAATACAGGAACATTTTATAATTCAAAATCATTTATGAAATGCGATTTTCTAATCGAGCAGGCAAGAACAACAGCAGTTTCAAATCCCTCTAAAAATGTTAGAGTGTCCCCGATATGCAACATTTGTGCAGCAGTATGTCTGTGGTTCAGGGATCTGGTGGTGTCATGGTGGGCAGCCATTCTGATAAGAATCTGGTTGAGGCAATCAGGGAAGATAGTAAAGTTCTTTTGGTCATCTCAAATGTTTTAATTACTTAAATTTGTGTTGTGGGAAAATGGGGTGGATTGTGACATCACAAGGTCTAATTGAGGGTGGTGTGGGAAGGTTCGTGGACACAGTAGTTTATTGCAATTTATGTTTTTCTATAAGGGTCCAAAGTGCGACGTCCAATAACTTATGGGTGGGGAGATTATTTTGTGTTGCACAATCGCAAAAGTTAATTATTTGGCTTTGTATAAAAGTGCTCATTTTAGGGGCATTTCTTTGACAGCGCCTTTTCATCCAGTCCTGTTCTGTCATCTGTTTGAATTTGCTGTCCCAGCTGCAACTGGGGCCCTAAACAAAACTGTGTTACTTCTTGCACCGGCGTACACTCCTTTTTGATTATTGTTTGTAATTTGTAGGTGAATTTTACAAAGCGACATCTGATACATGAGTAAGAAGGTCACCATCTGACCCTCACCCTGAACTTTGGAGAGCAGGATAGATTACCATTCTGAAAGAAGTTTTCTAGATATTGGTGAGAAAAATACAATTATTGTGGAGGATAAAGCAGATGTTCATGTGGAGAAGCCCAGGGATCATATCTCTCCAGGACTAACATGTCTGCATTTGCCCCCAGTGGCTGTGAGGATGAAGTTGAAAACACTCTGCATTGTACACCAGGCCTTCTGGGGCTTGGAGCCGCAATACCTTCAACTCTCTCTTCCATAATATCTTCCTTCTCAAGCTCTTCACTCATCTGCCTCGAACGCCCTTAGGGTCAGTCGCTTCTCCAAGCAACGAGTTGGTGGTAGATCTCTTTCTTCGGCTGGGGCCTCCCTCTGGAACAGCCTCCCTGCCCCCCAGAAACTTGAGAAGAATCCTCTCTGGTTCCATAAACACCTCAAAACCTTTGTTTTTGCTTCTGCTTTTTCTCCTCCTCTCCCCTGCTCACTCCCTGGCTGAAACTGAAACTGCACTGGTTACCTGGCCACCCTCTGAACTCGGTCTCAGGTCCCCTCCCCCACCAGTCACCCACCTGCACTGCTTTCCTGGCAAACCCTGCACTTGGGCATTATTTTCTGTATCCCCACAGTCCCACTACCAGCACTTGACACCTGACGCCTACACTTACCCTTCACCCTTGCACTTGCCACCTGTTGGCCGTACTTTACTTATTGTATTTATTCTATTATCCCATGCACTGCACTGTCCCCTCCCCCTAACCCCCACACTTTTCCTCTTACCCCCTTCTCATGCACTTGTGCGATCTGAATGACACCTGGCCTAGTACAATCGTTGTCTGTCTTCCCTCTGTTCCCCTCCCTGCCTCGTTGCGCCTTGAAACACTTGTGTACAGGTGCATTATGAATGCCATATCATCTCATATCATATCATAGAGATGTGTTAAGTTCAAGCGTGAGATAGCATGTAAATTTGGGTCAGGAATTTGGCATAGTGCACACCCATAAATGGGCTTAGGAGAGGTGGAATTTAATTGGAGGGGAAGAACATCTGGAGTTGAAAGATCAACATGGGTCTGATTCTACAAAATGAAAGACACTGAAGAGCATGGGTTACTAGATAATAGCAATATTGACAGTGAATCTGCTGGGAAGGTAACAAGGAATTAAAGAGATTCACTGAGTATGAAGACTGGATATCAAGCAATGAATGAAAAAGGAATGTGTTGAAGAAGGAAAATATCCCGCCACTATTCCGTGAACAATATTGGCTCTGCAGGGATTAATATCCAGGTAGGAGGATCACAATGATTGTAAGCAAACCAGGATCCGGCAGCTTCATTTCAAAGGGACTGCAGATATCATAGAAGCTGTGAGAGGGGTAAATATATCCACTGCCATGTCTGGACATAGAAGAGACATTCAACAAAAGTCAAACAATATACAAGGTAGGAAGGAGGGAGAGGCTAGGAATTAAGGGGAACATGATGTTGTTGGGAGATGGAGCTTGTCAGTGGAATAGAGCATGTAACAGGATGGCAATGAATGTCAATGAGGGTAGGGGACTACAGTGTTGCTCTTATGGTAAGTCATTTGATCAGTGGGCGAGTATTATCAGTCAAATCTATAGATGCATAGGTGTAGGAGTAGGAAATCAATAGGTATGGGGAATGGAGAGGGAGCTCAGCCGTGTGTTGGTGGGTGGGAGAGAAGTGTATTCTCAGCATCAGTCATTAAGTAATCAGGAAGCGCCTCTGCATCACTGCAGGGCTGATTATAGTTTCAGTGGCACATAAAGGAAAAGATAAAGATGCAGGTTGGGTGCCCATAGTTCCCTTCGGTTACATGAATTTGCGGCAAGTCCTGAAGTAACAATATAAGTCGAGATGTTTAATGTTTCTTTTCAGTGCAGGATGCCCCATGCATGTCAGGTTAAGAGATTTAAGGCATTGAGTAGAAAATCAACAGCATATAGAATCATCTATATCCAAATAAAAGTACTGCACATTCAATAACAAAGAAGGTCGGGTAAGGTGAGAAAAGGGAGTTAAGTGTCTCTACAGATGCATCAGCGTAGTACACATTTCCAGGATTTTTCAGTATACCCATTTCGGTTGCAAGGCATGCCTAAGACAATTGAGCTTATCTAAATAATGGCTGTTCTACCTTTGCACAATAGTGATTTAGCAAAGCACCTGATGAAGTCAGAGTGACGTTTTTGGTAGTCCTCAAGTAGGATTCAAGTTTGAGATGACTGTCAGCCTGCCATTCAGTACAGTATGGAAGATTGTATGGGTGCCTCTGGTGTTCATGTGTCAAGTACCTGTCTCTGAACCAAAAGTAGTTCACGTCTCCCATATAAGCTTCTCTTTGGTAAATAGTGGGGTCTCCTCCAGACTTCCCCATCCCCTCATCTGTGCATTACCAGATCCTTATTGGACACTGTTCATAATGTAGCTACTTGAGAGGAAAGGATAAGAAAAGAGAGTTGGAGAGAAAGTGAGAGTGTGAAACACTGAAGGAGAAACAGTGAAAGAGAGAAGGGGACTGAGATCACACAGAGGGAACATAGAGATAGAGTAAGCAATGTGGAGAGAGGCTGAGTAATAGAGTTTGACAGTAGCAACTTCAGTAGCAACTTCAGAAAATGAAATGGGAACTATCCACATGGGCCAGAGGTAGGGGTGCAGGTAGTACACTGTATAGCTTTGCCTCGCTAGGCCTTTTCAACATGCATTGGTATCACCTTAGATATGCCTTTGATACCTTTTTCATACCTTGCAATGCCATGTTATCAGCTACTATATGTGCTTTCAACATTATCTGCACCCTTCACCAGTCTGGCAATTGATTGTTCCGACTGCTCACTCCAGTAACATTCTGCATTCCAATCATGAAAACACCCTTTAACATAACATTAGCACCCCACATGATGAGTTGACTTCTACCCAGTAGGAGAACAATGATGAGTAGAGGCTAAGGTGCCCACTCAGCCTTCTACAAACCAAGCACCAACACAATCATAAAAGTAAAGCAGGCACAGTAAGAGTAATACCTCCTTCACCTTTTGTGGTAATGTGGCCAGAGGAAAGACCATACTCTTGAGGGGTTTGAATGTGATTCAGTTATGACCCAAGCAGCAAAGTATAACAGTCAAAAATAAGGGAATGTCTAGATTCTATAAAAATATATATACTTTAAGAAAAACACATCATATGCAATAGCAACTAAATAGAGAAACACTACACAAAACTCAACACTGAGGAAAGGATACAGAATAAGTAAAGATAGCAAGATGGAACACCCTGGGTCCTGGCGCAGGGCTGAAAGCCAAGTAAAAGCAACAATGTTCTTGAAAATGATATGCACCTGGGTGCAAATGAGAAGAACGTGACCAGACCAGTCTCTAGGGCCCATTAATTGACCAAAGGAGCAGTTAGCAGTCACTAGTACCTTTGTGTAGTTCTTAGCAGTTCGACAGCATTGAACCAGGCTTCGAGCTGTGTGGAGGCAATTCAAGCTAAGTTTTGGTGCAACTAGGCGTGTTGATCCCAGTGGCGACCTGAGGTCAAGCTGGGGTGAATTTGGTACTCAGACTGGTTCAAAGGTGGTGTTCCAGCGATGCAGGTTGGAGTACTCACCAGGATTGATTCAGTGTCACGTCAGTCTGATCTAGGGTTGTAACCTCTGGGTAGGGTCGTGAGTGATGCTCCCATCTTTCAAGTTGAGGGTTGGTGATGGTTTGAAGTAGTCCTGATGCTCATGTGTGCAGTTCGACAAAGGCAATTCAAATTTGAGCAGGACAAATCATTATTGTAACAGACTGTTTGAGTGAGCAAGTGATACTCAAGCGGTTTGAGTTGGGTCCCTGCAATAAGCAGGTAATTTGAGCCAAACAGGTGACAGGCTCCATGACGTATGCTGCAGCATTGAGCTAGTTTGAAGAGCAAGCACGCTGGTTCAAAGGGTTTGAAAGAGTGCCAAAGGTAGCACCAGCAGGTCCTGTAGTTCGTGATGAGGTGAAACCAGTTGGAAAGCAATTTGACCGGTTTGATACAGTAAACACAGTAATCCTGTCTGTCTTGGATCTCAGGATGCTGTTAATCCAAATCAAGGGAATTTAGGTAATCAGATTGGTCCTTGATCTCTGACATCCATGCACAGGGAGGCTGGCACACAACTGCAGGGGTCCTTCAATGTGGTGTGGCCCTGGGTAAAGTCGTAGCTGGCAGAGAGGCAGGTCTTGTCCCAAGAGCAGTTCACTACCACTGGTCCCTGCTTATGGTTAATGTTCAGAGCGTCCATCTGCCTTAGACTCTCCATCTTCACTCAATGGTACAGGACTTTGGAAAGATCAACTCCCACAATAGAGGTCCAATTAATACTTAATCAGGTTTTTGTTGAATAGTTAATCAAAGAAAGAGTGTGAGACCCCTTCATTTAAAGGCACAATCCATTAGTTGATTGGACTAAAGCTAGCCTGCTTTAGGGGTCCAATACTTGTTCTTAAGGTAAGTGGACTTTGCCTTCTTACATCACGCCCACAGTGCTTTGTGTTACTGTAAGTGAAGGGGGCCCGAAGAAATGATTCAGGCAAAGATAAAACACGATGGTGAGACTTTCCTCCAGCTGTAAAGAGCTCCCCTTGTCTACAATAACCATACCCCCTTCCTTCCCAATAGAATCGCATACCTTTAGATAAACAGCACCTTGGCTTGAGGCCAAGAATTTTGTGAATGGGTGTGCTGTTTGATTCATGTTCCCAGGTCAGCTGCATGTTGAGTGGCTGTCTCTCTGCGGGCAGGGAGTGTTAACTACACCTACAAAGGAACAAAGAGAGGCAATCACCCAGATTGCCTTCCTGTCCGTAGTGGCAAGGTCCAGCCTGTCTATGGAGAAGAAACATAATCCTTTCACAGCTGAGCTGGGATCACAGGGCTGAAACATGTGTGATATAGAACATTAGTGTGGATTTTAGTAATTATGATAGAATCCATCCACCATACCATAACTCAGGCATGGCTTACATTTAAAGATCTTTCTGCACCAGGAGGGTAGGTTCATAATTAATTATAGGGTTTGAACTGCAGAAACTTGACTGTCAAATGGGAACCTGTCACAATTGAACCTGTTTTGTGCCACAGGTAGAGCAGGTGCTGCAGATCAGGATACTCATGCAGCAGGGCACATGTACACGCTATGCTTTTGACATGGAGCCTATCAGAGGGGACTCTGATAAGCAGATGTCCTTCACTCTCAGTTTTGGAATTGCCATCATCACTTTATCTATACATATATATACATTTGTGAAAGTGTGTATGTATGTTCAGGGTTGGCTCCAGCCCCATAACAGTTAGTTAGCTGAAATGTTGGCCCACGGTCGGCATACCAGCTTGGGGTGCACAGGCGATAGTGAAATTTGGCCAACCCCACCCAGTCGCCCTGCACTGGGCGCGGTCCAGCACTGTGCTATCAGTGTGGGCAATTTCAAGAGATTGATGATTTTGCGATTGTTGACTCCAGCCCCACAACAGTTGGTGGGCTGACATGTTGGCCCGAAGTTGGCATACCAGTCTGGGGTGTACTGGCGATAGTGAAATCTGAAGAACCCCACCCATTCCCCCTGCACAAGGCAGGGTTTGGCTGTGTACTATCTGTATGGCCAATTTCGTGACATTGCCAATTTGGCCACATTCCCAAAGACAGGAAGTTAGGACACAAGGTTGGCATACCAGTCTGGGGTGTACTGGCGATAGTGAAAAATGACCAACCCCACCCATTCGCCCTGCACAGGGGTAGAGCTGGGTCTGGCCCTGTGTTATCAGTATATGCGATTTCGGGAGATTGACGATTTTGTGATTTTTCAAAAATAGGAACTTATGAGAAAAAATAAAACATACACAAGGCTAATGCAGACCCCCATGTTCATTTGAGCTACAGACCCGAGCCATGCAAGGGTGAACCGCTAGTTAATTAATTATGGCTATTACACCAAATGCAGATGGTCATTCTTCACACCCTCCCTTCTACAGTTCATTTTCAAACCTTAACCCCTGTTCAATACATGATAGCTCCACAGACATATGCAGGCCGATTCATGGAATGAATGTGCGCTGGAAATTCCTGCGCAAGCGTGCGAAACCGTGCGAATCGCAGTGCAAGTGCGAAAATCGCAGTGCAAGTGCGAAAATCGCAGCGAAACCCGCGCACATCGATTCATGGAAGTCCGTGCGTGAGTAAAATCTGGGATGTGCGCTGAAAATCTGAGTGGCGCACTCTGGCGCACAGGTCATCTAACGGCGTGCGCTACGGCCACAGCGAAAGCACACATAGCGCGGCGCACATAACAAAAGTAGGCGTAACACGGGGCGTGACACGTGGAATGGGGATCAACGCGTGAAAATTTGGACGTCACGGGGGAAGTACAGGAGGCAAGTGCGCGGAATGCCCACACGCTCGACTACAACACGTATTCATGGAATCGAATAGGGCAAACCAACACACTGGCAAAGACGCGCACAGGCCTAAACACATCCGCCACACGAAGGCAGGCGGTAGCGTCCCTGCGCATGAAAAAAATGTGCGCCAAAATGTGCGCTAACAAAAAGCACGTATATACAGCTATGATGAATGTCCCATACTGTGGCCCTCTAGGGCAAATGACGTGCAAAGGGGTACGCAACAAACACGGACACCCGCTGTGTCAAAAATAGCGTGTGCGTGTATTTCAGGGGTGCACGGGAAGTTTCACATGCGATAGGCCTTGGGCGAGCGGGGTACGTGTACATCTGGGGTTCGCGGGAAGTCTCACATGCAAATGGATCCGGGGACGTATATTTCTGGGGTTCGCGTGAAGTTTCCCACGCGATTGGCCCTGTGAGAGTGGGGAACGTGTATTTCTGGGGTTCGCATGGAGTTTCATGCCGATTGGATCCAGGTATGTGTATTTCTGGGGTGCGCGGGAAGTTTCACACGCGAAAGGGCCTGTGCGAGTGGGGTACGTGTATTTCTGGGGTGCGCGGGAAGTTTCACACGCGAAAGGGCCTGTGCTAGTGGGGTACGTGTATTTCTGGGGTACGCGTGGAGTTTCACATGCGATAGGCCATGTGCGAGTGGGGTACGTGTATAACTGGGGTTCGCGGGAAGTCTCACACACGATTTCTTCAGGGTACGTGTATTTCGGGGGTGCCGGGGAGTCCTACACGTGAATTGGCAGTGTGCGTCCTCCCAGGTGTTCCCTCTACACCCTCTACAGCCCTTGCAGGCAGACCACACCACAGGGGACTACCCTGCACCCCTGGTCATGTCCCGCAGGCAGCCCATCCACCATGGGCATGCCCCCCAGCCAAGCCACATGTCACCTTGCACCACTGATCACCAACGCATGACCCCTTGCACCCCCACCCCCCGCAGTAAGGGGCACCTGCCAGCAGGCCCCCACACATGTCCCCCAGCACCCCCACCCCTCAGCAGTGCATGGCACCTGCCAGCAGGCCCCAACTCATGTCCCACTCATGTCCCCCAGCACCCCTACCCCCCAGCAGTCAGGGGCACCTGCAAGCAGGCCCCCCACACATGTCCCCCAGCACCCCCACCCCCCAGCAGTGCAGGGCACCTGCCAGCAGGCTCCCACACATGTCCCCCAGCACCCCCACCCCCAGCAGTGAAGGGCACCTGCCAGCAGGCCCCCACACATGTCCCCTTGCACCCCCACCCCCCAGCAGTCAGGGGCACCTGCCAGCAGGCCCCCCACACATGTCCCCCAGCACCCCCACCCCCCAGCAGTGCAGGGCACCTGCCAGCAGGCCCCCACTCATGTCCCAATCATGTCCCTCAGCACCCCCACGCCCCAGCAGTGCAGGGCACCTGCCAACAGTCCCCCACTCATGTCCCACTCATGTCCCCCAGCACCCCCACCACCCAGCAGTCAGGGGCACCTGCCAGCAGGCCCCCACACATGTCCCCCAGCACCCCACCCCCCAGCAGTCAGGGGCACCTGCCAGCAGGCCCCCACTCATGTCCCACACATGTCCCCCTGCACCCCCACCCCCAGCAGTCAGGGGCACCTGCCAGCAGGCCCCCACTCATGTCCCACACATGTCCCCCTGCACCCCCACCCCCCAGCAGTCAGGGGCACCTGCCAGCAGGCCCCCACACATGTCCCCCTGCACCCCCACCCCCCAGCAGTCAGGGGCACCTGCCAGCAGGCCCCCACACATGTCCCCTTGCACCCCCCAGCAGTCAGGGGCACCTGCCAGCAGGCCCCCACACATGTCCCCTGCACCCCCACCCCCAGCAGTCAGGGGCACCTGCCAGCAGGCCCCCACACATGTCCCCCAGCACCCCATCCCCTAGCAGTCAGGGGCACCTGCCAGCAGGCCCCCACACATGTCCCACACATGTCCCCCTGCACCCACACCCCCCAGCAGTCAGGGACACCTGCCAGCAGACCCCCACACATGTCCCCCTGCACCCCATCCCCCAGCAGTCAGGGGTACATGCCAGCAGGACCCCACACATGTCCCACACATGTCCCCCTGCACCCACACCCCCCAGCAGTCAGGGACACCTGCCAGCAGGCCCCCACACATGTCCCCCTGCACTCCCACCCCCCAGCAGTCAGGGGCACCTACCAGCAGGCCCCCACACATGTCCCACAGCACCCCCACCCCCAGCAGTCAGGGGCACCTGCCAGCAGGCCCCCACTCATGTCCCACACATGTCCCCCTGCACCCCCACCCCCCAGCAGTCAGGGGCACCTGCCAGCAGGCCCCCACTCATGTCCCCCAGCACCCCAAACCCCCAACAGTCAGGGGCACCTGCCAGCAGGCCCCCACTCAAGTCCCCCAGCCAACATGTCATCACAATCCAGATCCCTGGCTCTTATGGCCACCCAAATCCCAAATCCCACCCCACGCCACCCCAGTCCAAACACCCAACCAAGCTTTACATCCACTCCAAATTGAAATCACCATTACATGATAGATCACAAATAAGCAGTATGCGCATGAGTACAAGTCTGTCAAACCCACACAATGGCAACACATGACTGAGAAAACCCACATTGTGACAAGCATGAAACCAATGAGAGACCACACATTGAAGTAAGACACACAAATGTATTCAAGTCAAAATGAAGGGAATGAAATCAAAACACACAATAATGCCAATAATAATCAAAATGCAGCATGTCCCAAAAAATGAAAAATAAATAAAATGAGAATCCAAATTAATCAAAATGAAAATGTGTCCAAAGTCACCGTCCAACAAAGCAAATCCAAAGGGAAAGAAAAGCGTAATATCCATTGCACCATGGTGAAAAAAAAAAAAAATGAAGGAGAATAATCCATTGTAAAACTATGTACAAATAGCAAATCCAGGGTCCATGTGCCCAACAACATAAATTAAACCTACAATGAAACATACCTAATTACTAACTATATACAAAAATGTGGGTCATAGTCCATGCGCCCCAAATGAAAGAAAAAAGAAATGAAACTTAACACTAATGAACTATATACAATGGCGACAGGCAAGTCCAACGGCTCACTTGTTGATGTCATGGGCCAGGGCATCATCAAACTCCTGTTCAATGTCTTGGAGGCGGGCCTGTTCTCTGGCCTCGAGGTCTGGCAGGGATAACGCCATGTCCACCTCCAACTCCCTGCGAAATCCCTCGAGGCACTCAGCCCGCCTCAGCGCCCGGGGCATGGAGTTCTCCGCCCTGACCATTGTGAGCCGTGCCACCTCCGCCAGCCGCCGCTCCGCACCTATCTGCTGGCCCAACCGCTGCCACACGGAAGACACTCCCATTCCAGGGTCCTCCTGCCCTCCGGCCGATGCCTGCCCCTCTGATGTAGATGGCCCCGAGCCATGATGCCTCCCACGTTGAGCCTGCCGCTGCCTCCGACGCAACTGCCTCTGCCAGCACGACGGCATCCAGGCTGATGGGATCCACCGACGCCATCGTGCACGTGCCCTGCCCGATGATGCCGGCACATCCTCCATCTGCCGGGGTCCAGTTGCTGGGGTGTCCACCCCTGCTGGACCTCCGACTCCCGACTGTGGCAGGGATGGGATCCCCACTGAGCTGGCTGCGTTGGTCAGGGCAGGTCCACAAGGGGCCCTGGTGGCATCTGGGCTGGAAGACGGCATAGAGAACGACTGGCGCATAGTCTCCACAGAGGAGGAGAGGGCCGCCAGAGTGGCCGACACATGTACAAGACCCCTGACCATGGACACTCCCAACTGGGCACGTTGGCACGCTGCTCTTCGTGATGATGTGCGTGCTCCCCCTGGAAGCATGCACGTCATCACAAATGTCACGCGTGCGCAACGCGACACCAATCAGGACCTTCTCCATACGGCCAGGGATCCCCTCGTCCGCAGGTAGAGGAGTGTCAGTTGACATGGACATCCACCCTACCTGCGGAGGGGTCTGGGATGGGGCATCCCTGCTGGTGCATGGTGGTGCAGTCACAGTGTTAGGGACAGTGAAATGCACAGGCCCCTCCACAGCAAACTGTGCTGCCTCCTGCCCCTGCCCCTGGACTGCACCACTTGCACCAGTGGTACCACCCCCACCAGGCCCCATGTGCGGCTCAGTAGCGGCCTCCTCCTCCTCTGTGGAAACCACCAACCTGGATGGCTCCACACCTTCTTCCGCTGTTGCAAGCCCCTGTGGGGGCTCACCCACCCCTTCCACTGCAGTCGTAGTGGCAGACACAGCACTAGTCCCCTCACTCCCGGATGATGGTCATTTCTGGGAGGATGACTGGGCCTTGCGTCGCCTGCCGGTGGGGGCATCCCCGCCGCTTTGCTCCAAAGCGCCGTCTCCGCCCTCTTCATCACTTGCCCTGCTGGCAGGTGCCCCTGACTACTGGGGGGTGGGGGTGCAGAGGGACATGTGTGGGACATGAGTAGGGGCCTGCAGGCAGGTGCCCCTGACTGCTGGGGGGTGGGGGTGCTGGGGGACATGTGTGGGGGCCTGATGGCAGGTGCCCCTGACTGCTGGGGGGTGGGGGTGCAGGGGGACATGTGTGGGGCCCTGCTGGCAGGTGCCCCTGACTGCTGGGGGTGGGGGTGCTGGGGGACATGTGTGGGGGCCTGCTGGCAGGTGCCCCTGACTGCTGGGGGTTGAGGGTGCTGGGGGACATGTGTGGGGGCCTGCTGGAAGGTGGCCCTGACTGCTGGGGGGTAGGGGTGCAGGGGGACATGTGTGGGGGCCTGCTGGCATGTTCCCCTGACTGCTGGGGGTGCTGGGGGACATGTGTGGGGGCCTGCTGGCAGGTGCCCCTGACTGCTGGGGGGTGAGGGTGCAGGGGGACATGTGTGGGACATGAGTGGGGGCCTGCTGGCAGGTGCCCCTGATTGCTGGGGGGCGGGGGTCCTGGGGGACATGTGTGGGACATGAGTGGGGGCCTGCTGGCAGGTGCCCCTGACTGCTGGTGGGTGCGGGTGCTGGGGGACATGTGTGGGACATGAGTGGGGGCCTGCTGGCAGGTGCCCCTGACTGCTGGGGGGTGGGGGTGCTGGGGGACATGTGTGGGGGCCTGCTAGCAGGTGCCCTGCACTGCTGGGGAGTGGGGGTGCAGGGGACATGTATGGGGGCCTGCTGGCAGGTGCCCCTGACTGTTGGGGGGTGGGGGTGCTGTGGGACATGAGTGGGGGCCTGCTGGCAGGTGCCCGTGACTGCTGGGGTGTGGGGGTACAGGGGTACATGTGTGGGACATGAGTGGGGGCCTGCTGGCAGGTGCCCCTGACTGCTGGGGGGTGGGGGTGCAGGGGGACATGTGTGGGGGCCTGCTGGTAGCTGCCCCTGACTGCTGGGGGGTGGGGGTGCTGGAGGACATGTTTGGGGGCCTGCTGGCAGGTGCCCTGCACTGATGGGGGTGGGGGTGCTGGGGGACATGTATGGGGGCCTGCTGGCAGGTGCCCCTGACTGTTGGGGGTGGGGGTGCTGGGGGACATGTGTGGGGGCCTGCTGGCAGGTGCCCTGCACTGCTGGGGGGTGGGGGTGCTGGGGGACATGTGTGGGACATGAGTGGGGGCCTGCTGGCAGGTGCCCCTCACTGCTGGGGGTGGGGGTGCTGGGAGACATGAGTTGGTGATCATATTGCAACGTGACATGTGGCTTGGCTGGGGGGCATGCCCATGGTGGATGGGCTGCCTGCGGGACATGACCAGGGGTGCAGGGTAGTCCCCTGTGGTGTGGGCTGCCTGCAGGGGCCATGGAGGGGGTAGAGGGGACACCTGGGAGGACCCACACTGCCAATTCACGTGTAGGACTCCCCACGCACCCCCGAAATACGCGTTCCCCGCTCTGACAGCAAAATCGCGTGTGAAACGTCCCGCGCACCCCTGAAATACACGTATCCAGCCCAATCGCGTGTGAAACTTCCCGCGCACCCCTGAAATACACGTACCCAGGCCAATCGCGTGTGAAACTTCCCGCGCACCCCTGAAATACATGTACCCAGCCCAATCGCGTGTGAAACTTCCCGTGCACCCCTGAAATACATGTACCCAGGCCAATCGCGTGTGAAACTTCCCGCGCACCCCTGAAATACACGTACCCAGGCCAATCGCGTGTGAAACTTCCCGCACACCCCTGAAATACACATACCCAGGCCAATCACGTGTGAAACTTCCCGCGCACCCCTGAAATACACGTACCCAGGCCAATCGCGTGTGACCTTCCCGTGCACCCCTGAAATATACGTACCCAGCCGAATCGTGTGTGAAACTTCCCGCGCACTCCTTAAATACACGTACCCAGCCCAATCGCTTGTGAAACTTCCCGCGCACCCCTGAAATACACGTACCCAGGCCAATCGCGTGTGACCTTCCCGCGCACCCCTGAAATATACGTACCCAGCCGAATCGTGTGTGAAACTTCCCGCGCACTCCTTAAATACACGTACCCAGCCCAATCGCTTGTGAAACTTCCCGTGCACCCCTGAAATACACGTGCCAAGGCCAATCGCGTGTGAAACTTCCCGCGCACCCCTGAAATACACGTACCCAGGCCAATCGCGTGTGAAACTTCCCGCGCACCCCTGAAATACACATACCCAGGCCAATCGTGTGTGAAACTTCCCGCGCACCCCTGAAATACACGTACCCAGCCCAATCGCGTGTGAAAGTTCCCGCGAACCCCGTGATACACTTACCCTGCTGAAATCGCATGTGAAACTTCCCGCGAACCCCAGTAATACACGTACCCCACTCGCACAGGCCCTTTCGCGTGTGAAACTTCACGCGCACCCCAGTAATAAATGTTCCCCGCTTGGCGTTTGCTGTTTGGCAGCACTGTAAACTGGTCCAGGGTTAGCGCAGCCCTTTGCGCTGAATTGGGAATTTTGATGGCTTTTCCTTGCGCAAGGGCGTTTTTGGGGGCGTAACTACCGCTGCTGCAGGGTCGCTGCGCCACTCTGCGCCACGGCTTGTTTTGGAGGCTAAGATCCATGAATACACTATGCGCGGAAATCAATTTTAGCGCACGCGGCTGGCGCAGACATTCGCACACGCACACTGTGCACCAGCCGCGTGCGCCACTTTTGTGCGAAATTCTATGAATTACCCTGATGGGGTTTCCATTCAAATAAAATATCCCGGAAGTGCATAGGAAGTGCACGGACTGTTTGGACTGCCGATCCCTTTGCTCTCTGCTGTGGGGACTTGTGGACCTGTTTGTGGGATTCCAGCCCCGCACCTCGAGTGCCCGTCGGCAAGAGGAATCCTTGCTCGCCGCGAAACGCGGCTTGTGCTGAACTTTGTGAGCCGTGATTGGTCCTGCTCCACTGTGCCCACGCCCACTGTCCAGCCCCCACAGTCCTCATCTTACGGGTGCACGCACATCCGCGCGCGCATCCCGGAAGTGCATAGGAAGTGCACGGACTGTTTGGACTGCCGATCCCTTTGCTCTCTGTTGTGGGGACTTGTGGACCTGTTTGTGGGATTCCAGCTCTGCACCTCGAGTGCTCGTCGGCAAGAGGAATCCTTGCTCGCCGCGAAACGCAGCTTGTGCTGAACTTTGTGCAAGTAATTGTTACGAACTTGCGTCTGTTGCTGGGTTGTGTTGTGCTGGGTTGTGCTTTATGCACCGTTTTGTGTTGTGTTGGCTTGGCGCTGGGAGGGGGTTTTGATACTCCGTACCACACTGGAAATTTGAACAAGGTCTCCTTTCTTTTTAGGAGCCGTGATTGGTCCTGCTCCACTACGCCCACGCCCACTGTCCAGCCCCCACAGTCCTCATGTTACGGGTGCACGCGCAACCGCGCGCGCATCCCGGAAGTGCACGGACTGTTTGGACTGTTCGGCTGGCAGTGGCAGGGGCAGTGGGAATCTCTAGTGAAATAGTAAGTGTTTTGAAGTGAGGGTGCCAACTTTTGGGGACTTTTGGTATTATTTCAATTTAAACATGTGAAAAAACAAGCTACCACAATTGAAAAAGGACGCAAGGGCTGACTTTTTTAATGCGGAATGCGGTCAGCACCCGACACGCAAGCCTTGCTAGGGCCGTAGCGTGCCCTTTGCCTCTAGTAAGCGATGAAGAGGAAGCTTTACTACAATGCGCGCAGCAATGCTCTGCGGAAGGTAAAACCGTCGATGATCAAATCCATCCATCCCAACCCCTTTTTGCTGACTTAGAATCACATATCTCGGACACGGCTAAAGGAGGTAAACCGGTCAGTAGTGATACATTGGATGTGGCAGACGCATCTTTTAATACCATCTTTTGCTACGATAACTTGATTGATTCTTTGCCCCCACATTCTTTGGGGAGTAATAAACCCGGGGTGGGGGGGGGTTTGAACGACCTGGTTCAACCCATTAGAGAGACTGAATTAACTACAATGATGGGTATCTCTAACAGAGCATTGTTGTCTGAACTTAGCAAACAGACTAGGGCTATTGGGACACTGGCCCAAGAGGTTGAGAAATTACCAACCAGATTTACGGAATCTTTTGTACGAGTCATGAGGGACGAGGCTAAACTTAATGAACATGTACCTAAAGCAACCAAAATATGCACTTGCCTTAGTAACACTACCCGGGAGGGGGAGGTTATAGTAATTCCTACCACACAGGAACCAGGGGGGGGGGACTGATACGTATGTCCAGAACTATCCCAAAGACCAGAAGGAAGAGAGTCCTCAGGCCACTCTGGAAGGCACAGTCTTGCCGTGTGATCCTCAGAATGATAATTTTCTGACAAAACTATCTAAAAGGCAGGAGAAAAAGCTGGCCAAACAAAGGAAAAAGAATAATAACATGGCTGCTGTACTTAAAAAACCTCTAGGAAATTCTTGAGGGACGTAGAACCGACTCTGGTCACTTCTATTATAGATGTTGATAACGAAGACTCAGAAGGGGCCTTAGATGAGTTAATGCCAAAGAATGACCATACTGGGATGGGTATGAAAGATCTTAACAAGAAGGAAAACCGGAGAAATACAAATCCTACTGAAGAATCAATCTTTCAGGATAGGTACACAGAGAGTGAGGTTGCTATGATTGAGGCCATGAAAAGGAAAGGTGATGTAATGTTTGAAATGTTTAAAACTATATCTATTCCTAATTCTAATAGCGTGACTAATTGTGAAACAGTTTGGGGGCAAAATAAATCCAAAAAAGTTAACGAGGATGGGACACAACTGAAAAGAATATGCTCAATCTGGAAAAATCTGATAGACAGGTAGCCAAAAACACTGTTAGAAAGAGTTCTATTACAAACATGACTGTACAGAATGCTGTCTCTATGAGTGGTACAAGACCCAAACGTACTGTTATACAGCAAGGTAACGAACCCAGAGACAACATTAAAGAAAGTGAACTTATATCTTCACAGAAGGCTAAGTGTGGGGAGGACGCTGGCCTAGAGGCTACCACTAAAATTCTGAACACCAATGAATTACGTCAGATGATTATCAAGGTTCTTAAAGATGACTTCGCCTCCACATCTGTTAATACCTATGATGTTGTTACCCAACCTCGACAACTGTTTGAACCTAATGTGCCCACAGACATGGGGTCCAAAGGGGACGAAGGTAGTAATGAACCTCTGGGCAACAACTCTAACAGATATGGATGTGAAAATAAACACCTATTTGATGGTAATAGTGAAAATGATTTGCGTCAACCTGCGTTTCCAGAAATGCCAGGGCTAATTATAAAAACTTTATTTGATGACAAAGGCCACACAGCACTGAATAGACCTTACATACTATCATTGTTATCCACCATACCAGAACTTAGCCTAATCACCTCGGAAGACATCAAACTGGTGGACTTCATACACAGATTCAGGAATGATTATGTACGCCTAGTTATTCCATCACCCCTGGTAAGGTCCCTGTCCTCAAGGAGGCGGAACAACTACAGATACGAGGCCTTGATATTTATGAATGCAGAATACCTACACAGTTCCCTCTTAGTACGACACCGAAGCGGGTGCCCTCTGTGGGGGTTAATCCAGATGGAACTTTAGGCAATGCTGTAGTTGGGGGGATAAAGATCTGAACAAACAAGACTGGCGATGGCTGGCCTTAACCCTGAGGGAATCAATTGACTCATTGAAACAACTAGGCAGACCGCTTTAGCTTCGGCGCAAAGTTGAAATGCGTGAGCTGGAACTCACGGGGTAGTTTTGACTTACTTCATAATGATGAACTGATGAGTAACCTAGGGAGTTTGATTTTATCCTCCTGCAAGAGACTTGGTCTAGAGTTCAGCTATGCTGGGATGGTTTTGAAGTTACTTCTGATTGTGCCCACGGTAAGAACAGGGGTCGACCTAAGGGAGGCTTAATGATTGCTGTTAAGAAAACTAACAACTTGGTGAAGACTGGGGAATGGTTTTGTTCACATCACTTCTTAGTAGTTTCTTACAAAAGGGTTGAAATTAACAACATCTTTTTGGTACTTATTATCAATGTGTATTGGAACCCTTACGATTTGTCTGACCAGTCACTTGAAAAGGAGCTTGACAATCTGGGATCCATTATGGAATCGTGGTTAGAGTGCAATTTGGGGGGTCACATTATAATTGCTGGGGATCTAAACGCAAATTGTAACTGTGATAGGTCTTTAAGTGATTCGGCAATGGGATCTGTGGATGACTGGAATAAGGCAGGGGGTAACCCTGTTTTACGGGGGGGGCTTTGGTCCCATTTTACAGAAACCTGGGGTATGGAACCAGTACATAACGAGCACTATACCTGGAAAGCCAGAGGCTTGCACACAATAATAGACTACGTTTGTCTGTCCTCAGCACTCTCTAAGGGTTTAGACAAGTTTGAAGTAAAAGATTCGGAAAGCAGTGACCACAGCTTTCTCACTTTCGAAATGAGAATTGATTTTTTGCCTAAACCACCAGTGACATACTATGCCCATAATGTAACTGTTAATACTAGTGGTAACAGAATCAAATGGTGTCAAAGATTAAATGCAAAATTCACTACCACCAGGATTGGAGATTATGAGTCTATGACAAATTATAGCCGGGCAGAAAGCTACTCGGCTAATAACTTTACGAACTATATTGAAATGCATATAACCAATTTGGTGGGTGGTACAAATGATTATACACAGGGTACTAAAAACTACAGACATGCTATGGACACTGTTACCCACGAACGCAAAAAACTCTACAGAAAGGAGCTTAGACAACTAAAAAAACTAGGCCTAGCGTATTCTAATGCTTTGCTAGAGAAGAAAAAAATACAGCAAAAATATAAAAACTGGGTGATAGCTTACAAAGGTCGCCGTCAACAACTAGATGGGGCAGCAATGTTAACATCTCTTCGTGGTCACAACTGTAGTAACTTTTGGACACTAATTAATGAGCACAAAAAACCTCAGAAAGATGCTATGCTTAATCCTCTTTCTGAAGAAACATGGATAGGACACTTTTCCAACTTTTACTCCGAAAGTACGAATCCCGAAAAGTACAAAGCCTTGGTTAGATCATCCTGGTTGCTGCAATTTTCTAGGGGGGACATTATGACATTAATAAATAAATCCAAAAACTCGGGTGCTACTGGTCCCAACAATCTATCCAATAAACTTCTGAAAATGAATCCGTCCTTTTGTGCAAAGGTCCTGTTCACACTCTATACTAACATTGTGATCTGCAAAACGATTCCGCAGTCCTGGAGAGTCTCCATTGTAATTTCGGTTTTTAGAAAAGGGTCCAGATTGTGCCCCAAAAGCTATAGGTCTATAGCGATTGCTGATCCAGAATCGAAAATATTTGGTTCACTAGTACTACGTGAACTTTTAGACTGGATCAACAAAAATTCAATACTAGATGCTAAACAAATTGGCTTTAAAAAAAAGACTGGAACTGACTGTGGGGGGCTCATATTAAAAGTTCTTATATCTAAGTCCATGAAACGAGACAAAAGACCTTTATTTGTGGCATTGATGGACTTAAGCTCAGCTTTTGATCTAGTCGATAGGAATCTTTTGTGGCAGAGACTCAAAGACCTGGAAATTCCACTTTATCTGCTTGATATTATTTCTGCCCTCTACACGGATACTAAAGTTAAAATTCGTTTAAATACAGGGGGTCTTCTGTCTAAAGAGCTAATTATACCTAATGGTTTGCGTCAAGGGTGCATGTTGGCCCCTACTGTTTTTAACCTATATGTTAGTGGTGCTAACAAGGCGCTTAACGGTAAAGGACTTGTCTCTCCTAAAATAAATAACACAGAAATATCATGGCTTGCGTATGCCACTGTACTTAGAGGGATTTAGTCTAAAAAAATAAGAAAGTGATTGTTATGTAAGTTATTTTAATGTGTGTTTACCGCTTCTGGTGTATGATTAAGTTGCTTTATGTTGCTTTGATTAGAGTATATTTAGCAAATGTA
The DNA here is from genome assembly GCF_040938575.1 of Ambystoma mexicanum. NCBI lineage: Eukaryota > Metazoa > Chordata > Amphibia > Caudata > Ambystomatidae > Ambystoma > Ambystoma mexicanum. The sequence continues at coordinate 822,097,371 of NC_090941.1, read as the reverse complement.
GTGAAATTGATTGATTTCCTTTTAACCTGAAGAAATGAATCTGTAAAATACTAAAAGTATATGTATTTTTTGTAAAGGTTTATAAATAAACCAAAACAAATAATAAAAAAAATAAATTAAAAAAAATATCTCTGCTCTCCACATAGTGCACCTAAAAAAATGACATGTATGCAGAGATCACAGTACCTCTGCTCTGCAGGCAGAAACGGAATGACAAAGTTATCTTGCATTTTCTTTCTCTTCTTATTAACTCAACCAACCTTTTGGCTGATGGAGGAGATTGCTATTGGAGTATGGCGAGGGAGGTGGATATTGTGGTATCACATGCAAAACACAGAAGTACCACAATGTGCCCTCTACTGCTGTTAATGTTTATGCTGCGTCTATCTATGAATCATTCTCTTTGATTTAAACCTCTGTGGCCAGTGCTGGTATTGTTATGCTCATTCTGATTGTATGGGTCTGTGCTCAATTTGCAAGGCGTGCCTGAAGTAAATAATTCTGCCTGCATTTACAGCTGGAGAAAACGTTCCTACCTCACATTTATAGGACCCAATTATTATTATTATTATTATTATTATTATTATTATTATTGTTATTATTATTATTATCTTTTCATTTTTATTTTATTTGTTTCATATGACCTCAAATAATAGGTCTTAACACAACACAACTTTTACTTAATCATATACCAACCGCTTAAATTAACATTATATACATACAAGAAGGGGAAGACAATTCCAGTTGATACCAGGATTACACATTTTCAGACAAATTCAATTTTCTAAGAAAGGAATACAAAGCCAACAGTGTAGATCTTTAACAGTGATCAGAATGAAATTGTTCCCAAACAAATACCCACAGTTATAATCCATAGTTATCAACATGACTTACAAGAATGTTGTGTCGAAGCAACATTAAAGCTGGACATTCTTTTTTTATTTTTTATTTGTTAAGTTCAAGTAGATCTTTACAAAATATAAAAACCAACATTTTGCCAAATTACCACAATAAAAATACAATTACCTTACAAAAGATTTCAATAAAAAATAAAAAAAATACATGCCTAAAACGGATTCCCCAAAAACTAAAGCTGGACATTCACAAATCAAATGCTTCAATGACTCTACAGACTAAGAACAATGCCTGCATGTTGCATCATTTATGTCCTTCAATGTAGTAGGCATCTATCAAAACCCAATGGGAGATACAGAAGTAAGTAGGGGGCACCGCTTCTTCCCATCCTATGCAGTCCCATGGTCTCTTTATTCAGCATATATGACCTTGATTTATCATTGGTCTTGATCCAGTGATATTCTCCACACTTCCTGGCTAGAGTGGTATTTGCTACTGGTTTGCATAGATGAGTTGATGCAGAATTAAGAAATGCACAACTTGACTGAACCAAAACTCTTGCGTTCAATGTTCTTGACAGGTCCATTTGCCCGACTATGGCGTGCAGCTGTGGCTGGCATATTTTTGAACTCAATAGGTCTCTGTTCTGACAGATTGTTATAGTTTATTGAGTTTTGACCTAATTCATGTCAAATAATCAATATCTGGATGTATCTTGGTAAACCCAATATGTTTTCCATACAAGTTCCTCTACATTGTCAAAATCATATGTTGTTAAATGATAGAAACATTTCTAAGCCATAACACATGGTTGGCACCACCTTCGCTTTATAGAATCTGAGCAAGGGCTTAAGAGACAACCTTCCAAACTGACAATGGAGAGTTTATATTTGTCAGGTCACCTGTTTTGCTCCGGTGACCATTTCCTCAATTCATTTCCTCAATTAACAGTGTTTTGTTCTTTCCACCATAGATATTGAATCCCAAATATTTCACATGGTGTACCTCTTCTATGATAATAGAGTTGTAATTCCCTGTGGTAGCCAATGTTCTACCCCTCATGATTCTCCAGCGTTTTCGATTTTCAGATGTGTTTACTCAGGGTGTTTCCCATGACATATTGGCCAAAGGCCACTAAATGTCATTGGATTCCTACTCTGGTATAATCTAATAATAAAATATCATCAGCGTAGGTGACACAAAACATTTGGCTTCCCATGACATTGGGGGGGGACAAAAGGAGCTTCTGCCATGTCTGCACCAATGCTTGACAAGAAAAGATTGAATAACATTGGTCATAAAACGCATTCTTGCACAGTCAATATTTTGCATGTATTGGAGAGGTCATCCGGCCGCCCTGACCCATTCTGACTTGTACAGTAAAATCTCTGTGTAAGTCAACTAAAACTGCCAGCATGTTTCTCAGGATACCCCAATTTTTTAGTTTTCTCCAGAGCAGGTTACGATCAACTATATCAAATGCCATTGGCAAGTCGATCACAAATGCACATACCTAAGGGGTTTGCTTTTCCCATGCTCACTGCTGAAGATGGTTAATAATAAAACCTGCAGTAGTTGTTCCCCCCCTTTATGAAAGCCAATTTGATTAGGCTTAAAAATACCTAAGGTATTCGCCCATGCCGTGAGCTCTGTTAGTATTAAGGATGCAAATATCTTTGAATCAGGGTTTAACAGGGCGATGGGTCTGTAGTTCAATAGATTATTTGTTTCCCCTTTTTTGGTAATGGGCAACATATTTTCTCTGTACCAAGTCTGGGAACTTTTTACAGACAGGTGCAGATTTGAACACTCAATGTAAAGGTGTTGCGCAGAAATCTGGGTCGCTCTTGAGTACTGCATTGCACAATCCCCCGTAATAGGTGCTCTTGAGCAACCCGCTTTCTGTATGTTTCCTATATCTTCTGGGTAAAAGCAATATTCCATGAAGATATATCATCCTTCCTCCTTACACAGCAATAGTCTTTGGCAATACAAATTTCAGAAGTGAGATACCCATATACTCTGTGAAATATGGCAGTCTTGTAGAACAATCTAGTTGTAATCTTGTTTGTTTATGATTGGCCAAAAGATGTTATCGCTATTATTCAATATGGAAAATAAGATCTTTTCACCTTCTATCCAGTGTTTCAGCACCCGCAATCCCTTTACCTTTGATCTAAAGTTTATTTTCTCCTGTCTGATGTTTACCATGCCTTTATCAGGATACAGGATATCGTTTCTAATGCAACACATTATCGTTCTCATAAGGCATTTGAAGTCCTAAATCTCTGGGATATAAACCCCCTTTCCAATAGTTGCACAGTAGCTTATATCTTTACCATGTCGATTGTATCATCTAGCACCTCTACAAATGTAATATCGGTGACTGACCATTGATCAAGTGTTGCGTCTTACCTATGCCATTTACTTCCAAATAATGACATACATTTCAAATTGCATGTATTTTTCCATGTTAGGTGATTTGTTTCCCTTATTTATAGTAACATTCACTCTTTTATTATCCTTCAACCCAGGTCTGGTACACACCAGACTACCTCTCAATAAAGAGTGATCACTAGAGCATGCTTCTATCACATGGAACTGATCAGTGCTTTGGAACAATCCTTGGGATAAATAAATACAATCTATTCTCAAGGATTGCTTATACCAGTGTAAAGTTGAACTGCCATTTAAGTCACCTTTTGCACTTAATACACTTCTCCAGCTTGTCCCCAATAACTCACCCCACCCCTCCTTTCTTTTGGAACCGCCAGAGCACTAGGGGACCACTCCAGTGGTGATAGTGTGCGGTACAAATATCCTTTAAAATTAATATTAACCTTTAACATTACCAATTAGTGGTAGCAAATTCCATTCCTTCAAAAAGGACTTCCACTTCCCCCACCCCAGTCAGTGTCAACTCTGTTTTTTGTCCCTTCCCTAGGCAGTCTGCATTAAAGTCCCTGGCCAATATCAAATGGACATGCTTGTTTTCATTCTGATTGTACATACACATTTACTCCAGCTGTTCATTGATGATATTTTGGCTACGTTGTTTTATAGTTAGCATATAAGTGTACAATCAGTATTGACCCTAGACTGCATTTGGGTTAAGAGACTCACAGCCTGGATACATTGAGTAAACGGGAATAATGGGTTCATTGAGTTTGTCCATTGTTGGCTTGTTGCTTCCATTAGTCCCACATAAGACCTCCCACAGTGATTTCCCATAGCCATTTGTTGACAAACTCCGTGCCCTACAATCACCTTCTTAGTCAGGAACGATTCTTGAATCAGAAATAATTGGATATCAACAAATGGTAATGGTGTTTTCCTGGTAAAGTAAGTGGGTAAAGCCTCGTGAGTTCCAACTAATAATATTAAAAATCTGATCTCACAACAATTATTTACCAAAACACTTTCGATTTATTTTAGTACATGACTGACTTGGAGAGACATTGGGTCCGGAGGTTGTTTCTGGCTGAATATAAAAAACACTTATTCTTACATTGTCCAAATAAGAAAATAGGTGCCCTGGGGCAAGAGTGAAAGGGATATCAGTTATTGCCATATGTAGATGAAATCATCAAAATGATCCACCCTTGTAATGTATCTTGAGGTGATTATTCGTAAGGCAGGAATCTCATGTAGGATGGACAAAATAGTGCTAAGGATCCAAATGAGATTTTCCTTATCATGGAACAGATATTCAATTATGAATCGTTTTTAAAAATCTGAGTGCGTCTAAACCTCTACTTTCAGCGGTTCAATGAAAAAGTTTAGGACGAAATTCAATGCTGTTAAAGTCATTTCACTGGGGCCCAGTGGATGTACAATTGGATGGTTTAGTGTCAATGGGGATAATTTGTTAGGTTCATTTGCTGCCAGTATTACAAGTGGTGGCGGTGTAATTCCCCATTTATTTTGGGTCCATTGGAATTGTTTGCAGAATTATCACTTGAATGATCAAATGCATGCGTAATTGCGCCAGTGTTGTTAAAATTGGGCTCAAATTCAGCTCCATTTCAGGAGCTTCCTGTCTTAGTTTTGCTGGGCTCTTTATATCAGTTTATTGTTGAATATGAACCTGTTCCCATGTGACACCTTTCACGTTTCCCTCCTTCGCATGTAAGGAATACTCAAGCTCGTAGTTGTCAGCATCACCCAGACTGCACCCTTTTTTCATTTCCATTTTGGAACACTTGCCTTAATTTTGTGTTAATAGGCAAGGGGTTTGATGAAGCATTCTGCTCATAAGCTTTTTTTCCATTTTATGTTCTGCAGCTGATTATTTGCCGATTGTAAGTATTGAAATCCATCATGTGCTTCACTGACCAGGCTATGTAGTCAATTTCAAGAGCCTGGGGATCATCACAGAGACTGCCGCTCCATAGAATATAAATATTGGTCATGGTGGCAAGGATAATTTCTGCCTCATTATGAGTTAGGCAGTAAGCGGTAAAAATTGCGGTGACTGAGTTACCCTGGAGGTAAATCTTCCCACTCAAGCCAAAAAATCATCAGAATTGAATTGGCGGAATTACCCCAACTGTAATTCCGCTGTGGTAATTCTGCAAACAATTCCAATGAACCCAAAATAAATGGGGAATTACACCGCCACCACTTGTAATCTGGTGGAAATTCCGCCTGACCATGTGGCGGTAACAGTATTTCCTCAAGGCTATTTTTTGAGGATTTACCTCACAATTTCCGCCTAACTCGTAATGAGGCCCTTTTATTTCTAGCGCACTCGGTCAATATACTCAATCTTTGACTTTATACATTCTGTGGAGCCACACTACATTGGATTGCAGCGCGTGTTCTTTTCCTACAACAATTAGCAGCTGTTATGGTAGCAGATTGTGTAACCACTCTCCACATGATATAGTGCATATAGGAAACGCAAACAGTTGAAACAAGCTTTGTCCTCACTGTTGACTCCATGCTTCCCGGCTTCATGTGAATTTCACAATCGGAGACAACAGAACTATTGCAATGAAGTGCTGTATATTAGCATCTTTCAGCATTAGTTTTCTTTGAGACTCCTCTCCCTCTCAGTTCTACTGTACTACTCTCCTTGTCCCCCCAGTTAATTGCTCTACTTATTGTTGCGCTGGTCTGATTCTGAATTGTAAATTGCTTCTACTATTACTGTTATCATGTTATTGTCACGTGTATTCTGTTGTTCAAGTGTGCAGCGCTTTGGTGTAAAGTGCTATATAAACAAAAATAAATACAAATCTATCTCTCTCTCTCTCTCGCTCTCTCTCTCTCTCTCGCTCTCTCTCTCTCTATCTCTCTATCTATCTATCT